>NC_135234.1:437652591-437960647 GCF_051348905.1 Ranitomeya variabilis
TTCTCTTCCATTGGTCACTGCTGATCTATAATCACGATCGTTTAAATAACGTCAACGTCTGCTTATATTAGTTTGTGCAGTTTCAATTTAGTTTAAGGCTAATTAGGCAATAAAGAGGTAATAAAAGTTTACTTAAAAGACAGATCAATAAACTCCTCACAGATGGACGGTTTATGAACAGTGATGGGGACCAGCTGTATAACACTAAAACACATTGCCCATTAGACTACAGCAGACTTGTCTTAATTTCTATTCGATGCCAGCAATAGGCATTTACATACTACAACAGAGTTATCGGATCATCCAGGTATAGATTATTGGAATAGCCATTGTCTGTAATACCTCTCAGTCTACTAAAAGTTTGCATGGCGTCATTAACATCTTGACAAGTATAATGCCAAACCAATTAGTAGGACGTTTTTGCTGAGTTACTTCTATACTAACTGAATTAGGAATCACAAAGGAAATATTGTAGGAAAAAATATAAAGGTTGAAAAGAACTCTATGTACCGTATAAACTCAAGTATTAGCTGAGTTTTTCAGCACTTTTTGTTGTGCTGAAAAAGCCCCCCTCGGCTAATACTCGTGTGAGGGTCCCAGAAGACGGAGGGGGAACAGCAGTGGCGAAGCAGCAGGTCACAGGAGGCAAAAGCTAGCTGCTGTGGCTAAAGGCTGTGCCTGCTGCTAAAGAGGAATGCATGTTCACAGTAGTCATAGTCGCTGGCTTCCTGCAGCTTTCGGGCGATCATGTGTGCCCGCTACTTGAAAGAAATTAATATTCACTTCTTTCCACTTCCATAGGCGTGGAGGGCAGTGACTATTCATTCCCTTAAGTAGCGGGCATACGTGATCGCCCGGCCGCTGCAGTTGCTGGCACCGGAACAAGACGCTGCAAGGGATCGCAGGGATGGTAAGTAGGATGGCTTTGGGTTTTTTTAATGTTTTTCGATGGGGACCATGCATACCAGGCTAGGGATGAAGAGCCATGCATACCAGGATAGGGATAAGGAACTATGCATACCAGGATAGGGATGAGGAGCCATGCATACCAGGATAGGGATGAGGAGCCATGCAGACCAGGATAGGGATGAAGCACCATGCAAACAAGGATAGGGATGAAGAGTCATGCAAACAAGGATAGAGATTAGGAACCATGCATACCTGGATAGGGATAAGGAGCCATGCATATCAGGATAGGGATGAGGAGCAATGCAGACCAGGAAGGGGATGAGGAGGCTGTGCAGACCAGGATGGGGAGGAGGAGGCCATGCATACCAGGATGGGGATGAGGGGACAATGCATGCCCAGCTAATACTCAAGACAATAAGTTTTCCCATTTTTTGTGGTAAAATTAGGTGCCTCGGCTTATATTCAGGTCGGCTTTTACTCGAGTACATATGGTATATCCCTTAAGATATGATTTCTTGGATATCTATTAAAATCAAATCCTCAACAAAAAGACACAGTCAAAACACAAAAGTGTATAACGGCCCAACGATGAAAAGGTGAATGAATCCTCATTGCCAATGCAACCAACACAACACTGGAAGGAAAAATAGGCAGTATAGGGACTATAGCCACTTCATACACAAAAATCTGTTTTGCTCAGTTTGTAATAGTTTTTTTTACTGGATATGACACAAATGGATGATAAGGGGACATGTCAACAAAGGCCTACAATCTACAACATGAGCAATAGGAAATTAAATATAATCCAAAAGTTTTAATATATTAAGCACTACCAACAGGGCCGGACTGGGACTGAAATTCAGCCCTGGCATTTTTGAGAACACAGGCCCACGTCTTGTAACGTCTGTACTCTTGCTCTCTAGATAGTCTAAGTACAGGTCAGCAGCATACAATCAAAACGCTTTGTGTTGCGGACCTCCGTAGCCATCAGCCACTGAATTATGGCTAATTTAGATGAGCCAATAATTATGAAATGTGTCATTGTAAAAGCGCATCTTCCTGATTATTGGCTCATTTAAATAGGTCAGTAATCACCTGATTTAAGAGCAAAATGATTAGTAGTCACGTGAAATGATTTTTAGCCGGCTTAAAAATCAAGGTTCTTGGTAGCATATTGCCCTGGTAAACAGGACATGCGCTCCCAAGAACAGGACATTCTATGTGCATAAAACATATTAACAGTCGCTGTGTGCACAGAGAAGTGTGGTCCTCCTGTGTGAATAGGCCATATAAGATGCTGACTGAGGTGTATATAGCTGGTCGGTGGTCATGTACATGTTACAAGAAAAAATTATTTGAAAATTGCTGCAGTTTAAAAGGATGCGTCATTTTAAGAAAAAGGTAGATGGAGGCATAGGACCACCCCACCGACCCCACAAAAAAAAGCAGATTGAAAAGAAAAAAAAAAAGTGTTTAAAGCTATTTAGAATTTTAAAGGGAACCTGTCACCAGTTTTAGAGTCTATCAACAAATGTCACCTCTGTTTTCTGCTCTGTGCTGCATTACACAAATGTGTATATTGACTCCTGCCTTCTCCTGTATAACCCGCAAACTATCTGCGGTGTGTGCGCCTCCTCCCTGCTCCTAATCGCCGTCCACCGGCTCTGATTGGTGTGGATGACTCGTCCTGCGTCATCTACATAGTGCAACAAAATCTTGTGCCTGTGCAGTAGCATCGCCGGTCCGTCCACTTTGCTCTGCGGGTGGAGCAAGGCACATTATTGGATATGTGGCAAAAGATGTTATTCCAGCACCGGTGAAAGTGCGCCTGCGCGGGATGGCGATGCTACTGTGTAGGCATAAGATTTTGTTGTGCTATGTGGATGACAAGTCATCCATATTTATCAGAGCCGAAGGACGACGTTTAGGAGCAGAAAGAAGGCGCACGGACCACAGAGATGACGCCCGACCAGCCTCACTTAAATACAGCGTGGGGGCAACTCAAATGTTTTGTTTGGGGTTAGGCAGGGGGTCAGGAGTCAATATACATGTCGGTGTAAGGGTATGTCTCCACGCTGCGTACTGACAGCGCTTTGGACGCAGCGGATAACCAGCTCCACCCAAAGCGCTGTCTCCTTAGTACAAGCGGTGATACTGCATGTGTTCATTGAACGCATGCTTAATCACCGCATCCTATACATAAAAGAGGGATATTTATCTTGTGGAGACTGATCGTCTCCGCAAGATAGACATGCTGCGGTCTATAAAGACGCCTCGCATGTGCGTAATTTTGGGTGTGTCACCCACATCCCTGTACGCATAGTGGAGATGGCATTTCATAAAATCCCCTCCGCTATGCTGTAACATCTGGACGCTGCGGCTGTACGCAGCGTCCAATCTGCAGCAAATCCAGACCAAATACACCACACGGAAACATACCCTAATGCAGCACAGAGCAGGTAAAGGCGGCTGCATTTGTTGAAAGACTCAAACACTTGTGATATGTTCCCTTTATAAATATATTTGTGTCCACAAATCTGCAACACAGGGCAGTAAAATGCCAGTCACAGACATACAGGGTGGGCAGCCTGGAGGGGGCGTGATTCTGCAGCATTACAGTACATATATACACACTTATATGCAGTACATATACAGACACACTCACATACAGTACACATACAGACACACTCACATATAGTACATATACAGACACACTCACATATAGTACATATACACAAACACACTCAAATACAGTACACATACAGACACTCACATACAGTACATATACACAAACACACTTACATACAGTACATATACACAAACACACTCACATACAGTACACATACAGACACACTCACATACAGTACATATACACAAACACACTTACATACAGTACATATACACAAACACACTCACATATAGTACATATACACAAACACACTTAAATACAGTACATATACAGACATACTCACATACAGTACATATACACAAACACACTTACATACAGTACATACACAGACACACTCACATACAGTACACATACAGACACACTCACATACAGTACACATACAGACACACTCACATACAGTACATATACACAAACACACTTACATACAGTACATATACAGACACACTCACATACAGACAGTACATATACACAAACACACTTAC
Source organism: Ranitomeya variabilis (assembly GCF_051348905.1). NCBI lineage: Eukaryota > Metazoa > Chordata > Amphibia > Anura > Dendrobatidae > Ranitomeya > Ranitomeya variabilis. The sequence continues at coordinate 437,656,672 of NC_135234.1, forward strand.
ATACAGTACATATACAGACACACTCACATACAGTACATATACACAAACACACTTACATACAGTACATATACAGACACACTCACATACAGTACATATACAGACACTCACATATAGTACATATACACAAACACACATACAGTACATATACAGACACACTCACATACAGTACATATACAGACACACTCACATACAGTACATATACAGACACTCACATACAGTACATATACAGACACACTCACATACAGTACATATACACAAACACACTTACATACAGTACATATACAGACACACTCACATACAGTACACATACAGACACACTCACATACAGTACACATACAGACACACTCACATACAGTACATATACACAAACACACTTACATACAGTACATATACAGACACACTCACATACAGTACATATACACAAACACACTTACATACAGTACATATACAGACACACTCACATACAATACATATACACAAACACACTTACATACATTACATATACAGACACACTCACATACAGTACATATACACAAACACACTTACATACAGTACATATACACACACACACTCACATACAGTACATATACAGACACACTCACATACAGTACATATACACAAATACACTTACATACAGTACATATACAGACACACTCACATACAGTACATATACACAAACACACTTACATACAGTACATATACAGACACACTCACATACAGTACATATACACAAACACACTTACATACAGTACATATACAGACACACTCACATACAATACATATACACAAACACACTTACATACATTACATGTACAGACACACTCACATACAGTACATATACACAAACACACTTACATACAGTACATATACACACACACACTCACATACAGTACATATACAGACACACTCACATACAGTACATATACACAAATACACTTACATACAGTACATATACACAAACACACTTACATACAGTACATATACAGACACACTCACATACAGTACATATACACAAACACACTTACATACAGTACATATACAGACACACTCACATACAGTACATATACACAAATACACTCACATACAGTACATATACACAAACACACTTACATACAGTACATATACAGACACTCACATACAGTACATATACACAAACACACTTACATACAGTACATATACAGACACACTCACATACAGTACATATACACAAACACACTTACATACAGTACACATACAGACACACTCACATACAGTACATACACAGACACATAAGGTGCATGTATATACATACACATATACACAGTACATATATACCTAAACTACAGACACAAGACTTGCACATATACACACATTGTGCATACACATATACTCACTCCTTCCTGCAGGCAGCTGGATTTCTTCATGTGACCTTACTTCCTAGGAGCAGGGGATCTCAGCTCCTTTGCTAGCGGTTGCACACAGGCCTGAGCCCTCCTCTCTCAGCTTTGAATCCTCCAGCTCTGATCCGGCAGAGGAGGGAACGCTGCAGCTGCTATTGGAGGAGCTCAGTGCTGGGATCTTCCAGTCTTTTTTTCCTCACAGCACTGGCCCCGCCCACCTTCTCATTGGTTTCTGCAGCTCCCCTGCTTGTTTTCATTGGCTGGGTGCTACAGTCAGCAGCTGTGCTGTGCTGGAGATATGGATCGGATGCCACCAGAGAGGTATGTAAATTATCCCGCCGGCCATGAGCAGGAGCCCTTCCTCCCTCCACCTTGCTTCTGCCCTTCCTCCTCACTGCCGACCACTGTGTCTCACTGCTGCTGCTCACATGTACAGAGCAGCTGAGGACACGCCTCCTTCTGCGCGGCTCCTGTCCTGTCTCATCAATAGTACTCCTGCAGAGGGAGCGGCCCACAGCAGGGAGCGGCCCCTCTGGCAAATGCCAGAACTGCCCGATGGCCAGTCCGGCCCTGACTACCAACCAAACAATAAATCCCAATCTCATGAAAGAACAGCAATTGAAAATGTATTGGCAATTCTAATGTAAAATGCACAAACTAGTTAACTTTTTTTTTTATATAAAATTAGATGGATTTGCAGTGTAATTTATCTTAAAAGAAGGGGAACAGAAAAAAAAGGGGAAGAAGGACAAGAGCAAAAACTATTAGGGGGAGGGGTTTCAATATACAGGGGGTATCACTGGACTGTGTGTTGAGTTAATGCAAAGCCCAAATGGAGTTCAATTTTTACAACACAATAAGGACAATTAGGACTGCAGTGTTGGTTACTGCAGTTTGGTCCACCTTAGATGGTATGAATATTAACATGATAATATCACCATACACATATAGGTTGGTAGGAGAACTGGCCAACTTGGTCCACCTTAGATGGTATATTAACGTGATAATATCACCATGCCCTTTTGGGGTGGTAGGAGTACTGGCCTGAATTCACAATCCAGTTCACAATGCAGCCTAAGGCTGTGTGCACACGTAGCAGATTTTTTGCGTTTTTTTCGCGGTTTTTCGCTATAAAAACGCTATAAAACCGCGAAAAAAACGCTCACATTAAGCATCCTATGTAACAGAATGCAATCCGCATTTTTTGTGCACATGCTGCATTTTTTTCCTGAGCGGAATCGCAATCCAGAAAAAAACGCAGCATGTTCATTAAAATTGCGGAATCGTGGCGATTCTGCACACATAGGAGTGCATTGATCTGCTTACTTCCCACACGGGGCTGTGCACACCATGCGGGAAGTAAGCAGATCAAGTGCGGTTGGTACCTAGGGTGGAGGAGAGGAGACTCTCCTCCACGGACTGGGCACCATATAAGTGGTAAAAAAAAAAAGAATTAAAATAAAAAATAGCGATATACTCACCCTCTGGCGGCCCGACCTTCTCAGCGGTTTCCGAGGTGTGTGTGAAGGACCTGCGATGACGTCGCGGTCACATGACCCGCGGTCACGTGACCGCTACGTCAATGGAAGGTCCTGAACACACAGCATTAGGAACGGACGCCGCTGAGGTGAGTATAACCTTTTTTTTTTCTTTTTTTTATTATTTTTAACATTCTATCTTTTACTATAGATGCTGCATAGGCTGCATCTATAGTAAAAAGTTGGTCACACTTGTCAAACACTATGTTTGACAAGTGTGACCAACCTGTCAAACAGTTTTCCAAGCGATGCTACAGATCGCTTGGAAAACGCTAGCACTCTGCAAGCTAATTATGCTTGCAAAACGCTAGTTTTCTGCGGGTATATGCATGTAAATTCTGCATGCGATATACCCGCGGCAGGAGGCGCAGAATTGCCGCGGAAATTTCCGCAGCAATTCTGCTACGTGTGAACTCAGCCTAATAATATAGGTAGAGAGTGACACTGGTCGTTATAGAGTCTATATGATTCAGACCATTAGACTAACATAGTAAGTGATTCGTCCATTAAATATACAGAGAATGTACAGGAGATTTACCTCATCATCATTGATTACTATGTGCTGTGGTTTAGGGTGTCCAGGAGATGAAGAGGTCTTTTTTCTACAAGCCTCTCCAGTCACCTGGGTGCTGCTTGAGGAGGGCTGATTGATCAATTCCACGATGTCGGAGCGTTGTCTCGGCCAGTGACAGACGCTCCGTGCTGCTCTTCCGGCAGTGTGCGAGTATGTGATCACCTTTGTGACGTAGATGGTCACCACGAATAGGACCTTCGTGACGTATTGCACACCCCATGGTTGTGGTTGTTGTCTTATTTTGCAGCTAGTGCTACCTAGACATACAAGCACGACTACCTATATTATTCATTAGTAACCTTTTTTGTGCTAATCATACATGCTGACACATTTGATGGATATACAATCACCATCGCTATGGTGCATTCTACCTAAAACTGACATAAATTAATGGTTTGTTAAGTGCATAAAATATATGAAATATTGTTATGTGTGATGTGATAACATCCTGTGAGTGGGAGATTGAAATGACTTTGTTTTCTACTGTTTAATCCTTTACAAAAATGAAGAAATTGCCAGCAAGGATACACATGAAGGAGCAAATACACAAAACAAAGCTACATGGCAAATACTATGAAGCTTCATCAGGTGTATTTTCCAAATATGTAGTGTATTCAATATAATATGTATAGGCAAAACAACTGTTCTGCAATAACGTAAGCAAATATATATATATATATATATATATATATATATATATATATATATATATATATATATATATATATATATATATATTATTCAATAACTTAAGCAGCAACTCAAAGCAGAAACACATTTAAAGCGTAATGGGATAAGTGCAGTGTGTCATAAAAAGAAAAAAATGCCAGCGGCACTCCTGCAAGCTGCAAAACCATCCAAAGTTGGACCGCCACTGAGCTGATATTGATGGCTCATCATAAGGCCCCATACACATTAGACTAATGTCAGCTGACCCAGCCAATGTTCAATGGGTTTGACCCACACTCTAACATGGGGCGCAGGTCAACTGATGATGGGAGAGCTGTCGATTGGGCATGTCTGATTTCAGACTAATAATTTGGTTGGTGGGTTTCTCATAGAGAACACAGAAGCTCGAACGAGCATGCACACCTGTGTATGGGAAAGACGGCCAATATGGAAATCCTGGAAAAGAACGTTTTCCCTAATATGACTTATTAAAGGGAATCTGTCACCTCATTTTTCGCATATAAGCTGCAGCCATGGCCATTAGGGGCTTATCTACAGCATTCTGTAATGCTGTAGATAAGCCCCCGATGTAACGTGAAAGATAAGAAAAACAAATTAGATTATACTCACCAAGGAGCGGTCCGATGCGGTTCGGGGCCTCCCATCTTCAAGCGATGACGTCCTCTTCCTTGTTTCTGTCGTGGCTCCTACGCAGGTGTAATTCTCTGCCATGTTGAGGGCAGAGCAAAGTACTGCAGTGCGCAGGCGCCGGGAAAGATCAAAGAGGCCCAAATCCTGCACACTGCAGTACTTTGCTCTGCCCTCAATAGGGCAGAGAGTCTACCTGCGCAGGAGCTGTGACAGAAGCAAGGAACAGGATGTCATCGCATGAAGATAGGAGGCGCCGGAGCCGGACCTGCGACGCCCATCGGACAGGACTGCAGCAGGACCGCCCCTGAGTGAGTATAATCTAACTTGTTTTTCTCATCTTTCAGGTTACATCGGGGGCTTATTTACAGCATTACAGAATGCTGTAGATAAGCCCCTAATGGCGGTGGCCACAGCTTATATGCAAAAAATGAGGTGACAGATTCCCTTTAAATAACATTTTTGAACTTTTCCAACCTAGTGTTTCCACTCTATTGCATATTCATAGGGAGATCATGTGCCCTGGTGTATAATCTAGCATATATTGCTCTGGGAGACAGATATGGAGCGTCAGTTTTATGAAATTTATAAAGAGGATGATATGGGTAGTGTATTAGGGTGACAACATGTGGACAGGTCTGTGGTTGGGGTAATGTATTTATTTGCTTAAGTATGTCTTTGCCTTTCTTTATTTGTTGGAAGCATATACAAAAATTAACACCAAATGAAAAACATGTGGTGCAGGATAATCTTATGACAGCCCCATAATCATTTTCAGGAGTACGGTTACTCTCTCATTACACTGACCTTTAACAGACACTGAATTTACAAGCACTCTCCCTCGGCTGCCGTTCTTACTTTAGGGGAGATGCGATCAGCAGCCCTCTGCAGGCCAGTCTTGTGCTAAAGTGGTTAACGTTCATGACAAAATGGAAAGGTGATAGGATAATTAAAAGTAAACAGACTACAAATCCAGCCAGATGGCAATATGCCTTGTTTGCACTGTGACTAGATCTTCTCAAGGTAATACTTGAACTATTATTGTTGATAGTGAGGTGATGCAATGTTAATGCAATATAATTGCCCGTGCTCTTATGTTACCGCCAGGTGTTCAGCAGAGCATCCAGTCGGCAGTCTGCTTTATCCCCTATGACGAGCCAAGTTAATATAGATTTCTCATACTTGTATGTCTAGCAATTACCCAAGTGTTAAAGAACTTCTAAATTGATGTCAATAACATACAGTATATGGCAACAATGGACCGTTACAGACTACTGTAGGGATTGTGTGTCACGGACAAATAGCGCGAGTGAGAAGAAGGCAGCTGCTGCCTGACACAACTGCAAACAAGGTCAATGTGACCACTTTGCCAACCCTATCTGTACCACAGCTGTCGTATATGCCGAGGAGCTGTGAACATATAGACCGCACAGGCTTTTCAATATTAGACACCAATAATGAGAACACCCATTTTACTACAATAAATTAATCACTAATTACATTAAACCATGTTCACCGTTAGGCTGTATCACTATCTTATTAGTTGTTTTACGTCATTTTTTCACGGCACCATTGGTAATTAAAACATCAACAAGCTGTTGTTGATGGATCTCTTATTATTTTTAGTTCTAATACTTTTCAAGGTTAACTGCTTTGACTAAGCTTCAGTTTTATTAAAGAGAACCTGTCAGCATGATTTAATAATGTGAAATAAAGACATGGCTGTATTGGCTCTGTATTACTGATTACATTGATACCTGTGATGAAGAAATCCACTTTGTAGCTCTTCTTTAGTCAGCAGTTTAAGTTTTCTGCTGATTTCGGTGCACAGGGGCTGGACAGTACCCGGGGTCTTTTCCTCCCGGCCCCTCCAACTGCCTCTAGTCTTTGGATGACAGTTCACTGCTGAGATTACAAACAGAGGAGGCCAGTCATTCACAAACTGGATGCAGGAAGAGGGGCCAGGAGATCACACACGGGGGAGGAGAAGACCCAGGGTACAGTCCGGCCCCTGTGCACCGAAATCTATTTAGGACAGAACTTTAAATGGTGACTAAAATAACTATTATTATGTCATTAATTAATAACAGCTGTTGCTTTACTTTACATTACAAAATTGGGCTGACAGGATCTCTTTAACACTCAAGTAGATAGTGCACATTTGCTCATTAATACATTAAATAGGTGGCCCGGATAAAATAAAACCTTGTCCACGGGACTATATGTGTGACAAAAATAACACACTGAGTAACACCTACTGGCACCTACCTGGTTTCAGGGGAAATTGTGCCATGGGCTGAGCAGGGACAGGAAGTGGAGATATAACCGTTCAACCAGCTGCTGGGCCACTGAGGTCTGTGACTTTGAACAATGCATAATCAGAGGCGTTAACAGTAACGTCTGTACTTCCTAATTCTGCACAATTGAATTTTGCAAATTATTGGAAAAGCTGAAGAGCCAGAAAATTCTATAAGAGGGTTAAGAGTGAGGGTTCCTAGAAAATAACTATAATTTTATCTAAATTTCCCTTAGCCCGACAATATGCAGGCAGTTTAACTGAGAAAGACACAATCGATAATGGATGTACTCACTTTGTCATGGCTCATAAGTTACTTCCTGACACTGTTAGTGACGTTAAGGTACGTCAGTATATCAGCAGGTAATATTCCATGATGTGACAGATGTGGCATCAATTAAAAAAAAGTAGAAAACAGATGCTGATGTAACCTTGATGGATGGAGCGCTGCTTCCTGGCCGCTTAGTATCTAATACCGCTTTTGAAGGTTGCATCAATCCCTTTCAGTATCAGGTAGCAAAACAACATACATCTCCCCTCCTCCCTGCTTTCTCATCTTCCTCCAACCACCTTCACTTCCCCAGCTTACAGCTTTGCAGCTCGATGGCTTGATCGGTTTGGTTGCCTTAGGCGTTGTATAATTGACTTGGCTCAATCAGTGCAGCATCAGCTTGATCTGACACATCTACCAGAATGCCTTGCAGCTCACTTCTCACATTGTCACAAGGTTTTGAGGTGCCGCAGGACAAAACCTTGCTTTCTTGGGTATATAATGTTCTAAAAGTATCTCAACAGACATTATTTATGTATTTCAGCTGCCAACCAACAACCCTGACTACAGTTAACATGCAATTATGATGAGACCCTGCCAACAGCACGCAGTTGATGATCATCTTGCTATTTAAATGCATGTGCTGGATATTGTATCCTAAATAACATAAAACCTAATATAATAGTAATAAAAATGAATAACTTCTACATTTCGGCATTAATTAAAGCATTGATAATGCCTAAAATGAAACAGGCTGTTGTAAGGAACGTTCACATGCAAGATCACACAACAAATGAACAAAAACACTACTTCGTTAAGTGGAATGATCTTTGAGCTTGCTTAAAAATCATTGGCCTAAGCAACACATCATCATCATCATCATCATCATCCTTTGCAAGACCGCTGATAAGCTACATAGCTACCAGTCAGCAGCCATTCACTAGACTGTTTAGACAAGCTAAACACACTTACAATGTAATAAATACATTGTTCTGTGTGCAAATTATGCCATTGTTCTCCGCAGATTACCAACATATTGCAATCCAATTCAACAGATGTTGTGTCCTCATGGGGCACCAAAATATAAAACATCCGAAAGAATGTGTGTCAGAAACGAGGTAATAAACAAGTAAATATAACTAAAAGAAACCAAACTTTTTCTTAACCCCTTAAGGACCATGGGTTTTTTCGTTTTAGCCTTTCCAATTTTTGCTCCCCTTCTTCCCACGGACATAACTTTTTTAATTTTCCGTCAATAAGGCCAAGTGAGGGCTTGTTTTCTGCGGGACGAGTTGTACTTTTGAACAGTACCATTGATTTCACCATATCGTGTACTGGAAACCGGGAAAAAAATTCCAAACGCAGTGAAATTGCAAAAAAAGTGCAATTACACAATTGTTTTTTGGATTTTTTTTTTACCATGTTCGCTAAATGCTAAAACTGACCTGCCAATATGATTCTCCAGGTCATTACTAGTTCACAGACACCAAACATGTCTAGGTTCTTTTTTATTTAAGTGGTGAAAAAAATTCCAAAGTTTGTATGAAAAAAAAAATGTTATTTTCCAAGACCCGTAGAGTCTCCTTTTTTCAGGATCTGGGGCCGAGTGGGCTTATTTTTTGCGTGCCGATCTGACGTTACTATTGATTCCATTTCAGTGTGGATACGATCTTTTGATTGCCTGTTATTGCATTTTATCGCAATGCTGCAGTTAACAAAAAAAATGTAATTCTGGTGTTTCGATTTTTTTCTTGCTACGCCATTTACTGATTGGATTGTTTTTTTATACTGATAGATCAGGCGATTCTGAACGCGGCGATACCAAATATGTGTAATATTTGTAAAAACTTTTTTTTTTTTTACTTTTGGCATGCTTCAATAGTCTCCATGGCAGACCAGAAGCTGCCATAACCAGATCAGCTCTGCTACATGCAGGCGATGATCAGATCACCTGCATGTAGCAGAATACCTCACTGGGTCGACGCTCATAGCTATCCGGCTATGCAACCACAGGAGTATCCTGCTGACTTCGGGTTGTCATGCCAACCCATCAGCGACACTGAAGAAGCCAGTGTATCTGGCAACACGCATTGTGCCCTTGCCTCCTCCGCTTTCTCTACCTGCAGCATAACTTTCATTGATTACAGGACTCTTCCTGTGTGGGTTGCATTTTGCCTTTGCCCAGATAGTATGATGATCTATGATCCACCTTTGATCATTGTTATTTGCATGTATTCATCCCTCTGCTCCTGAGAGTGAATGTTGTCACACCGGGCTTCATCCGGTTCTATCTGGCCATTTTAGTGCCATGTGCACACATTGCTCTAGGGTGATCACCTGCTCTCTAACAACTCAGTTTGCATGATAGGATTCTATTGATATTCGTAAATCTTATTTATATATCTCTATCATGCTTACCAATACAGATGCTTTATGTAATTGGCTTTAACAGTGTGATTACCATGTGCTCACTTTGTATCTTTTGAATTGTTATTGTTTATTTAGGGGTATGGCAAGGGCACAGCCCTATTGTGGGCTATTGTGTTGCTACATGTTGTTTTAAATGTTTTTAACATTGCAGTGTTGTCACTTTAATAAAATTTTTTGTATTATTTATACGGTGATCCCGTGCTTTGCATGCTACCTTTCTCCTTTTGTTCTCAACACATGTACATGTTTAGTGTGTAATGGGAGATCCCCGTTAGTGGTGACCTCCAGTTTTCTTCTTTCCTGACCCACGGTCATGTGACACGGGTGCCGATGGGTGGTAGTGACGCACTTCCCATGCATGCATGTTAAATGCCGCTGTCAGAGTTTGACCCCGGCATTTAACATGTTAACAGCCGAGGGTGAATATCACGATTCCACCAGCATCTGTGCCGGCACATGTCAGCTGATCAGTCATGTGCAGGCTCATCACCGGAGCCCGCACTAAACGGGGGGAGGCGTCCAATGACGGACTCTGCCCGTCATTGGACGTTAAGGGGTTAAATACAATTTAAAAACAGTAGACACGTATGGAGCGCCCCCACACCGCCGCAGGGCCGAGGGGCACCCGGAGCCGGGCCTCTAGGTCTCAGTCTTAAGTTTGTCACGGTGGCTAGACCCGGTCCGTGGCCCTGTCCGTCAGTGGGGGACGTCCGGTGAAATAAGTAGTGTTGTACCGGTGCAGTTGTGGGGTGCAGGTCGCGGTAAATAACGAGGACACCAGGTTGCAGTCTCTTTACCTCTTTACTGGAGATCTCTGAGTCCTCAGTCCAGAGTACGGCTCACCAGGCTGCGCAAGTCCGGCCGGTCCAATGGCACCTCCAGAGTCCTCTTCACAGGTGGAAATCGGTGCCTTCCTTCTTAGCGCTATGTGTTGTAGTCCTCCCCTGCTGTGCTTACGAAAGTACCCCACAACTGTTGTGTCTGTTTCTTAAGTTCCCTCACAACTCGATTAAATGATGTTCTTCTAATCGTCCGTCCCTCCCTGATGTTACGGTTAGAACGGCACCCGTTTGTCGGGTAGGCCTGGAGTTCTTCCGGGACCCTAGAGACGCCCCTCTCCCGCAATTGCCTCCCAAGACTTCATAGGTGATATGTGTTAGACAGCCCGCCTTAAACTGACTGTCCTGCTGCTGTTTAGAGTATTGCTTGAAGCTGAATGTTATAATACTCCCTCGGCGTTCCGGCCACCGGTAGTGCGCCTCAGTAGGGTGTTGCTTCGGTCTTACAGCACGACCCCTGCTGGAATTCTCCTATCGCTTGATCTCGTTTCTCACTCAGCACAATCTATCCCGCTTCTAGTCCTTTCTTGGGACCCGCCGCTTCCCGGAGCTGGCGCGGACCCGTTACGTTCTTTCCAATGCCAAGCCTCTGTCAGGATCCCACCCCTGACAGAGACCCTACTGTCTCTTCCTCCACAACACCCTCTGCCACTGAGTGTTGCTTCGTCCAATCCAGTCAGCTTTCTGATCTAACTTCCTGCCTGACCCCCAGTTTACCCACTATGGTGGGGAGTGGCCTAATGAATAGAACCCTTAGCTCCCCCCGGAGGCCCGGCTGTGAAATGTATTGGTGTCTGTGATACCTGATCAGATGAACTCCTTCAGTGCCATCGGACGCACCATGGCTCCCCATAGTGGCGGAGCCACAGTACTGCAACGACCAGGACTCTGGGGCGCTGCACTCCCCCCTGGTTAAACACAGTACTCCGGGACTGGGAAGAAAACAACAATACAAGTTAGCAAAAAGACATACAATTTTTGTTGAGTGTAATAACAATAAGCATATTTAAACAGGCTTCCCTTTATGGGAGGTGAGGACACTTGAACGTTACAAACATGGTAAACATTATAAATTACAGGCTATAAATAACTCCTGTTACCCAACCGGGTATTCTACTAAGTGCAAACATTATTGAACAATAATTTAACTTTGCCTTTAAGGATATACACTCTTAGTCCATTAAAGACCTTCCTATAGTCACATTATAAGGTACTTCAACTTTTTTCATTCTCCTTCTTTAAATCTGCAGGACCGCCTGTCCTATCGGCACCAGACCTACTGCCTCTCCTTTCAGTTACAGGACCGCCCCGTTCAGCCAGGGCCTACTGCCTTTTCAACTACTATACACAGTATAGAACATAACTTTTCTTTCAGTTCGAGAACACTGAGCCGGCTCTACTTGGCTCCTATAAGGACTCACCCACTAACCCTTACAGGTTCACTTTCTGTCCTTAGTAACACATTACTAACTTTCGATGGGGAACGCAGGGTTTACCTTCTATCCCCCCCCTTTTCTTATCAACATTATCAACTATCTTCTTTTCACAACATTAACCTTTCTCATTTCTTCCTTCTACTTTTTCTTTCAGAGAACATTATCAATATTTCTTCACATTTAACCAGTTAAACACATATAACTTTTCTCAGGTAAACATTATCATCATTTTCTTCCATTGACATTATTGCTACCGATCTTAAAGCAATATCACCATTTACGTGCATCAAATGAACATCCCCTTTAAGAGAGGACCAAGTCTCTGTGAGGTAGCACATTTTCTCAAGCTACCAGTCCTTACTCATCAAAGGTTCCAGTGCGGTATCTTCGCAAAGAGTCTTTTGTCTAAGTAAAACCAGTAGGGAGCGCCTTTAATAAGGTGCAAACTATGTACAACGAAGTTCTGATCATGCACTGTTCATGATTTCTCAGTTTTTAAAACTTGTGCAAAAACTCTTGGAAAAGAGGCAAACAAAACAATAGGGATCCATAAAAGGGGTTAACCCTGAGCGGGTTGTAGCAGAAAAGAGTTAACTATTTACAGTTAAGAGAAACAGTAAAACCTTACTGTAGTGAGGCGGAAGGTGGTCTCCTATCCGGTCTCACCAGGCCAACAGACCGCTCGGGTGAGCCAGGGCGCCGTTCCGGTCCCAGCAGTGATAAAATCCCTCGCCGGGAGGTCCTCCTTACTGGCAGGCGCACACGTCCCTCCGGGGCATGGCGAGGCTGGGCTTCTCGTGGTTCCGCGGGGCCGGGCTCTGCTGCTTTCCCCACTGGATCATCCCCTTCTGGTGTTCCGGCAGCGGCCTGGAGGGCAATGCATCGCTGCACGCCTCGCGCCATCCAGCCAGCCTCTCCCGTAGCCCTCCTCCATCGGGTGTAGGTGACGGCATCACCTGGCTCCAGATCGCGAGCGATCCTCCCGCTGCAAGGCTCCACCTCCTCCCGGTCTACGCGGACTTGTATCGGCTCCCCAATCTCCTGGATCACTCCCCTTCCATACTGAGGATTAAAGGCCACCACAACACCCCAGTGCGATGGTGGAATCTCCGGAGCACTTACCAAGTTAACCTGCTCTGCAGGCTGGGGCCGGCTCCGTCAGGCTGCCATCAGACGCCGTAAATGTTCGGCGTCCGGCATGATCTTCAGGCCCGGCGTTTGTAGCGTGCCTTCAGCCGCGGTCAGGTGGGAAGCAACAGGAGACAACCTGATCTCTGTGGGCTGGCCTAGCCGGGTAAATACGCGGGCATCGGCCTTCAGCCGGCGGGCTAGCTGTCGGGCCTCGGCTGCAGCCACACATTCTTCAGACAGCGGCAGAGGGGGTCGGCCCATCGGTGGCCCTGTGAGGGTCAGATCCCGCAGCGTTGGCGTTTCTGGGGCTATCTCAGGCTGTGCCGCCTCAGGCCGGGCCGGGTCAGCCCCGCGTGGTGCTCTTGGTGCCGCCATCTTTTCCTCCTTTTCCGCGTCTTCTTCCCGCGGCCTCTTCCGTGGGCGGCCCCGTCCCCATGGTCTCCACCCTCCGACCAGGATCAGGAGGCAGACCTCGGCTGTTGACGGGCACGTCCTCAGGGCACAGAAATATTTAGACTGGGCGGCCATTACTGTTCGCGCTCTCCAGCTTGCCTACGCCCCCTCCACGCCCCTCTTCTCTCCCTGCGCTCTCCTCAGCGCTGCAATGGCGGCGGATTTTGGCGGCAACTGGCGCAGCACAGTCCTTGCAATTACATACAGTCCAAGCACAGTAAATCACAGTTCCTAGGCACACATGACCTGATTCCTCAGGCTTAAGTAGATCCTGTTCGTGACGCCAAGTTGGAGTGCCCCCACACTGCCGCAGGGCCGAGGGGCACCCGGAGCCGGGCCTCTAGGTCTCAGTCTTAAGTTTGTCACGGTGGCTAGACCCGGTCCGTGGCCCTGTCCGTCAGTGGGGGACGTCCGGTGAAATAAGTAGTGTTGTACCGGTGCAGTTGTGGGGTGCAGGTCGCGGTAAATAACGAGGACACAAGGTTGCAGTCTCTTTACCTCTTTACTGGAGATCTCTGAGTCCTCAGTCCAGAGTACGGCTCACCAGGCTGCGCAAGTCCGGCCGGTCCAATGGCACCTCCAGAGTCCTCTTCACAGGTGGAAATCGGTGCCTTCCTTCTTAGCGCTATGTGTTGTAGTCCTCCCCTGCTGTGCTTACGGAAAGTACCCCACAACTGTTGTGTCTGTTTCTTAAGTTCCCTCACAACTCGATTAAATGATGTTCTTCTAATCGTCCGTCCCTCCCTGATGTTACGGTTAGAACGGCACCCGTTTGTCGGGTAGGCCTGGAGTTCTTCCGGGACCCTAGAGACGCCCCTCTCCCGCAATTGCCTCCCAAGACTTCATAGGTGATATGTGTTAGACAGCCCGCCTTAAACTGACTGTCCTGCTGCTGTTTAGAGTATTGCTTGAAGCTGAATGTTATAATACTCCCTCGGCGTTCCGGCCACCGGTAGTGCGCCTCAGTAGGGTGTTGCTTCGGTCTTACAACACGACCCCTGCTGGAATTCTCCTATCGCTTGATCTCGTTTCTCACTCAGCACAATCTATCCCGCTTCTAGTCCTTTCTTGGGTCCCGCCGCTTCCCGGAGCTGGCGCGGACCCGTTACGTTCTTTCCAATGCCAAGCCTCTGTCAGGATCCCACCCCTGACAGAGACCCTACTGTCTCTTCCTCCACAACACCCTCTGCCACTGAGTGTTGCTTCGTCCAATCCAGTCAGCTTTCTGATCTAACTTCCTGCCTGACTCCCAGTTTACCCACTATGGTGGGGAGTGGCCTAATGAATAGAACCCTTAGCTCCCCCCGGAGGCCCGGCTGTGAAATGTATTGGTGTCTGTGATACCTGATCAGATGAACTCCTTCAGTGCCATCGGACGCACCATGGCTCCCCATAGTGGCGGAGCCACAGTACTGCAACGACCAGGACTCTGGGGCGCTGCATGTACAAACACCGGGTACAAGTAAATAGACTAAAATTTAGTGGATGAGCTATTGTGGGAAACCCTATATATCATTAAATGCACATAGATACAAATATGGATAAGGTAAATTCATAAATGGAATATAAATGTATGCACATTCATATATATATATATATATATATATATATATATATATATATATATATTTATTTATTTACATATACCTGCTACTGAAGAAATCACACCCTATGTATAGCACTGCAGGACAAGCAATTTATACAGTGTACATAAATATGCAACAAATATAAGTACAGTACATGAACAGTGCTAATAGTAAGAATTACCACAAACATTGGAAACAAATCCGTAGTTCAATACCTATGTCATGTAATGAGCTAACCCACCAAACACTCGATGCGCGTTTCACCAATACTTCGTCATGGGGTCAATGTTTTGTTTCTTGTCATTTTTCTCAGCAGCACAAATCTTGTTTACGCAGGACAATGTGCTGCCAGAACGATGGTTTCAAAGATCATTTCACTCGAAAAACATGCAATTGCCTTGTCCTTCATGTGATGGTCAGCATGATTATTCAACAAGATTATCGGGATATGAGCGTTCCTAGGAATCATTCTTTGTGCATCATAAGCAAAGTTAGAATTTGGAAGGCTAATAAATGACCGCCGATCATCTTCAACATAGTTAGCTGGCGGTAGTTTACATCCGCGAGTTGGTCAATATAAATGAGCCATAAGAAACTAAACACATTTTTTTCAAGACAACCTCTAGAATGGCACATATAAAGTGTAATTTTCCAACCAGCCCAAAATCACGTCTACTGTATCTCATTATTGCCCATTTGATTGTAATTATAGGCAAAAAAAGAATTGTGGTCAATAGGTCAGGATCAAGGGCACCTCTTTGGCTTGGATGTTGTAGTTTCTCAGAATCCATATTTACAATTAAATTACTTACATAATGATTTTCCTGATTTGAGTTATTTGGCTCAATAAAAATGTTAGTAGGTCAGCCAAACAGTAGATCTGATGCCAAGCATAGGCACTTGTGCCATGTAATGCTACCAACAACAGAGTGGAAGGTTCTAACAACCCTGCATGACCAGTCAAAAGTAGACTAGCAAAACAAGGAAATGTTGGTTGGTTTAAAATATGTTGATCTAATGATTATAAGTAATAGCAGTGCTGTCCAGCATATTTAGCACACCAGTTACAAACTTTAAAAAAAATTACAATACTAGCATATTCATCATGTTCCTTATTCCCCTCCCATTACATTCGGCAAGTAAATTTAATAATCTTGACTAGTCTTTATTGCTCCAATGGGATAATAGACACTTTTTTACCTCCATCAGTCCAGTGTACATATACCGAAAAAAGTAAGCAACAAACAGCATAGTAGAATATGCTATTTCAAACAATGGTGTATATCTAGTTAAAATGGATGTTACCTTCTAGCCTGTAATTGACAGATGTCATTGTCTGGCATCCAAAATTAACATCTGCTAATTTTACATCATTAGTTTTCCAATCAAAATCCATTAAAATGATGCAAAAATCACTTAATAGATGCCATAGAGTGGCATTATACTCACACGTAGGTGCCATCCATCCATTGGCATGAAGTGCTCCTGATGTATACACTTTAAAAGGGTATCAGTATAGCCCATGGGTAATTGGTGTCAACAATATGCATCCGTCACAGTCTCAATTTAAGAAATACTATGGGAAATTTTGGCATATACTCTAAATGTGAACAAGTGGGAAACACAATGGCTCAGTGGTTAGCACTGCAGCTTTGTAGCGCTGGGGTCCTGGGATAAAATATCTGTAAGGCATTTCTAGGTTTCTTCTCGGACTCCAAAGACATAGTAATAGGGAATTCAGATTGTGAGCCCCAATGGGATTTCTGTAAAGTCTGCGGAATATGATGGAGCTATGAAGGATCATCCTTATTCTCATTTGCACATGTAAACATGAGAAGCAATGGGATGAAACTGAAAGGGAGAAGATACTGATTAGATATTAGAAAAAGGTTTTTGACAGTGAGGGAGATCAATGAGTGGAACAGGCTGCCACGAGAGGTGGTGAGTTCTCCTTCAATGGAAGTCTTCAAACAGAGGCTGGACAGACATCTATATGAGATGGTTTAGGGAATCCTGCATTGAGCAGGGGGTTGGTCATGATGATTCTGGATGTCCCTTCCAACCGTAACGTTCTATGATTTTATGATAAATGAGTAAAATAAAGAATAACACATGTGATATTGACTTTGACCCTTTAGTGTTACCCAGATATAACCATCTTAATGCTATTAGGTCTCAGCATAAAAAACAAACAAAAGAAAGCTTGAGAACCTGTGGTATATAATACAAGGGCAAAAATAACAGATGCAAATTGTATTTAGCGTAAAGAAGGTTCACCATCTACCAAGTAAGGGTACGTTCACACAGGACTTTTTTGCTGCTTTTTTTGCTGCTTTTTTTTATGCTAATTTAGGTGCGTTTTTTTGGTGCGTTTTTGGTGCGTTTTTTGGGTACGTTCACACAGGACTTTTTTGCTGCAGATTTTTGCTGCAGATTTTTGCTGCTTTTTTTATGCCAATTTTCAGCTGCTAGGACACCTCGCAATGGCTCTTCACACCTTACTACCAGGAACTCCCTCACAATAGATCACAATCAGGACACCTCACAATGGCTCTTCACACCTCACAATGGCTCACAATGGCTCTTCACACCTCACTTACAGGAACTCCCTCACAATAGATCACAATCAGGACACCTCACAATGGCTCTTCACACCTCACAATGGCTCACAATGGCTCTTCACACCTCACTAACCACACCCCTAAGCTCTTGGCTGTGAGATCCCTTCCTGCTGGCCATGATTTTCTGCACAAAAAACGCAGCAAATAATGCTACATGCGTTTTTTCAGCGTTTTTGCAGCGTTTTTTTCATCACCCATTCAAGTCAATGGGTGAAAAAACGCTGCAAAAACGCTGCAAAAACGCTGAAAGAAGTGACATGCCCTATGTCCAAAAAAAGCAGCAAAGCAGAAAAAACTGATCAAACAAAAAACCAACGTGTGTGCATGAGATTTCTGAAATCTCATAGGTTTTACTGGTACTGTAAAAAGCAGCTGAAAATTAGCATAAAAAAAAGCAGCAAAAAAAAGCAGCAAAAAAGTCCTGTGTGAACGTACCCTAAGACCGTCATACAACATGAGTGAAGGTATATGGCTACATGAAATAAATCTCAACAACAAGTCAAAATTCCTGGAGAGAAAGAAGATCCAAATATAACACTCTACTTATAATGCATCTTCTGGAAGTTTTCTGATTCATCTGTCATCAGCGTCAATCAGCTCTCATTGACTCTCCGTTGTCTGCTTCTTCCTACAATTTTTTTTTAAATCCTGAAAGGGTTAATCCCGAGAAGCATGCATCTTAAATGCTAACCACGATTCCTGGATCAATTTAAAGTAACAGCCATACACCCAAGGGTTAATCCATCCATTCAGCTATGTAATCTTCTAGTGAAACAGGCAGGAATGTTTTATTCTGGGATTTAAGATTTAAGTTTTTTTTTCTTTGTTGTCATAACAGATGACAGAGGCCTTAAAAGCCTCCCCTTACACTCTGATGTGACACATCACAGGCTGTTAATCCTGCCCTGGGGTCAGGCTAAATTCATCTTTCATGTTCATTTTTATAGGGAAATGGCAGCTGCGGGAGTAGCCTGAGCTCCTTGGGGAAATGTAAAACAGTCTTTAATCATAGAGGATTGTTAAGGAAAACAATCTGTTGTGAGTAAAAGTTGATGAATCAGTTTGAATTCTAATACGTTAATATGTGTTTGTTAGGCACAAGTCTGGAAATGCAAATTTCTTATAAGTGACCAGCGAAGACAAAGGGAGCTATGGAGAACATTTCTTTTGGGACTTCGCTATTTATGCAGATTTGGTAGAGCATGAATATCCAACAAAAAGCCCACAATAAAATCTATCCATAGGGACAGTTTTACCTCCCTCTAATGGAGTCGTCCAAACACATTAAACTAAAGTTGATGAAAAAGAAAAATTTTAACCACAATGGAAAAAAAAATAATGAAAGATCATTTTCAGCCAACCGATCATGGATTGTCATTGTTTGAAGCCAGATGTCTTTGAATTTGTTGTACAATAGTAAGATTATATATGTTTCTATTTTTAGTTATCCTTCTTTAATGGAAACTTACAGAAAGATTTGTTCCTTCGTTTCCTGGTTTTATTGACTATGTATGGTAGCCAGTGGACCCATTTGTTCAATGGTTGTTTGGCCATCAACCTACTTCAATCTAAAGAGTATGGCCTCCTTAACACTAAGAGTTGTCTACCTCGTAGCACATATGTGCCATACCATCTCTTATACATTATTGAGTAACGACAATACGAGGAATCGAAATAGACCACAGCTAAAAAAATCAAATAAAGGACCCACAACCAACCAATCCCAACTGGAATAGTGATAGCTCTTGGCTTTGAATTACTGTCTTCCAGGGAACCTTTCACCAGGTTGGAAAGAACTGTAATTGGGAAATACTGGATAATTTCATATGGTTATTTTTGGTAGCTTTGGTTTTCAGTAAATGATGGCACAATGCATCATGGCAGTAAATACCTACTTGTGCAACAAAAACATGTCTTCCAGGACCTTATGCTTTGTGCAGACTCTAATAGGTTCAATGCTTAATGGCTGGAGATAGCAAGAGCTAATCTCCCCTGCTTACTCACGCACCTGCTACTCGAAACAAAGGAATCATTTTGTTTGCATAATTTAGGGTGCTCAAATGGTAGTATTTGAGGCCTTTTTTCTTTTGCATTGCCGACTTGATCCTTTAAACAGCGCGATTAAAGGGATTTTGGTGCAAGAAGATAGCAGATATCTAATGTTTGCAATTCCATGGGATTTTAAGGTTTAATGCCTCACTATCTAACAGATAGTCTCCAATAAAGCTTTCAACTCATCATAGAGTTATTTTTGTTTGGGGGGGGAGATTTCTCAGTCCACCACTGGATTATCTTAGAATAGACAGCTGTTAAAATGCGATGAATGAAGTCTAATATTTCTTCTCAAACTGAAGACATACAGATAATGCTTGCAGACCTTCAATTTAAAGACAAAAATAAATATAAGAAATTTCTTGAGATAGTCACATTTTGTGTCAACACACTTATGTTATTATGCAGCATTCCACCAGGAAAGTGATAAGTTGGGAGGCAAAAAGTGACATGATAAAATAAACTGTTAGGCTGAGTTGTATAAGCCGAGTGCCTGCTTTAATCTCTTACAGTGCGAGCAATCAACAATTTAGATGAACAGTACCGAGAATTTATTCATGACGATGACAGAGCAAACAAAGCAGCTAAAAGATCTATGCACACAGCAGAACAGCGTATACTGAAACACCGTATATCACTTACTATAGAAGCTTAATGTCCGTTTACCAGCGGCACAATGAATGGCAATGAGTAAATCTTTACCTATCAGCTGGCATTTAATAACCTGTTTACACAGGTAGACCGCAAGTAAATGATGCGCACTGAACGATCTGTTATAGATCGCTCAGTGCGTATATGGTGCCATAGTTCTTCCCAGCGTGAATCATGTTTACACAGGATGATACACCCCACAAGAGCCGTGATTTTTTGCGCTGTTCAAAAAGATCATATCACCCAATAAGTAAAGGTACCGTCACATTAAGCGACGCTGCAGCGATATCGACAACGATGCCGATCGCTGCAGCGTCGCTGTGTGGTCGCTGGAGAGCTGTCACACAGACAGCTCTCCAGCGACCAACGATGCCGGTCCCCGGGTAACCAGGGTAAACATCGGGTTACTAAGCGCAGGGCCACGCTTAGTAACCCGATGTTTACCATGGTTACCATTGTAAATGTAAAAAAAAAACAGTACATACTCACCTTCTGATGTCCATCAGGTCCCTGGCCGTCTGCTTCGCGCACTGACTGTGAGCGCCGGCCGGCCGTAAAGTAAAAGCAGAGCACAGCGGTGACGTCACCGCTGTGCTGTGCTTTACGGCCGGCCGGCGCTCACAGTCAGTGCGGGAAGCAGACGGCCAGGGACCTGACGGACATCAGAAGGTAAGTATGTACTGTTTTTTTTTACATTTACAATGGTAACCAGGGTAAATATCGGGTTACTAAGCACGGCCCTGCGCTTAGTAACCCGATATTTACCCTTGTTACCATTGTAAAACATTGCTGGCATCGTTGCTTTTGCTGTCAAACACGACGATACACGCCGATCTGACGACCAAATAAAGTTCTGGACTTTCAGCAACGACCAGCTATCCAGGATGCTGCAACGTCACGGATCGCTATCGTTATCGTTGCAAAGTCATTTAGTGTGAAGGTACCTTAAGTGTTTTGCTCCGGTGATCATCAGCCTGTTTACACTGAAAGATTATCATTCAGTATATATGCAGCTTTAGTAAAAAGGCATTCTTTACTCCTCACCCTTTTTTGCTATGTTGTAATATCACATGTGAGCAAACTCTAGTCGTCAATCAAATCTTAAAAACTAAGGCTTTCAATGGCTAAAATATCAATTCTTAAAGCATTATTAAAATTATAATGAAAAATAAACTCAGTCGACCTGCGATTGTGCTGACGTGAACAACAATGGGAGTTAAGGCTATGAATGAAATAATGTAGACTTTAACTGTCGCATCACAACTTTCTTGACTTTTTATTGGCCTTGAAGTAAACCAATAATAGGTTTAATTAGAAACAATCAATACAAAATTTGTCCTAAAGGGGCACTTCACAATACTAACACAACTATTCCCACATAGGTACATGTGGAAAAAAGAAGAGATCCCATATGTAATAAAATCATATTTATTGATACATAATAAAAAATACATATAAAAAAGCAAAAAGATTTACCCAGTGGTTTCCCGTTCAGTGGGTAATGGTGATATTGATTCCTTCTTCCCATGTGTATAACCTTACATTTATCATTGTTAAACCTCATCTGCCACCTTTCAGCCCAAGTTTCCAACTTATCCAGATCCATCTGTAGCAGAATACTATCCTCTCTTGTATTAACTGCTTTACATAGTTTTGTATCATCTGCAAATATCAATATTTTACTGTGTAAACCTTCTACCAGATCATTAATGAATATGTTGAAGAGAACAGGTCCCAATACCGACCCCTGCGGTACCCCACTGGTCACAGCGACCCAGTTAGAGACTATATCATTTATAACCGCCCTCTGCTTTCTATCACTAAGCCAGTTACTAACCCATTTACACGCATTTTCCCCCAGACCAAGCATTCTCATTTTGTGTACCAACCTCTTGTGCGGCACGGTATCAAACGCTTTGGAAAAATCGAGATATACCACGTCCAATGACTCACCGTGGTCCAGCCTATAGCTTACCTCTTCATAAAAACTGATTAGATTGGTTTGACAGGAGAAATTTCTCATAAACCCATGCTGATATGGAGTTAAACAGTTATTCTCATTGAGATAATCCAGAATAACATCCTTCAGAAACCCTTCAAATATTTTACCAACAGTAGAGGTTAGACTTACTGGCCTATAATTTCCAGGTTCACTTTTAGAGCCCTTTTTGAATATTGGCACCACATTTGCTATGCGCCAGTCCTGCGGAACAGACCCCGTCGCTATAGAGTCCCTAAAAGTAAGAAATAATGGTTTATCTATTACATTACTTAGTTCTCTTAGTACTCGTGGGTGTATGCCATCCGGACCCGGAGATTTATGTATTTTAATCTTATTTAGCCGGTTTCGCACCTCTTCTTGGGTTAAGGTACCGTCACACTTAGCGACGCTGCAGCGATACAGACAACGATGCCGATCGCTGCAGCGTCGCTGTTTGGTCGCTGGAGAGCTGTCACACAGACCGCTCTCCAGTGACCAACGATGCCGAGGTCCCTGGGTAACCAGGGTAAACATCGGGTTGCTAAGCGCAGGGCCGCGCTTAGTAACCTGATGTTTACCCTGGTTACCAGTGTAAAATGTAAAAAAAACAAACACTACATACTCACCTTCGCGTCCCCCTGCGTCCGCTTCCTGCACTGACTGAGTGCCGGCCCTAACAGCAGAGCGGTGACGTCACCGCTGTGCTGTACTTTCACTTTACGGCCGGCAGTCAGTCAGTGCAGGAAGCGGACGCCGGGGGACGCGAAGGTGAGTATGTACTGTTTGTTTTTTTACATTTTACACTGGTAACCAGGGTAAACATCGGGTTACTAAGCGCGGCCCTGCGCTTAGTAACCCGATATTTACCCTGGTTACCATTGTAAAACATCGCTGGTATCGTTGCTTTTGCTGTCAAACACAACGATACACGGCGATCTGACGACCAAATAAAGTTCTGAACTTTAATCAACGACCAGCGATATCACAGCAGGATCCTGATCGCTGCTGCGTGTCAAACACAACGACATCGCTAGCCAGGACGCTGCAACGTCACGGATCGCTAGCGATATCGTTTAGTGTGACGGTACCTTTAGATTGGTGACCCTTAATATAGGGTTTTCATTGTTTCTTGGGATTTCACCTAGCATTTCATTTTCCACCGTGAATACCGTGGAGAAGAAGGTGTTTAATATGTTAGCCTTTTCCTTGTCATCTACAACCATTCTTTCCTCACTATTTTTTAAGGGGCCTACATTTTCAGTTTTTATTCTTTTACTATTGATATAGTTGAAGAACAGTTTGGGATTAGTTTTACTCTCCTTAGCAATGTGCTTCTCTGTTTCCTTTTTGGCAGCTTTAATTAGTTTTTTAGATAAAGTATTTTTCTCCCTATACTTTTTTAGAGCTTCAATGGTGCCATCCTGCTTTAGTAGTGCAAATGCTCTCTTTTTACTGTTAATTGCCTGTCTTACTTCTTTGTTTAGCCACATTGGGTTTTTCCTATTTCTAGTCCTTTTATTCCCACAAGGTATAAACCAATATCTTTGGAATCAGTGTCTTTTCTGCTATCCATACATCATTGAAATTTCATTAAGGAAACATGTGGAATGATACAATTACTTTAATTAGAAAATAATTCTTCCAGTATCAGTATATCGAAAGATGACCATAAAGAAATCACAAATCCCACTGTAGACAACACAACAATGCCAAATGATAAAAATAATAATAATCATTCGAAAAGATGACAGGTTTGAAACTCCCCGCTATGACTATTACTGTAGGTGGTAAAATAACTGTATGTATATAGCATGTATAATTTATACTCCTTCGCACGACTGCAACAGTTTGACATTTCAAAAGCTTTCCCTATCCTTCAATTTACTCTGCCATGTATCTTATCTTACTCAAACAATCTAATTGCCACCCAATCTTTCAATGGCACATCATCTTAGCACCTAGCTGACAGGATCGGCATTCACCTGAGGGCCTCATTAGACTATGGCAGTTCAGTGGGACAAAAATACCTCAACAATACCTGCTCAACACCCGGGCTGCTGACTGACAAGCAAATAATTGGGCTAAACAAACCCAAAAGCACAGTGCGGCTGCCAGGAACCAGTGTGTGCTGCAAGTCTTCCACAATAACAGTCAGAGTAGTGACTGCTTCACGTCATTGTAAATCTTTGAACAGCAGAAAGTGGTGACACATAGCAATGACAGCCTTAGAAATGTCATGCTAGTTACTTCAGGGATTGAAGTCTCGAATCCACAGTGGTTTTAGGTAAGTGAGAAAATTATATAGTTGCTCAGCGAAAGCAGGAAATGTTTTAGGCTAGATGTATTTTTTTTCCAGATCTTTTAATTTGTGATCTAAAGGGGGATGTCCGCCATCTAAATATGTTTTAAAAGAACCTTAGTATCCTAAAAAATATAGAAAAATAAAAAATATTCTGATGTTCTTCCCCTTCATCCATGTTTCATCCTTGGTGACATAGTGTCCTGTGACACCACACTGGACAATGTCTTCATGTGATGTTACATGACTAAAGAGATGAACAAATTGATCTATGTAGGATCATGTTTCTGTAATTTGCAGTACATGCTAAGATTCAAATTGTAGGTCACAAAAAAAGAAAAACTTGCCCAGCACCATCTCAAACACTGCTAAAGCATTAGAGAATGGGCTAGCATCATTTTGCATGGTCACGCGGGCCTCCCCTTAACCCCTGGAGCTTTTTTCAGTTTTGCGTTTTGGTTTTTCACTCCCCTCCTTCCCAGAGTCATAACTTTTTAACTTTTCTGTCAAAATGGCCATGTGAGGGCTTATTTTTTGCGGTAAGAGTTGTGCTCTGTGCTTTTGTTTGGATTTTTTGCTAGGTTCACTAAATGCTAAAACTGACCTGCCATTATTCTCCAGGTCATTACTATGAGTTCATAGTCACCAAACATGTCTAGGTTCTTTTTTATCTAAGTGGTAAAAAAAAAAAATTCCAAACTTTGTTAAAAAAAAAACATTGTGCAATTTTCCAAGACCCGTAGCATCTCCATTTTTCGTGATCTCGGGTCGGGTGAGAGCTTATTTTTTGCGCGCCAAGCTGACATTTTTAATTATACCACTTTAGTGCAGATATGATCTTTTGATCGCCTGTTATTGCATTTTAATGCAATGTCGAAGCGACCAAAAAAATGTAATTCTGGAGTTTTGATTTTTTTTCTCGCTACACCATTTAGCTATAAGGTTAATCCTTTTTTATTGATAGATCGGGCGATTCTGAATGAAGCGATACCAAATATGTGTATGTTTGATTTTTTTTTTTTTATTGTTTTATTTTGAATGGGGTGAAAGGGGGGTGATTTGAACTTTTATATTTTTTTCATATTTTTTTAAAACATTTTTTTTTTTACTTTTGCCATGCTTCAATAGCCTCCATGGGAAGCCTGATCGGCTCTGCTACATAGGAGAGATACTCAGATCGCTCCTATGTAGTGGAATTACAAGACTGCTATGAGCGCTGACCACAGGGTGGTGCTCGCAGCAATCTGGCATCAACAACCATAGAGGTGTTCAGGAGACCTATGGTTGTCATGCCAACGCATCGCTGACCCCCAGATGGCCAGAAGCGCTTGTTAAATGCCACTGTCAAGAGTTTAACAGCGGCATTTAACTAGTTGTATAGGCACGGGCAGATCGCAATTCCACCCGCACCTATTGCGGGCACATGTCAGCTGTTCAAAACATGGGATGGGATCACACTAAGCTGTCACTCGGCTCAAACGCTGATTAGAGTTTGATCCAAGTGTCATTTAGACAATTGATCCGATTCTCTTGCATGCAAATTTATCATTTATCATTTTGGAAAATTCGGCAAGGGAATTCATCTTTCAAAACATCCACTCATCTCTACTATTTATTCAATATCACCATAAGCAAAGATGAAGAATTTATGGATAGTGTAAAATGTTTGTTCATTTTCCTATTTTTAACAGATACAAAAAGTTTTAACAATGAAACAACCTTCTTTAATTTTTTTGGAATGTCAAAATTCTAAATGTTAAAGTTACCAAAAAGTCAATTTGTTGCCATATCAATTCATGTTGGAAAAATCTATATTACAGCACCCATGTATTGCTAAGGGGTCATGTTGTGCTGCCATTTTACATTGATCTTTTCTCACAGGTTCATGTTGAATTCATGAGAATGGAAGTAGAATACTGTTTTAAGGAAGTTTTTTTTTTTAACTAGAAGCAATATGACAAGGAAAAAACACTAGCCACACACAGAATATCCAAAAAGTTTCAATACTGATCCCTATTGATTCCATGTGTCTCTATAAAGGGTCAATGACCCTCAAACAACTTCTAGTATTATTCCAATGTGAGGTAAAATTGAATGCCCCTTTAATGCAAGGTTAATCATAGGATGTTAGTGTAGTACCTTACATTCTATAGGTGGAATTGCACACCAATCAAGCAATATATAGTATTTTACAATAGAATATTGGTTTGTGGAACACACTGTAGAAGCACCGACCTGATGAACCAATAACTGACAAAGCAATCTTATAAAGTCATAATTTAGAATGTATATTTATTGAGTTTTATCGAAAAATCCATTAAAAAACACCTATGTGTACAAAACTAAGGTATGTGATAAAAATAGGAAGTAAATATTCATAACTTATAGTTTAATCCCTTTGCGACCAAGCTCATTTTGACTAATTTTAGAATTCTGACCAGTGTCACTTTATGTGGTAATAACTCTGAAACGATTCAACGGACATATTGTACTTCAGAATAGTGGTAATATTTGCTCTACATTACTTCCTGAATTCATTTGTGAAAATTTTGAAACAAACAAACAAAAAAAATCGCAATTTTCACACTTTCAATCTTTATATCCTTAAATCAGTTAGTCAAACTGTACAAAATAATTAATAAATAACATTTCCCACATGTCTACTTTACATCTGCATCATTTTTCAAACGTCATTTTATTTTGTTAGGATGTTAGTGGGGTTAAAAGTGTAGAAGTAATTTCAATTTTTTTTTTCAACAAATTTACAAACTCTATTTCTTTCAGGACCTACTGAAACTACCCAAAAGTGATAACATTTTAAAAACCTTACCCCTCTTCAAATGCTACACAGAAATCAATGCAAAATGGAATGAAATAAATAAATTTAAAATTTTGCTGTAAAATGTTGCTTTAGTTCCGTATTTTTAACGAGGACCCACAGTTTGTTACTCACTTTCTTTCGAGGGCAGTGATTGGCTGAAATAAATTGGGGGAGACATGTCATATTTGAAGAGCCCCTAAGGTGCCTAAACAGCAGAAACCCACCACAAGTGACCCCATTTTGAAAACTACACCCCACAAGGATTTTATCCAGGAGTATAGTGATGATTTTGAATCCAAAGGTACTATACAAAATTTGATAAAATTAGGTTGTCATATTGAATATGTTGTCATTAGTGTTGAGTGCTAGTGCTTACTACTTGAGTTTGCATTAGGTGCTTGAGCATGCACCGAGTATTGTGGGTGCTTGAACGATATGCTCGAGTCCCCTCTGCGCATGTTTTCGTGGCTGTTAGACAGCTTGTATGGCAGAAAAGTTTGAAAAGACCCTAACCCTATGCCTAAACCTAACTCTAGCCCTGAGTCTAACCCTAACCCCAACAATAACCCTAAGGCCAATTCTAACCCTAAGCCTAACCCTAAAGGCAAAGAATGAAAGAAATGAAAATTATAAAATAAAAAATTAATCTGACTTAGGAGATGAAACAGGGGGTTGATTTACTAATTATTGGCTTCTGATCACTGTGATAAGGTCTATCACAGTTATCAACTCAGGAAGCAATAGGAAAATTCCCTGCTATTTGCTATTGCCGGGTGCAGGCCGGAAAATCTTGGCAGGCACAATGCGCATGTGCCAGCCATTTTTTTTTTCATAAAGAGGATGCGGAGGGTAGGGGAATGGAGCAGTGTCGGGAGGGATTAGAGACATAATTTATCTCTCCACTGACATGTATATTATTTTAATAGCATAGTGAGCACTTTTTTATGTGATCGCTGTTATTCATTAAATTATGGGGATCCCGTGATAAGAGACCAAAAAATCCAGCCCTCATCATGTTCTCAAGGGTCTCAGCCCCCGGTAGCTGAGACTCCAGAGATTTTTTTAACTCTGAGGGGCGCCATACCCTTATTCCTGATCGCAGGAATGGCGATATGGAAATAAAGCCCGTTAGCGGCTGCCATTTTAATGTGTATCTACAGTCGTTAATGAGTTAAAGTGCATTATGAAGAAGCAAGATGCTCAAATTGCATATTCTGATATAAACACACCTTATGGCATAATGATTTGAATCAAAAGGAAAGTAAATATACGGAAACTGGATAACGAATAGTTCTACACATTCTGCAATAGGAAGCAGCATTATTATTGCTGGAGTAGGAGTTATTTGCAGATGTATTGAAAAGAGTATAATTAAAGAGCATTGTCGGGCTGTCACTATAATGTGTATGTGTACTGTATGTCTAATACTGTACTCGCAGTTAATGCTTTGAAAAGCATCCAATCCAATTGTTTTCAACCTGTGAACCTTGACAAATGTCTTGGAAGTCGTATTCAAGCCCTATACGATTGTTGTTGCATGTTACCATGTCTTAAGCATCATCTAATGCTGTAACCAAGATGCCGAATATTCAGATACGCTCCCCCTGATAACGGCCAGCCTAAGCTCAATAGGCAAGTCACTCGTGAACGTTCCTCTGGAGCTTGTTTCCAAGGAGACCGTGCCCTTGGAGAATAAGTAACCTGAGCTGTACCAGCCCCCTATTCTCTTTTGACAAGATGTTGACTGCTAGAGAATGCCATATACCCTGGGATTAATAGCTTACTTAGAGTTGAAAATAGTGGTGCCAAACAAGTCCTCCATAACTGGCATCCACTTGAACATAAAACAAGAATGACAATTAATGGATATACAAAGCTTATGGAAATTCTGTCTGAAGCTGCCCGCTTGTCTCCGAGTTGAAACAACTGATCATGTTTGTTTTAATCTTAGATTTCTGTGCCAATATGTTACTAAACCATGAAACAAATATACTTCTTCACACTCAACATAACGACACATAACC
The DNA here is from genome assembly GCF_051348905.1 of Ranitomeya variabilis. Lineage (NCBI taxonomy): Eukaryota > Metazoa > Chordata > Amphibia > Anura > Dendrobatidae > Ranitomeya > Ranitomeya variabilis. The sequence goes on from NC_135234.1 coordinate 437,686,371, forward strand.
TATAAGAGGATAAAGAAATAAGATAAGAGGAAATCTGATATAGTCATTTAATTCTCACCCTTGAGTTTCATCCAATAACATCAAAAGATTATAATAAATGTTACATGGCCACAAATAGAAATTTGCCTATGGTCCAAATTTTTGTAGGTAGTAGTCAAATTGTTTCTCACCTGTCCTGGTACAGGAGCCAGCTTACGGTTCTTCCTTTAGGACTAGGTCTACTTGTGCAAGTTCACGCCGTGCTACTTTAGGATTCCGGCATCCACTTTTGACCTCATTACCTAAGGCCTTTTAAGGCCTACTCAGACACCTATATGTGCTATAAAAAATTGGAGTCCGGCTCAACAGGACTGGATTTTCCTTTTCCTTTATTTTTCAAAAGAAAATATAGTGCATACAAAAGAAAAATTTACATGGTCGACATGACCCAGTCGACACGTTTCGACTACACTAAGCAGATTTACTCATGACTCATGCACTAAGCAGTCATGAGTAAGACTGCTTAGTGCTGTCGAAACGCATCGACTGGACCATGTAAATTTTTATTTTGTATGCACTATATTTTCTATTGAAAAATAAAAGAAAAGGAAAATCCAGTCTTGTTGAGCCGGACTCCAATTTTTTCTATTATCCTTGATGTGAGGGCACGGTGAGGCCGGTGTCTGAGTTCCAGGTGGATGAGCATAGAGCAACTGAGTGAGCTGAAACCAAGTTTTTATAAACCTATATGTGCTGTCTGAGTATTTCATTAGCATAGCATTCAGTTACCCCATGTAATTCAGGAGTTTACCTCACCATCTACTTCACTGAGCTGGCTAATCAGCTATTATGCAAAATCTTGCTTATTTGTCAAATATCTGCACTTACTTTCAAACTCAGATATTCAGATAGCCATTTGTCTGCTGTAAGTCTGCAGTTAGCCATTTGTCTGCTCTGCAAATACTGCACATGCGGGTACCACACAAATCTGCTACAAGTACCGGTATGTAATGTAATCTTCTCTGCAAGCTAGTGTCCAGTTTGTATGTTCATCACTGCTGTCCTTTGGAAAACCACTTGCTTACTCATTGAATAGTTCTTTCCAATTTACCATTTGTCATCTGCAAGTCTTGGCTTGACTATTCCTCCTCAGTTGCTGAATACATCTACACTCCTGGTTCTGTGTCTTCTGGTGTTTCCTGCTCTGGTTGTCTGTCTGTCCTCCTGTATACTCCACTGTTCTGTTTCCCATGCTATCTGTCTCCATTGTGGGATCACCTTTGGTCTGTCTTGCTCACTCTGACCTATGGATTAGAGAATCCATCTCTCTTAATGCTCATATGATTACAGTATAAGTGAATAAGTGAGGCTACTGCGTAGGCGCGATATCTCTGTTCGCAATGTGGATGACGTGTCCACATCAAGACAGGAGGACGCGATCAGGAGCAGAGAGGAGGGACAGATGCCGCAGCGGGAAAACCCATCTGACCCAACCACCCGTATTTACATACAGTGCAGGAGCATATCAAATGGTGTTTTTGGGGGGAGTTGCGAGCAGATAGGCACATTTGTGGGATGAAGCACAAGAGCAGTTAAAGGTGGTGCCATTTATTCTTTGGCTCAAAAACTAGTGACAGGTTCCCTTTAAAAATATGTCATTTATCTACATATATATGATAAATCATAAAGTAAAAACATGACTAATATAATGCTCACAGGTCAAAGTGTCTGTGATACTGCTGGTGAGATGTGGGAGACAAAAGAGAATAATATTTTTAATAGGCTCTTCAAGAAATCCAAATATGTGCACTTCTTGCAACCATTCAATTAATATATGCACTTAAAACCATTCTTCTTCCAAAAGAGCACTTGAGAACATTTGGTTTGCTCTCCAGCTTGCTATCTTTTAAGTAAAAGTTTGCACTAGTCATTTAAACAGCTCACTCAGGACTTTATCCAACACACCTTCTACAAACAGATATTGTGTAGTACTCACTCATCAGCTGATACATGTGCGTATGAGGCTGCATGTATTCCCAGGGACGGCAGCAAGATAAGCAGTTGGAAAAACTTCAGTGCTATACTTCTCTATTAAAAAATGAATTACGAAAAGAAAGGATAGGGAACCTGACCCTGAAACGTGACCGCTGGTTTCTAAAATGTTAGCATAGCAATGTGACATTCAAAATAAATGTGCCAAAAATGTTCTATAATTCCGACTATATTCATTTTAAATTCTGCTGCTTCTTTTTAATATCCTCATGCATTTCTTACTTTTATAGATGGCTAAACATCCAAGGTCAGTCCATGACATATGGTGTGGTCCAGCTTTAGTAATTAATTCAATGCAAATGCATACTGAAATTTAGCAGCAAATGTATCAGTGATGTACAGACTCCAGCACATAGTGCAGGTTGCTAACACTCTCGCCCGCTGACCTACAGGGCAAGAGGGTAGCTATAAGAGGGACTGGAATAGTCTGGCATGAGAATCTAACACCTTGTCATGTCACCATCCCTATCTGACCTAACCCTGTCCTATTATGCTTGGACCTACTCTTGAAAGGACAACATTGTACTTATCAAATGGCAAATACAATTACCCTTCATTAAGCTGACAACTAAGCAGCAAAATATATTTGTCTAGGATAGTGGAGAAAAAAAAAAAAAGAGGACAGAAGTCTTGTGTAAACAGCCGAACAATAAGGCTTTATCTTATCTCAAGAACGGATTGCTGCTTGTCTGTAACTGTGTGCTTTACTGCCAAAATAAAATAAATTGAATCAGCTCACACATGATAGCATGTTCTTTCCTAAGTCATACTAATTGCTTGGCTAATTGATGTTTGTTGAACTTTCTCCATTTCATTGAGTGATTAGGTACAAAGCTAACAGTTGACATCTGTAGGCGCTTAACTGGCGTCTGTAATTACTGTTAATGTTAAATAATTGTTAGTTAATTGGAATGGTAACTGGCTGAATGGAATCCAGATTGTGAAGCAACAAAAAGAAAATCTATTTAAATAAACATACATCTTCCACAAAAACATTTTACTATGGTTCTGAAATACTGCCGTCAACCATGATATCGACGATCTATCACCAAGGATCTTGGTTACTATAGTTCATCTTTCTCTAGTTCCAAGCAGCTTTGTGGATCCAGTGCAAGATTAACGGCCCCATGCACATTAGATAAAGGATCATTTCATCCAAAATGAACGATCGTCGACTACTTTGGTTGAATGGTAGCTTGTTTCGACCAATGCCAACACTTTGAACATTTGTCATCTTTCAAAAACTCAATCGAACATATTGGATTTTATTAAATAAGCACTGGCTGCTAGGGTTGAGCGACTTTCATTTTTTTAAGATCGAGTAGGGTTTTGGGAAACCCGATTTTGTCCAGAGTCGAGTCGAGTGCAGTCGGCCGATTATCGCTAAAAGTCGGGGATCGACCGAAACACGAAACCCAATGCAAGTCAATGGGGAAGCATAGTCGGCAGTGAGTGGAGGCCAGGAAAACACCTACAGTGCCCATTTTAATGCCAAAAACATCCATTCTTGTTTCTGAAGCTTGCCAATCTTAATTAACTGTATAATAATAGTTGGGCATAGGGAATTGGGGGAAAGTTGTGGGGGGAGTAGGGCTGGCTCAAGTTTTTCGTGGGCCCAGGAAATGCGGACTACGTCACGGCGGTGTTGCAGGGAAAGGTAAGTATTTAAAAGTTGCAAGTGCTGTGATCCTGAGCAAGCAGGGGGGGCCCACTCGTTCGCATTGCCACTGGCACAGGGCCCCTCAAAGTACGGCGGTGTGTTTGCATGGCGGGGGCGCCTCCCACCAGCAGCGACACTTTTGCGTACTCTGAGGGGCCCTGTGCCAGTGACGTCGCCAACGAGTATGCCCCCCCACCTGATGAAGGAACCTGCACTTTCATCTGCACCTTCCTCTTTGTCCCTGTGTAAGGTGGTATAACATGCGGGAAGGGGAACCTTACTTTCAGCAGGGACAGATTCTGGCTGTGTAGAGTACAAGGGGAATGTAGTGGTCTAGGTCAATGTACCAGCAGACTCATTTAGCAGTGGCTGGGCAATGGGCAGGATGAGGAGGAAACAGATATAGGGCCAAAGAATAAAGTAGGCTACATGCAGTTCAAAATTGGTAACAGGACTAAACAGGCGGCATTGCTTTGTTCAGTGGAGTAGCAAACCCAAGAGCAGCAGACACTGTTTCAAGGGCCTAACCACACTAGTAGGCCAAATGCAGTTTAATATCTGATAGTATAGGGCGAAAGCCAGAATGTGGAAGCTCAGCTTTGTTCAGTTGAGGACAACACCAGGGAGGGGCAGACACCTTTAGTAGGCCGGAAAAGCCTATTGCATTTTTTAAAATGGTAATTTGGAGCAGAAGGTTGAAGCTCAGCTTTATTTAGTTGAGGGCAACACCAGGGAGGGGCAGAAGCCGTTAGTAGGCCCTAACCACCATTTTTTTTTTTTTTAAAACCACTTAATGAGAGCCGGAAGGTTGAAGCTCAGCTTTATTTAGTTGAGGACAACACCAGGGAGGGGCAGAAGCCGTTAGTAGGCCCTAACCACCATTTTTTTTTTAAAACCACATAATGAGAGCCGGAAGGTTGAAGCTCAGCTTTATTTAGTTGAGGACAACACCAGGGAGGGGCAGAAGCCGTTAGTAGGCCCTAACCACCATTTTTTTTTTAAAACCACTTAATGAGAGCCGGAAGGTTGAAGCTCAGCTTTATTTAGTTGAGGACAACACCAGGGAGGGGCAGAAGCCGTTAGTAGGCCCTAACCACCATTTTTTTTTTTTTTAAAACCACTTAATGAGAGCCGGAAGGTTGAAGCTCAGCTTTATTTAGTTGAGGACAACACCAGGGAGGGGCAGAAGCCGTTAGTAGGCCCTAACCACCATTTTTTTTTTTAAAACCACATAATGAGAGCCGGAAGGTTGAAGCTCAGCTTTATTTAGTTGAGGGCAACACCAGGGAGGGGCAGAAGCCGTTAGTAGGCCCTAACCACCATTTTTTTTTTAAAACCACATAATGAGAGCCGGAAGGTTGAAGCTCAGCTTTATTTAGTTGAGGACAACACCAGGGAGGGGCAGAAGCCGTTAGTAGGCCCTAACCACCATTTTTTTTTTTTTAAAACCACATAATGAGAGCCGGAAGGTTGAAGCTCAGCTTTATTTAGTTGAGGACAACACCAGGGAGGGGCAGAAGCCGTTAGTAGGCCCTAACCACCATTTTTTTTTTTAAAACCACATAATGAGAGCCGGAAGGTTGAAGCTCAGCTTTATTTAGTTGAGGACAACACCAGGGAGGGGCAGAAGCCGTTAGTAGGCCCTAACCACCATTTTTTTTTTTAAAACCACATAATGAGAGCCGGAAGGTTGAAGCTCAGCTTTATTTAGTTGAGGACAACACCAGGGAGGGGCAGAAGCCGTTAGTAGGCCCTAACCACCATTTTTTTTTTAAAACCACTTAATGAGAGCCGGAAGGTTGAAGCTCAGCTTTATTTAGTTGAGGACAACACCAGGGAGGGGCAGAAGCCGTTAGTAGGCCCTAACCACCATTTTTTTTTTAAAACCACTTAATGAGAGCCGGAAGGTTGAAGCTCAGCTTTATTTAGTTGAGGACAACACCAGGGAGGGGCAGAAGCCGTTAGTAGGCCCTAACCACCATTTTTTTTTTTTTTAAAACCACTTAATGAGAGCCGGAAGGTTGAAGCTCAGCTTTATTTAGTTGAGGACAACACCAGGGAGGGGCAGAAGCCGTTAGTAGGCCCTAACCACCATTTTTTTTTTAAAACCACTTAATGAGAGCCGGAAGGTTGAAGCTCAGCTTTATTTAGTTGAGGACAACACCAGGGAGGGGCAGAAGCCGTTAGTAGGCCCTAACCACCATTTTTTTTTTAAAACCACTTAATGAGAGCCGGAAGGTTGAAGCTCAGCTTTATTTAGTTGAGGACAACACCAGGGAGGGGCAGAAGCCGTTAGTAGGCCCTAACCACCATTTTTTTTTTTAAAACCACATAATGAGAGCCGGAAGGTTGAAGCTCAGCTTTATTTAGTTGAGGACAACACCAGGGAGGGGCAGAAGCCGTTAGTAGGCCCTAACCACCATTTTTTTTTTTAAAACCACATAATGAGAGCCGGAAGGTTGAAGCTCAGCTTTATTTAGTTGAGGACAACACCAGGGAGGGGCAGAAGCCGTTAGTAGGCCCTAACCACCATTTTTTTTTTTAAAACCACATAATGAGAGCCGGAAGGTTGAAGCTCAGCTTTATTTAGTTGAGGACAACACCAGGGAGGGGCAGAAGCCGTTAGTAGGCCCTAACCACCAATTTTTTTTTTTTTAAAACCACTTAATGAGAGCCGGAAGGTTGAAGCTCAGCTTTATTTAGTTGAGGACAACACCAGGGAGGGGCAGAAGCCGTTAGTAGGCCCTAACCACCATTTTTTTTTAAAAACCACTTAATGAGAGCCGGAAGGTTGAAGCTCAGCTTTATTTAGTTGAGGACAACACCAGGGAGGGGCAGAAGCCGTTAGTAGGCCCTAACCACCATTTTTTTTTTTAAAACCACATAATGAGAGCCGGAAGGTTGAAGCTCAGCTTTATTTAGTTGAGGGCAACACCAGGGAGGGGCAGAAGCCGTTAGTAGGCCCTAACCAAAGTTGAAGGCCAAATGCAGTTTAATTTCTGATACTATAGGCCGAAAGCCAGAAGGTGGAAGTTCCGATTTAGACAGTGGAGGACAATTTGAATTAGGGACTGCAGACAGACTTAGTAGGCTGTCCCCTGTGGACCATGCATCCACCACATTAACCCATTGCGCCGTAATGGACACGTAATCTTCCGTGGCCATGCCTACAGGTCCATGCGTCTGTTGTCAGGTGCACCTTTGTACTCACAGATTGCCAGAGTGCATGGACAATGCGGTCTTCTACATGCTGGTGGAGGGTTGGGATGGCTTTTCTCGCAAAAGAAGTGTCGACTGGTTAGCTTGTAGCGTGGTACAGCGTAGTCCATCATGGCCTTATTAATAGTAAATAAAATATATAACTAGGCTCTATGAACTTTTAAATAGGTTCCAGGGGTACACGGGCAGCATTGGTGTGGTCAGTGGAGGAGTATTGCAAGTAGGGGCTGCAGACAGGCTATCAAAGGCCTAAAATAACAAACAGTAGGCAGTCATGGCAGTTTTACATCGGTTACATGGATACACAGGCAGGCACTCCAGGCAGCATTGTGCTCAGTGGAGGAGTATTGCAAGTAGGGGCCGCAGACAGGCTATCAAAGGCCTAAAATAACAAACAGTAGGCAGTCATGGCAGTTTTACATCGGTTACATGGATACACAGGCAGGCACTCCAGGCAGCATTGTGGTCAGTGGAGGAGTATTGCAAGTAGGGGCCGCAGACAGGCTATCAAAGGCCTAAAATAACAAACAGTAGGCAGTCATGGCAGTTTTACATCGGTTACATGGATACACAGGCAGCTAGGTGGTGAGTGGAGGAGTATTTAAAGTAAGGACCGCAGACAGGCTATCAAAGGCCTAACATAACAAACAATAGGCTCATGGCAGTTTTACAGCGGTTACATGGATACACGGGCAGGCAGCTTGGTGGTGAGTGGAGGAGTATTTAAAGTATGGACCGCAGACAGGCTTCGAAGGCCTAACACAATAAAATGGGCTGACTGTAGGCACTTTAAAATTGGTTCCAGGGGTACACGGGCAGCAGTGGTCTGGTCAGTGGAGGACTAGTGGAAGTATGGACCGCAGACAGGCTTCGAAGGCCTAACACAATAAAATGGGCTGGCTGTAGGCACTTTAAAATTGGTTCCAGGGGTACACGGGCAGCAGTGGTCTGGTCAGTGGAGGACTAGTGGAAGGAGGGAGCGCAGAAAGGCTTCAAAGGCCTAACATAACAAACAATAGGCTCATGGCAGTTTTACAGCGGTTACATGGATACACGGGCAGGCAGCTTGGTGGTGGTGAGTGGAGGAGTATTTAAAGTAGGGACCGCAGACAGGCTATCAAAGGCCTAACATAAAAAAACAATAGGCTCATGGCAGTTTCACAGCGGTTACATGGATACACGGGCAGGCAGCTTGGTGGTGGTGAGTGGAGGAGTATTTAAAGTAGGGACCGCAGACAGGCTATCAAAGGCCTAACATAACAAACAATAGGCTCATGGCAGTTTTACAGCGGTTACATGGATACACGGGCAGGCAGCTTGGTGCTGAGTGGAGGAGTATTTAAAGTATGGACCGCAGACAGGCTTCGAAGGCCTAACACAATAAAATGGGCTGGCTGTAGGCACTTTAAAATTGGTTCCAGGGGTACACGGGCAGCAGTGGTCTGGTCAGTGGAGGCCTAGTGGAAGGAGGGACCGCAGACAGGCTTCGAAGGCCTAACACAATAAAATGGGCTGGCTGTAGGCACTTTAAAATTGGTTCCAGGGGTACACGGGCAGCAGTGGTCTGGTCAGTGGAGGCCTAGTGGAAGTATGGACCGCAGACAGGCTTCGAAGGCCTAACACAATAAAATGGGCTGGCTGTAGGCACTTTAAAATTGGTTCCAGGGGTACACGGGCAGCAGTGGTCTGGTCAGTGGAGGACTAGTGGAAGTATGGACCGCAGACAGGCTTCGAAGGCCTAACACAATAAAATGGGCTGGCTGTAGGCACTTTAAAATTGGTTCCAGGGGTACACGGGCAGCAGTGGTCTGGTCAGTGGAGGCCTAGTGGAAGGAGGGACCGCAGACAGGCTTCGAAGGCCTAACACAATAAAATGGGCTGGCTGTAGGCACTTTAAAATTGGTTCCAGGGGTACACGGGCAGCAGTGGTCTGGTCAGTGGAGGACTAGTGGAAGGAGGGAGCGCAGAAAGGCTTCAAAGGCCTAAAATAACAAACAATAGGCTCATGGCAGTTTTACAGCGGTTACATGGATACACGGGCAGGCAGCTTGGTGGTCAGTGGAGGAGTAGGGACCGCAGACAGGCTATCAAAGGCCTAAAATAACAAACAATAGGCTCATGGCAGTTTTACAGCGGTTACATGGATACACGGGCAGGCAGCTTGGTGCTGAGTGGAGGAGTAGTGCAAGGAGTGTCTGTCCCAGTACTCCCAAAATATAAATAGATGTTAATGTCTCGCAAAACAACCAAAACAAAAAAAAAGATGGCATACTTAGGTACAGGGGTGGGCTCATCTGCTGTGTTTCTGACATAGTAATTTGGCAGTAACTATTTAATGGTGCCAATATAGGACACAGACACAGACTACTTTAAGTTGCATCATAGATGTCTACAAATTTGTATTGTCAGTGCCAGACATTGAATGATGTCAGCGAATAGACTAAAGATTGGTGGAGCTGTGCGACATAATTTTGCACGTAGTAGAGCCCAGTTTGAGCTGGGGTAGGGGGGAACTCTCTTGAGGCCGGCGGGACCGCCCCAGGGCCACTCATGTTACAACGGTGTGTCTGACGTTGGGTGCGCACCACCACCGCCAGAGACACTACATTGTACTATGAGGGACCCAGTAGCAATGCCGTCAACCAAAAGCGAGCACACCCACCTCTTCAGACAAACAGCAGTCTCACGGGTGCTTGCGCCAAGTCGCGATACCACGGCCCCGTGTGGGGAGTTTGGCCATTTAGGGAGGTGTAAACATGTCGTATGCTGTACAATCTGCAGCAGCAAATTAGACATTAGAAAAGTAATTCACAGGCAAGAGCTTTTCATAGGAAAGCTAGGTGTCGGCCGGGCAAGGTGGGGCAAAAGATTTTGAAATCCAGTTGTGGTTCATTTTAATGAATGTTAGATCGTCAACATTTTGGGTAGCCAGACGAGTCCTTTTTTCGGTTAATATTGACCCTGCAGCACTGAATACTCTTTCTGATAGGACACTTGCTGCCGGGCAAGCAAGCTCCTGCAATGCATATTCTGCCAATTCTGGCCAGGTGTCTAATTTGGAGGCCCAGTAATCAAATGGGAATGACGGTTGAGGGAGAACATCGATAAGGGATGAAAAATAGTTAGTAACCATACTGGACAAATGTTGTCTCCTGTCACTTTCAATTGATGCAGCAGTACCTGTCCTGTCTGCGGTCATAGCAAAATCACTCCACAACCTGGTCAGAAAACCCCTCTGTCCAACGCCACTTCTGATGTGTGCACCCCTAACACTCCTAGTCTGCTGCCCCCTGGAGCTCGTGTGAGAACGATCACGTGCGCTGTGTGCTGGGAATGCCTGAAGCAAACGGTCAACAAGAGTTGATTGTTTGGTTGCTAATATTAGTTCCAAGTTCTCATGTGGCATAATATTTTGCAATTTGCCTTTATAGCGTGGATCAAGGAGGCAGGCCAACCAGTAATCGTCATCGTTCATCATTTTCGTAATGCGTGTGTCCCTTTGTAGGATACGTAAGGCATAATCCGCCATGTGGGCCAAAGTTCCACTTGTCAAATCTCCGGTTGTGATTGGTTGAGGGGCAGTTGCAGGCAAATCTACGTCACTTGTGTCCCTCAAAAAACCAGAACCCGGCCGTGACACGCAACCAATTTCCTGTGCCCCCGTGAAAGTTTCCGCATTAAAAATATACTCATCCCCATCATCCTCCTCGTCCTCCACCTCCTCTTCGCCCGCTACCTCGTCCTGTACACTGCCCTGACCAGACAATGGCTGACTGTCATCAAGGCTTCCCTCTTCCTCTGGTGCAGACGCCTGCTCCTTTATGTGCGTCAAACTTTGCATCAGCAGACGCATTAGGGGGATGCTCATGCTTATTACGGCGTTGTCTGCACTAACCAGCCGTGTGCATTCCTCAAAACACTGAAGGACTTGACACATGTCTTGTATCTTCGACCACTGCACACCTGACAACTCCATGTCTGCCATCCTACTGCCTGCCCGTGTATCCTCCCACAAATAAATAACAGCACGCCTCTGTTCGCACAGTCTCTGAAGCATGTGCAGTGTTGAGTTCCACCTTGTTGCAACGTCTATGATTAGGCGATGCTGGGGAAGGTTCAAAGACCGCTGATAGGTCTGCATACGGCTGGCGTGTACAGGCGAACGTCGGATATGTGAGCAAAGTGCACGCACTTTGAGGAGCAGGTCGGAGAACCCAGGATAAGTTTTCAATAAGCACTGCACCACCAGGTTTAAGGTGTGAGCCAGGCAAGGAATGTGTTTCAGTTGGGAAAGGGAGATGGCAGCCATGAAATTCCTTCCGTTATCACTCACTACCTTGCCTGCCTCAAGATCTACTGTGCCCAGCCACGACTGCGTTTCTTGTTGCAAGAACTCGGACAGAACTTCCGCGGTGTGTCTGTTGTCGCCCAAACACTTCATAGCCAATACAGCCTGCTGACGCTTGGCAGTAGCTGGCCCATAATGGGACAACTGGTGTGCAACAGTGTCATCTGCCGATGGAGTGGTTGGCCGACTGCGTTCTGTGGAAGAGCTGTAGCTTCTGCAGGAGGACGAGGAGGAGGAGGAGGGGGTGCGAACGCCTACAGCCAACTGTTTCCTAGACCGTGGGCTAGGCACAACTGTCCCTAAATTGATGTCGCCTGTGGACCCTGCATCCACCACATTCACCCAGTGTGCCGTGATGGACACATAACGTCCCTGGCCATGCCTACTGGTCCATGCATCTGTAGTCAGGTGCACCTTTGTACTCACAGATTGCCTGAGTGCATGGACGATGCGCTGTTTAACATGCTGGTGCAGGGCTGGGATGGCTTTTCTGGAAAAAAAGTGTCGACTGGGTAGCTCGTATCGTGGTTCAGCGTACTCCATCAGGGCTTTGAAAGCTTCGCTTTCAACTAACCGGTAGGGCATCATCTCTAACGAGATTAGTCTAGCTATGTGGGCGTTAAAACCCTGTGTACGCGGATGCGAGGATAAGTACTTCCTTTTTCTAACCAGAGTCTCATGTAGGGTGAGCTGGACTGGAGAGCTGTAGATCGTGGAACTTTCGGGTGTGCCGGTGGACATGGCAGACTGAGAGACGGTTGGAGACGGTATTGTTTCCGCCGGTGCCCTACATGCAATATTTCCTCCTACAAAACTGGTGATTCCCTGACCCTGACTGCTTTTGGCTGGCAAAGAAACCTGCACAGATACTGCCGGTGGTGCGGAAAATGGTGGCCTTACAGTGACGGAAGGGATGTTGCGTTGCTGACTAGCTTCATTGGCCGAGGGTGCTACAACCTTGAGGGACGTTTGGTAGTTAGTCCAGGCTTGAGAATGCATGGTGGTTAAGTGTCTATGCATGCAACTAGTATTTAGACTTTTCAGATTCTGACCTCTGCTTAAGCTAGTTGAACATTTTTGACAGATGACTTTGCGCTGATCAGTTGGATGTTGTTTAAAAAAATGCCAGACTGCACTCTTCCTAGACTCTGATCCCTTTTCAGGGATTGCAGACTGAGCTTTAACCGGATGGCAACGCTGTGCTCCAACAGGTTTTGGCTTTGACACGCGTTTTGGTCCAGATACGGGCCCGGCAGATGGAACCTGTTGCGATGTTGATGCCTGCTGCGGCCCCTCCTCCACCTCCGCTTCTGAACTACTGCCGCCTGCACCCTGTTCCCCCAATGGCTGCCAATCGGGGTCAATAACTGGGTCATCTATTACCTCCTCTTCGAGCTCGTGTGCAACTTCGTCTGTGTCACTGTGTCGGTCGGTGGTATAGCGTTCGTGGCGGGGCAACATAGTCTCATCAGGGTCTGATTGTGGATCTGTACCCTGAGAGGGCAATGTGGTGGTCTGAGTCAAAGGAGCAGCATAGTACTCTGGCTGTGGCTGTGCATCAGTGCACTCCATGTCAGAATATACTTGTAATGGGCATGGCCTGTTAAATGTTTCACTTTCTAAGCCAGGGACGGTATGTGTAAAGAGCTCCATGGAGTGACCCGTTGTGTCGCCTGCTGCATCCTTCTCTCTTGTTGTAGTTTTTGCTGAGGAGGACAAGGAAGCGACTTGTCCCTGACCGTGAACATCCACAAGCGACGCGCTGCTTTTACATTTACCAGTTTCGGAAGAGGAGGCAAAAGAGCTAGAGGCTGAGTCTGCAATGTAAGCCAAAACTTGCTGTTGCTGCTCCGCCTTTAAAAGCGGTTTTCCTACTCCCAGAAAAGAGAGCGTTCGAGGCCTTGTGTAGCCTGACGACGAAACTGGCTCCACAGCTCCAGACTTAGGTGGAATATTTTTATCCCCACGACCACCTGATGCTCCACTACCACTACCATCATTACCAGCTGACAATGAACGCCCACGACGACCTCTTGCACCAGACTTCCTCATTGTTTTAAAATCTTAACCAAAGTAACTTTATTTGTTGCTATCAAACAACTTACACGGTGAGCTATAACTTCAGTATGATTTCAATATCCCTTAACAGGTTGGTGAGACCACAAGGAAAATCAGGCACAATGTTACACACTCTGTTTTCTGTGGCACAAAATCACAGAGATGACACACACGCAGGACTGTCACTCAAGCACTAATGTCAATATTAATCTCCCACCTAATTTATTTATTTTTTTTTCTCAGGGAGACTTTAGAAACCAAATAATATTAAAAAAAAAAAAAAAAAAGGCTTTCTATGGCCCACAATTAGAGAGAGAGAGGTGGCACAACCAGGAGTCAAGACTGGCGCACAAGCTGAAAGGGCAATATTACTCTCCCACTGTTTTTTATGTTTTTTTTGTTTTTTTCAGGGAGACTTTAGAAACCAAATAATATTAAAAAAACCAAAAAAAAAAAAGGCTTTCTATGGCCCACTGAATGAGAGGGAGAGAGGTGGCACACCCAGGAGTCAAGACTGGCACACAAGCTGAAAGGGCAATATTACTCTCCCACTGTTTTTTTATGTATTTTTTGTTTTTTCAGGGAGACTTTAGAAACCCAATAATATTTAAAAAAAAAAATAAATAGGCTTTCTATGGCCCACTGAATGAGAGGGAGAGAGGTGGCACACCCAGGAGTCAAGACTGGCACACAAGCTGAAAGGGCAATATTACTCTCCCACTGTTTTTTTAGGTTTTTTTTTTTTTTTCAGGGAGAATTAGAAACCAAATAATATAAAAAAAAAAAAAAAAATAGGCTTTCTATGGCCCACTGAATGAAAGGGAGAGAGGTGGCACACCCAGGAGTCAAGACTGGCACACAAGCTGAAAGGGCAATATTACTCTCCCACTGTTTTTTTAGGTTTTTTTTTTTTTTTCAGGGAGAATTAGAAACCAAATAATATTAAAAAAAAAAAAAAAAATAGGCTTTCTATGGCCCACTGAATGAAAGGGAGAGAGGTGGCACACCCAGGAGTCAAGACTGGCACACAAGCTGAAAGGGCAATATTACTCTCCCACTGTTTTTTTATGTATTTTTTGTTTTTTTCAGGGAGACTTTAGAAACCCAATAATATTTAAAAAAATAAATAAATAGGCTTTCTATGGCCCACTGAATGAGAGGGAGAGAGGTGGCACACCCAGGAGTCAAGACTGGCACACAAGCTGAAAGGGCAATATTACTCTCCCACTGTTTTTTTAGGTTTTTTTTGTTTTTTCAGGGAGACTTTAGAAACCCAATAATATTTAAAAAAAAAAATAAATAGGCTTTCTATGGCCCACTGAATGAGAGGGAGAGAGGTGGCACACCCAGGAGTCAAGACTGGCACACAAGCTGAAAGGGCAATATTACTCTCCCACTGTTTTTTTATGTATTTTTTGTTTTTTCAGGGAGACTTTAGAAACCCAATAATATTTAAAAAAAAAAATAAATAGGCTTTCTATGGCCCACTGAATGAGAGGGAGAGAGGTGGCACACCCAGGAGTCAAGACTGGCACACAAGCTGAAAGGGCAATATTACTCTCCCACTGTTTTTTTAGGTTTTTTTTTTTTTTTCAGGGAGAATTAGAAACCAAATAATATTAAAAAAAAAAAAAAAATAGGCTTTCTATGGCCCACTGAATGAAAGGGAGAGAGGTGGCACACCCAGGAGTCAAGACTGGCACACAAGCTGAAAGGGCAATATTACTCTCCCACTGTTTTTTTATGTATTTTTTGTTTTTTTCAGGGAGACTTTAGAAACCCAATAATATTTAAAAAAAAAAAATAAATAGGCTTTCTATGGCCCACTGAATGAGAGGGAGAGAGGTGGCACACCCAGGAGTCAAGACTGGCACACAAGCTGAAAGGGCAATATTACTCTCCCACTGTTTTTTTAGGTTTTTTTTTTTTTTCAGGGAGACTTTTGAAACCAAATAATATTAAAAAAAAAAAAAAAAAAAAAATATAGGCTTGCTATAGCCCACTGAATGAGAGATAGCGCACACACAGCAGTGGCACACAAGCCCTGACTGAGGCCAATATTTTTCTCCCACTGATTGATGTAGTGTTTCTGTGTTGAGGTAGATTTTAGAACACAAATCACGGAAAAAATAAATAGGCTTTCTATGGCCCACTCAGTGAGAGATGGCACACACAGGGATGGCACTGTAGCAGAAATGCCAATCTTAATCTCCCACAAAAAAAAAACAAAAAAAAAAAAAAAACTGTCCTACAATTACTATCTCCCTGCAGTAATGTAAGCCAGGTATGGCAGGCAGCAATAGGAGTGGACTGATGCACAAATTAAATAAAAAGTGTGGACAAACAAAAAAGATAGCTGTGCAGAAAGGAAGGAACAAGAGGATATGTGCTTTGAAAAAAGCAGTTGGTTTCCACAGTGGCGTACACACAGCAATACAGCTATCACGGAGCCTTCTAGGGCAGCCCAATGAGCTACAGCGCTGAGGGGAAAAAAAAAAAAAAATAGCTTCCACTGTTCCTGCACACCGAAGGTGGTGTTGGACAGTGGAAATCGCTGCAGCACAAGCGGTTTGGTGGTTAGTGGACCCTGCCTAACGCTCTCCCTGCTTCTGATGAAGCGGCAGCAACCTGTCCCTAAGCTCAGATCAGCAGCAGTAAGATGGCGGTCGGCGGGAACGCCCCTTTATAGCCCCTGTGACGCCGCAGACAGCAAGCCAATCACTGCAATGCCCTTCTCTAAGATGGTGGGGACCAGGATCTATGTCATCACGCTGCCCACACTCTGCGTTCACCTTCATTGGCTGAGAAATGGCGCTTTTCGCGTCATTGAAACGCGACTTTGGCGCGAAAGTCGCGTACCGCATGGCCGACAAGCACAGGGGTCGGATCGGGTTTCATGAGACGCCGACTTAGCCAAAAGTCGGCGACTTTTGAAAATGATCGACCCGTTTCGCTCAACCCTACTGGCTGCAACACTGGCTGAAAACATGCAACACGGCTGACGTAGTCTCCCATGATTTCTTTTCTGCCTTTCGTTGACCAATCAACAAATATTTTGTCTTATGTGTATGATGTCCTTCAAAAGTATCATAAATATTACACTTCAGTTGGCGGAACCCACTTACTACTTGAATGGTTGATGATCTAATGTGTATGACAAAATGGTGGAGAAAGGATTAGGCATGTTGGATCTTGCATTAAAGGTACCGTCACACTAGGCGATATCGCCAGCGATCCGTGACGTTGCAGCGACCTGGATAGCGATATCGCTGTATTTGACACGCAGCAGCGATCTGGATCCCGCTGTGAAATTGCTGGTCGCTGCTAGAAGGTCTGCACTTTATTTGGTCGCTAGGTCGCCGTGTATCGCCGTGTTTGACAGCAAAAGCAAGGATACCAGCGATATTTTACACTGGTAACCAGGGTAAACATCGGGTTACTAAGCGCAGGGCCGCGCTTAGTAACCCGATGTTTACCCTGGTTACCAGCGTAAAAGTTAAAAAAACAAACAGCACATACTCACCAGCGCGTCCCCCAGCCTCTGCTTCCTGACACTGACTGAGCGCCGGCCCTAAACTGAAAGTGAAAGCACAGCGGTGACGTCACCGCTGTGCTGTTAGGGCCGGAGCTCAGTCAGTGTCAGGAAGCAGAGGCTGGGGGACGCGCTGGTGAGTATGTGCTGTTTGTTTTTTTAACTTTTACGCTGGTAACCAGGGTAAACATCGGGTTACTAAGCGCGGCCCTGCGCTTAGCAACCCGATGCTTACCCTGGTTACCCGGGGACCTCGGCATCGTTGGTCGCTGGAGAGCGGTCTGTGTGACAGCTCTCCAGCGACCAAACAGCGACGCTGCAGCGATCGGCATCGCTGTCGCTATCGCTGCAGCGTCGCTTAATGTGACGGTACCTTAAGGGAAGGTAGGCCGTCATTAAGGCACCACTCCATTGATTTTTTTTATTGCAGAGCTGGAGTAGTGCTATTCGTCTAAGTTCCCGGCCCCTACTTTCATCCTAAGCAGCCGCCATCTTCATCTTTTATCAGCGCAGCTTTGGTCGGTCTCCAATAGTTTGTGACCTACCGGATTGCGCCAGTGTTTGCTGCAGTGAATCAGAGGTCACTTTTCAATGCAAGTCTATGAGACCTCGTTCTAGCTCTCATAAATATACATTGAGAGCTTGGGACTGTTACTTCCGGCCAGTCAGAAGTTGCGGTCACAAGATGACAGCACAGTACCGGAGTGGAGCCAGGAAGGGCTGTAGAAGGCAGATGGTGAGTTTAATATTAGGTGCAGTGATCGTGTGTTAGGCAAAGTTCACATTAGCATTCCGGGGCTTTGCGGAGGGCTGGGTACATCCTCCGCTAAGCCCTGCCCACTTCCGCATGCGTCCTGCGTACCTATCTTTAACATTGGGTATGCAGGATATGCGGATGTATGTGGATGTATGCTGATGCGTTGTTTTGACGTGCCCACCAACCACACGGGAACGCAACTACCCACCCATTGATAATATCAATATTTAACCCCTTCACCCCGGAGCTTTTTTCGTTTTTTCGTTCTCGTTTTTCGTTCCCCTCCTTAATAGAGCCATAACTTTTTATTTTTTCCGTCAATATGGCCATGTGAGGGCTTGTTTTTTGCGGGACAAGTTGCACTTTTCAACAACATCATTGGTTTTAGCATGTCATGTACTAGAAAACGGGAAAAAAATTCCAAGTGCTGTGGAATTGCAAAAAAAGTGCAATCTCACACTTGTTTTTTGTTTGGCTTTTTTGCTAGGTTCACTAAATGCTAAATCTGACCTGTCATTATGATTCTCCAGGTCATTAGTTCATAGACACCAAACATGTCTAGGATCTCTTTTATCTAAGTGGTAAAAAAAAATTCCCAAGTTTGCTAAAAAAAAAATAAAAATTGCGCCATTTTCCGATACCCGTAGCGTCTCCAATTTTCGTGACCTGGGGTCGGGTGAGGGCTTATTTTTTGCATGCCAAGCTGGCATTTTTAATGATACCATTTTGGTTCAGATATGTTCTTTTGATCGCCCGTTATTGCATTTTAATGCAAATATTTATTTTTCTTGCTACGCCATTTAGCGATCAGGTTAATCCTTTGTTATTATTGATAGATCGGGCGATTCTGAAATACCAAATATGTGTAGGTTTGATTTTTTTTTTCATTCTTTTATTTTGATTGGGGCGAAAGGGGGGTGATTTGAACTTTTATATATATATTTTTTTTTAATATTTTTAAACACTTTTTTTTTATTTTGGCATGCTAGCCATAGGAGGCTAGAAGCATGCACTACACGATCGCCTCTGCTACATAGAGGTGAAGCACAGATCACCTCTATGTAGCAGAAATGCAGGGTTGCTTTGAACCACAGGGTGGCGCTCAAAGCAATCGGCCATCAACAACCATAGAGGTCTCAAGGAGACCTCTGGTTGTTATGGCAATGCACCGATGACCCCCGATCATGTGACAGGGGTCAGCGGTGCGAGCACTTCCGGCCGCGCGGCCGGGAGCACTAGTTAAATGCCGCTGTCAGCGTTTGACAGCGGCATTTAACTAGTTAATGGGCACGGGCGGATCGCGATTCCGCTCGCGCTCATTGCGCGCACATGTCAGCTGTACAAAACAGCAGACATGTCGCGGCTTTGAGGTGGGCTCACCGCCGGAGCCCACCTCGGGGGTTCTGCCAGCTGACGTACTATTCTATCAGCTGGCAGAAAGGGGTTAATAAAAAAAATAATAATAAAAAGGGAACGCATTTTCAACTCATGATCTTTGTCAACTACCACTGCCAATGGTGGAGAAGGGTTATCTGATCATTATCTAACAATTTCAATCCTGCTTACAAGTCACAATTTACTATTCATAACTGCAGAAACATTCTCTTTCCTCTATAATTGAGCTAATTTGCATGCGATTTCCCAGGGATCATCGCCTGTAAGACATTTTGCAAGGAGCATTGGTAGCCCCTTGAGACTAGTGGTTTGAAAGCTCTTCCGACTACTAAAAACTACCTATTTTCATCATACACAAAACAGACATGGCGTCAAACACAAATGTCAATCTGTGACAGCATGACCATTCACGTTACAATAACAGACCCTGCAGATCAGAAACCTTGTTCTTTACAACTGCACAATCACGTGTCTCCAGAAACCCAGATATAAAGAATTCCTACACGAAGAACAGACACGTAAACCTTTTACTATTTTTTCTCCAACCCGTGCAACATTATTCAGAATATACATTCAATTGTTCACCATCTATGTTGTTGGTAATATAAATAATAAAAGCTTACAAAATGCGATATATTTTCATATAGAATTCACCTGATCTGATCCTGGATTAAGCTTACTGATCAATGTAAAATGGAAATGATATCTGGTATTTAAGAAAAAAAAAATATCTTACTTTATTCTGCTGTTTGCAACAAACATTTTTCGGTACAACAAAAACGTAAGATTTTACAAAATATGCACCCTAGATACCAGTGCACACTTTACGTTAGCCATACACAATATATTTTATTAATCACTAATCAAATATTTAAAGAAAACATCTACAGCTAACTTCTAAAATCTACCAATCCATACATCAATGTTTCAATTCACATTCATCAATTGAGCCAAGTAAGTACCACGCAATAATCATGTAACCAATTATCAAAATCTAATCACCAATTAATTAAATGCAATGATTCTTTCATTGCTCCTAGTATTAAAGACATTGTCACCGTGGATGTTTACACCACATGGATTGTTCTACACAAGGAGAAGAAGTTGAGAAATGCTGATACAGCAATTATCTAGTCTACAGATTCGCTGGGATTAAAGAGAGTTAAACTGCTAATCTAGGAAATCTCATTAATCATACATAATGTATTGTCCTAATTGGATATCGATGTCTAAATCCCATTTACAAACCTTGTACAATCAAGACTGCTGTGTGAATTGGGGCTTTTAAGAATACAGATATGGTTCAGAGAGGAGAAAATTGACCTTCCTTTCAGCGTTTCTTTGCTCTTGGCAAGTAACACTACATAATGCGTAAAGGAGCCCTGACTTTTAAACACAGGCGAACCTGTTTTGTTTAAGAATTGAAACATGATGTTCGTCAAACTGACAGCTTCTTGACAGCCTTGTCAGCCACCTATCCACCCAACTGCTAAACATACAGCGGCCAAAGCGGTACTAGACTCGCACACATACGCCGCAGAGGTCTTGCACCTGTTTTGCTCTTATTGACATTAGCCAAGAACAGAAGATCTTTCAAGTTGTGTTATACTTGATGTTTAGAGAACTAATCCCCCCAAAAAACAACAAAGAGACTCCCCTTAAGCCTTTTTACTCTAACCCTGCAAAAAAAAAAATAAAATACCAGTCAGTCTAGTTTTCTCAGCACCTGGGTTATGTATTGAGCCCTAGCTTGATTGAGAGTACCAGCATGAATTAGCATATGGCAAGAAGGGGGGAACCCAGCAGGGAGAAGAATGGGTCCATTTTGATGGAAATAGAGGCCAAAAGAATAATCTACCATCCACTAAAAAGCCTATTTGTGTATGGATTCCCAAGCAAAGCCTGGAAGAGCTGATGTTGATTTTAGACTACACAAAGAGGCTTTAATCCTTTCAAGGGAACTAAATCACAACAGAAGAAAGTCTCGCTGTCAAGGACGCTTATTCAAAACCAAATAGATGCCACAAATCAGACCCTGTAAGTAAACACAAGCAGAAATATGGGAAATGTGGTGGAAAGAAGAAAGAACAGAGGGCAAAGGAACAAGGGATCTTCTTCATCAATCATGCCTCATTCTTGGTGAAGTGGGCTCTTCACCCCAGAAACAAACTACCAGGTAGGAATGGAGATTGACTGGGCCACCTCCTTTTCTACCGGCCTGGTGCTCACAAGTCTACATTTACTAATCAATCAGTGCTGTAATTGTACAGAAATCAACCATATTACATTCTGCAATTATTATAGAAGCTGGCCCTGATATTCTTTACATGGGGATCAGTTCCCAGCAGTGAATAGACTGGGAAACGCTAAAATTGCCCCATGGTTACAATGTCATCTATGGTGGAAACTACATCGAAATCCATAAACATCTACATTTCATTTTTTTACAAAACGATAAGCTAGAAAAAAAAAATTCGAAACATTTCAATTTGTGTTTGCTTTGGTGATCTTACATGTAGCACGCATAGATCTTTTCACTATCGCATTCTTCGGAGAGTTTTTTTCATTACACCGTAATTTGCCGCTTACTATAATGCAGCCAATTCTGTAGGGAAAATTAGATTCTTGGGATTGATCATCCTCCCAAATTCCAATCCAAAGGTTTTGAACCCAACTCCATCAATTAACAATAATATCAGATTAGTGGGAACATATTACATGAAGTGCAATCCTTACACCATAATC
Organism: Ranitomeya variabilis; assembly: GCF_051348905.1. Lineage (NCBI taxonomy): Eukaryota > Metazoa > Chordata > Amphibia > Anura > Dendrobatidae > Ranitomeya > Ranitomeya variabilis. The sequence continues at coordinate 437,708,116 of NC_135234.1, forward strand.
TGCTTTTTTACTAAAAACGACTCCTTGTACAACATTCTTTATGGTTAAGATTTCCGCACTAATACCCTACAAAATAGGAATACGTCATCTTCGCAATTAATAAGCATTCCAGCTCAGACATATTTTAATAGTAACTGAGGATAAGGAATATGTGTAATGATAAAAAATTAGACTTACCATTATTTGGGACGGCACTGAAGAATTTTTCAGAACTGGCATCTGAAACCTGAAATATAAAATAGAATTGGTCTCTGACATATTACAGCCTTTATAATATTATCAACAGTCAACAATGTGAAGATTATTGAAACTTAACACTATATATATATATATATATATATATATATATATATAGATATATATATAGATATATATATATAGATATATAGATATATACATACACGTTCATATTTATATATATGTACACATAAATATGTATATATATTATATATATATATATATATAATCTTACACAAAGATATACATAGATTTGGTGGAACAGTGAGGGCATGAAAAATATGAAGTTGCAATAGCAAACAAGTTTCCACTAGATGGTGGTATTTAGCTACATATTTCATAAAGCATTTATTTTTTTTTACCTAGGCCAAATGATGTTGTTTCCAGCCTCATGCACTTTCTTGATTTGCTGTGTTACCAAAAGTGATACAGCTCAAGTAGTGCAGTGGTGTTGTGGTTTCATAGTCACATTATTTTTAATCACTCTGTCTCTAGGCTCAGCACATTCTTGATACACTGGGATGTTTCTGAACCTACAGTGGTTATGCCAGTTGCCAGTTACTACTGAGCATGAGTCTGATCTTATAAATACATTTATACTAGCAAACTGTCTATACCCATTTCTAGAAGCATAAGACAAGATATTGCAAGTGATACATGACATGCGAATACTGGCAAGTGTATATATACCGTATATAGTATGTATAGATATAGATAATACAATATAGAATATATATATATATATATATATATATATATATATATATATATATAATGATTAAAATGTGTTTTATTTTATGTTATCTATAGAATTCATTTGGCAGTCCTGTATCTTAAGATAACAGATGTTTTTAGAAAAAAATAACTTTTTTGCTGGGACAGTAAAATAGTGAGCTATTGATAATACATTAGACAAGTCTTTTATACGACATTTGTTTACAGGCTATTTATCAGGAATACATCCATATAAAATGTCCCTTGTGTTTGCGGGTTTGATAATTGCTAATTTATGTGTATCAATGAAGCAAACAGAGGTTGGAAACAAATATTGATCTTTAGAAGACGAAATATGTTGCAAAAAAGATCCTTTCACAATTGCAAATGATGGCCGACATCATCAGCGGTATTGACGGGCTCTGATCTCCTGAAGGTCAAAGGTCAATGACCTGAGCACAAACAGTGCAGCCTAAAGGCTGCCAACAAGGTGCTGAAAACCATGTGCACAGTACTGCCGGCCAAGATGAGCCTGGACCAAAGGAAAGAAGAGCAAGAGAGGAAGAATTCTTACATATGGATACTACACAAATGAAGCCCTAAAATGCAGCAGATCTATTGTAACCAGAATATTAGGAATAACATTTTTTTTCTTATTCCACAATCAATAGACTCTATATCACCTATGAAGATGCCTATACAAAGAACCATCACTATGCAGCCATACAGAATTTTCAAGATGATTTAATAAATAGCTTCCAAAGGGCCAAGCAAATATTTGAGGTGGTCAATTTGTGTACATAGATTTCTTGCCAAGATTAGCACAGTTTTATGTTGTTTGCTAATAAAAAAAAAAAAAAAAAAGTCACATTCACATTGATACAAACTAAGTATTCATAATAGCAAGACTGGATACATAATGCTGTTATTTTATGATAAGTGACAGCATCATGGAAATACTCAAGATACTGAACTCATTCTACATACTGCATAGCTGGGATGTCTATAATAATCCGGCTTGCATAAATAATACAAAATAATAATAAAAAAATAGAAAGATAAAAGCCAACATACATGCATAGATAGATAGATAGATAGATAGATAGATAGATAGATAGATAGATAGATAGATAGATAGATAGATAGATAGATTTAGGTCGAGGATTTTAAAGAAAAAGTCATATCGGGAAAGTGTATAGCTCACCCAGAAAACCCTTCTTTTAAATTACTGAGTTTATTTATTTATTTATCCTGGTTATTATTAAACACAAAATAAACTTGAAACAGAATCGACCATTTACATTTTTCTTGACAAAAAGAAAAACACAAGACACAAAGGGACCTAAATTAGCGCACGTTCTTAACGAGCTATGCAATGCCAACATTATTTAATTTTTTTAGTTTCATTTATGGTTAATTATATGCTACAGGCGCCACTTACAGAATTCATAGAGAAAAAAATATTACCTTGCATTCCTATTAATTAAAAATATGGACCGTATTTGTTTTTTTACATGACCCATGTTGAAATATTACATCATATATTAATTCAAAATGTCGCTTAAACCATTTCATTTATTCTATTCAGTGACACAAAATTGTCCATTCTATATCCACCATCGGCAATAATCTTTAGCTCTTGAAATACATATTTTCATTCTGCTATGTCACAACTAATATTTTAAAAACAACCAACAAAAATGAAAAAAAAAGGTTCTTGGATATTTTAATTTTTATCCACATCGAGCTCTCGTCTCTGAATCTCCAGCCCATGCAAATCACGGTTGTTGAACTGATTGTGACTATTCTTCTGCTGTCAGATGATATTAATGACTGCATTGACAATCTCAAATTCGAACAGCCAAAATGAGACTTCATAACACAATCAGGGAATAGGGTAACCTCATTTTATTCACTATTGTTCCTCTAGAACTTTTCATCACGGCCGTAATAAGGAGTTTTCAGCGGAAAAAATAGATGATCATTTTAACTGTGACAAATAATGAATGGAAAGCGCTTTCTGCGTTATCCTTTCTAACTCGCTACATAAACACATCAACGGGGAGACGGCTTGTATACTCGTATATCACTACACTTTTCCCTGTCCTGATAGCTGGCAGGTACATAATATCAAACACTGACTATATATATATATATATATATATATATATATATATATATATAGCTACAAAATATATAAAAATGTATATTTACATGAATATGCATGGTATTACGGACGCGGATCTTCATAGTTTGGAAGTCCAGTGCAATGTCAATCATTATGATGTCATCAAATTACAGCAATTAATTTTCTTTGTTAGGTAACGGTGTACAATAAGCTGGCAGTTTTAGGGTAAAGCATACCAATAGTGCCCACAGAGTCGGGCTGCTATATATACACATAGATATATATGTTGAATTTTACAGTATAGTAAAAGCCTGGTCTCCCATGGCATTGTCAGGGGAAGGAGAGGGCTTGTCCTGGTATAAATAGCTGGCTCAGGGCAGGGGAGTGGGAGATGCTATGGAGGGCAGTCAGGGATACCGGGGGCAGCTGCCTGGCTCCTTAGCTACAGTCTACCTTCCCTGCCCAGTTGGGACCCAGATCAAAGCAATCTTTCCAGCATATTGTATTCCGGGAAGTAGGCTACAATGAAAATACACAAAAAGACGTGGCAAGGAAAGACTGAAATAACATACAGAAGTAAAGAATGAGCTAAATAAATAGTAATAAAAAGACAATCCATATTGTAACCACTTGGCCAAGAAGCCACATCTGGAGCTGGTGCTGGCACCATTGTTCCATGGTGAGGGTCATTTCTGTCCACTGTTTTGTGCATGTAGAAATGTTTGCACCCACCCTCGGATACACAAATAGGCTGACTCCATGCTTTCTTCCCTGGCCAGCTCCCAGGATAATGGACTGTCACTACTCTCACATTCCAGTCACTAGTTGCCCCTGCTGCTACCCAGTGGTGCCATGCCAAGGTGGAGCCACCAGCCCCAGGATCATGGACTGTCACTTATTCTTCCAGCAAAGGAACTCGCTGCCCTGTAATTTCAGTGGTGTCATGCCAAGGTGGTGCCACCAGCCCCAGGATCATTGATTAGTTGCCCCAGCAGCCCTGTAAGCCCACTGGTGCCATGCCAAGATGGTGCCACCAGCCCCAGGATCATGGACTAGTTGCCCCAGCAGCCCTGTAAGCCCACTGGTGCTGTGCCAAGGTGGTGCCACCAGCCCCAGGATCATTGATTAGTTGCCCCAGCAGCCCTGTAAGCCCACTGGTGCCATGCCAAGATGGTGCCACCAGCCCCAGGATCATGGACTAGTTGCCCCAGCAGCCCTGTAAGCCCACTGGTGCTGTGCCAAGGTGGTGCCACCAGCCCCAGGATAATGAACTAGTTGCCCCTGCTGCCCAGTAAGCCCACTAGTGCCATGCCAAGGTGATACCACCAGCCCCAGGATCATGGACTAGTTGCCCCTGCTGCCTAGTAAGCCCAGTGGTGCCATGCCAAGGTGATACCACCAGCCCCAGGATAATGGACTAGTTGCCCCTGCTGCCCAGTAAGCCCAGTGGTGCCATGCCAAGGTGATACCACAAGCCCCAGGATGATGGACTAGTTGCCCCAGCTGCCCAGTAAGCCCAGTGGTGCCATGCCAAGGTGATACCACAAGCCCCAGGATGATGGACTAGTTGCCCCTGCAGCCCAGTAAGCCCAGTGGTGCCATGCCAAGGTGATACCACCAGCCCCAGGATGATGGACTAGTTGCCCCAGCTGCCCAGTAAGCCCAGTGGTGCCATGCCAAGGTGATACCACCAGCCCCAGGATGATGGACTAGTTGCCCCAGCAGTCCTGTGGGCTCAGTGGTGCCACCAGCCCCCATCCTGAGGTAAACAATAACAAGCCAACATGACAATGACAGGCTGCGCACAGTGTATGGTGCACGGTGTATGGCACCGGCTGAGGAGAGGTACCTGGAGAGGGGTCGCATCCACACACTTGGCTCCAGAGCGGACTTCAGACTCGCTCTCCACACAAACAATGCGCGATTTCACCCTGGCAGTAATAATCCACGGGAGCAGGATCCCTCGCAGCCATTGAAGATATATCCAGACATCCAGGGCAGGAGGCGGGCGCCGCGTGTATATGGATGGACAGAGCTAAAGTAACAGATCCCGGGTGCTGGCGGCACCGCGCGTCCAAGGGTTAATGCTACCCACAGAGGAGAATCACAGCAGCTGCAGCAGGACAAAGGAAGCAGCCATGTGCCCGCCAGCTCCTGCTCCCCCTCAGCAGACAGACAGCAGTAGCAGCAGCAGCAGCCTCCCCGCCCTCCCTCCTGCCTGCTGCTCCTCCTCCGCCGCTGAGCCCTCACCCTGCAGCTCCTCACAATCCCGGGACACCCCCTGTGCGGGAGAGCAGCTCCGCCGGCGCCAGCACCGCTGCTCTAGGTGACTTCCATTGGGACAGATCCTTCCAGGGCACAGATCCCATCAGAGAAGAGACAGAGGCGTATTCCCTGTGCTAGGTGCAATCCTCCAGTCAGTCAGTGGGAAGAAGCCGGGCTGGAAGGTGGCAGGGCTGGAAGGTGGCAGGGCTGGAAGGTGGCAGTCCTCCTCCTCCTCCTCCTCTGGAAGTGCTGGGCTCTGCTCACTGGCACACAGATCCTCGCTCAGCTGCAGCAGTCACACTGGGCTCTTTCTCTGTGTGTGTCTCTCTGTATTTCCAGGCTGAATACAAGTGCTTATTCATAGCCTGCATTCCAGAGCTGGGGACATCCCACAGGCAGCCTCTGCCCCTCCTCTCACCTCCTCCATCAGCCTGACAAGCACTCAGCCACCTTCTTCCCTAGGCTGCTTCTCCATCTCTTCTCCCTGCTAGGTGACCCGCTGCAGAATCTCACAGCCAGGTCTATAGGGTTAATAAAGTAGTATAGTTGTGCCCCTAGAAGACATCCCACATCCATGTCTATAGGGTTAATGTTGTAATACAGTTGTGCCCCCAGAAGACATCCCACATCCATGTCTATAGGGTGAATATAATATATTAGTTGTGCCCCTAGAAGACATCCCACATCCATGTCCATAGGGTGAATATAATATATTAGTTGTGCCCCTAGAAGACATCCCACATCCATGTCTAAAGGGTTAATATAATATATTAGTTGTGCCCCCAGAAGACATCCCACATCCATGTCTATAGGGTGAATATAATATATTAGTTGTGCCCCCAGAAGACATCCCACATCCATGTCCATAGGGTTAATATAATATATTAGTTGTGCCCCCAGAAGACATCCCACATCCATGTCTATAGGGTGAATATAATATATTAGTTGTGCCCCTAGAAGACATCCCACATCCATGTCCATAGGGTTAATATATTAGTTGTGCCCCTAGAAGACATCCCACATCCATGTCCATAGGGTTAATATAATATATTAGTTGTGCCCCCAGAAGACATCCCACATCCATGTCCATAGGGTTAATATAATATATTAGTTGTGCCCCCAGAAGACATCCCACATCCATGTCCATAGGGTTAATGTAGTAATATAGTTGAGCCCTTCGCAGACACCCCACCCCACGATCAGATTTCAATTCTCCATCACTAATTCCTTTGAAGCTACAAACTCTGGTGATAATAGAGTTAAAAATCCAAAGCCCTGTAAGACTGGGAAAAGCATGTGTTGGGGAGGATGTGCGGATGAAAAATGCCACTTTAACCCTTTCCTTTGCAGAACCCCCAGGGAACGCTTTGCCATCACTTAGCCAGCTAGCCAAGCAAACTCAATCACATAAAGAAGAAATGAAATGTCTCATCATCGACACAAGACTGTGGGATCGAAGAACGAGGTTAATGATTCGCAGCGGGGGGGAAGAGAATTTTAATTTGCCATTTTTATTCCCGTCGGTAAAGACGGTGTTAAAATTCATCACAGCCCTGTGGACTTCTGGCTCCTGTCCTCATTAAGATATTCTTGTAACCATTTCCTTTCCTGTATAGAAAGTTTCCAGGGATCTGTCTCTCCTACAGTGACGATTTGAGGAAAATCTGTACATTCCGGAGAATCCAGATTCACTCAGTCATCCGTATATTTACATCATTTATATACAGTCAGTAAACTATTGGTGTAAGACATAGATATGGACTCTATCTATTGTCTATAAAATAGAAGAAAACATATGCTATAAATGGGACCTCCATATATATATATATATATATATATATTATATATATCGATACAATATATATACAGAGTACAATATATATATATATATACAATATATAGAGAATTATTTTATATATATACATATACATACATACATATATATGTAAATAGATATTTACGTATATTTAATATATATATATGTATATATATTAGCCGTATGGAATAGCTACTGTATTTGAAAGAATTTCAATAAAAGCAATGAACACAGCATGTAATACAGCAGATTACTGATGTGAGCGCAGCATTGGCATGAAAGTAATTGTTAGGAGAATGAACTGCCTGCCACATTAGCTTACAATGGAGGCTGCTTTTGTAATATATTCATTCAGACGGCATTAACAGAAGGGAGACTCTTTGTATGCTCTGCACTACTGCGGTGTTATAAGGGTAGCAGTAAAAATCCTTAATGGGGTTTTACAGTCTTGACAAGTGATGACATATTGCTGGACTACACCATCACTTGTCGATTGGTGGGGGTCTCTGGGGCTGAGAGGTGGGTACAGTAGAGATGTTGCGCTGAGAACTGTAACTCAGCCCAATTCAAGTTAATAAAGCCGAGTTGTAGAACTTGGAAGAAAGGGCAAGGAAAAATTCTGAAGAATTTAGGATGTGACACAACAGCCTAGGGTTGAGCGACTTTCATTTTTTTAAGATCGAGTAGGGTTTTGGGAAACCCGATTTTGTCCAGAGTCGAGTCGAGTGCAGTCGGCCGATTATCGCTAAAAGTCGGGGATCGACCGAAACACGAAACCCAATGCAAGTCAATGGGGAAGCATAGTCGGCAGTGAGTGGAGGCCAGGAAAACACCTACAGTGCCCATTTTAATGCCAAAAACATCCATTCTTGTTTCTGAAGCTTGCCAATCTTAATTAACTGTATAATAATAGTTGGGCATAGGGAATTGGGGGAAAGTTGTGGGGGGAGTAGGGCTGGCTCAAGTTTTTCGTGGGCCCAGGAAATGCGGACTACGTCACGGCGGTGTTGCAGGGAAAGGTAAGTATTTAAAAGTTGCAAGTGCTGTGATCCTGAGCAAGCAGGGGGGGCCCACTCGTTCGCATTGCCACTGGCACAGGGCCCCTCAAAGTACGGCGGTGTGTTTGCATGGCGGGGGCGCCTCCCACCAGCAGCGACACTTTTGCGTACTCTGAGGGGCCCTGTGCCAGTGACGTCGCCAACGAGTATGCCCCCCCACCTGATGAAGGAACCTGCACTTTCATCTGCACCTTCCTCTTTGTCCCTGTGTAAGGTGGTATAACATGCGGGAAGGGGAACCTTACTTTCAGCAGGGACAGATTCTGGCTGTGTAGAGTACAAGGGGAATGTAGTGGTCTAGGTCAATGTACCAGCAGACTCATTTAGCAGTGGCTGGGCAATGGGCAGGATGAGGAGGAAACGGATATAGGGCCAAAGAATAAAGTAGGCTACATGCAGTTCAAAATTGGTAACAGGACTAAACAGGCGGCATTGCTTTGTTCAGTGGAGTAGCAAACCCAAGAGCAGCAGACACTGTTTCAAGGGCCTAACCACACTAGTAGGCCAAATGCAGTTTAATATCTGATAGTATAGGGCGAAAGCCAGAATGTGGAAGCTCAGCTTTGTTCAGTTGAGGACAACACCAGGGAGGGGCAGACACCTTTAGTAGGCCGGAAAAGCCTATTGCATTTTTTAAAATGGTAATTTGGAGCAGAAGGTTGAAGCTCAGCTTTATTTAGTTGAGGGCAACACCAGGGAGGGGCAGAAGCCGTTAGTAGGCCCTAACCACCATTTTTTTTTTTTTTAAAACCACTTAATGAGAGCCGGAAGGTTGAAGCTCAGCTTTATTTAGTTGAGGACAACACCAGGGAGGGGCAGAAGCCGTTAGTAGGCCCTAACCACCATTTTTTTTTTAAAACCACATAATGAGAGCCGGAAGGTTGAAGCTCAGCTTTATTTAGTTGAGGACAACACCAGGGAGGGGCAGAAGCCGTTAGTAGGCCCTAACCACCATTTTTTTTTTAAAACCACTTAATGAGAGCCGGAAGGTTGAAGCTCAGCTTTATTTAGTTGAGGACAACACCAGGGAGGGGCAGAAGCCGTTAGTAGGCCCTAACCACCATTTTTTTTTTTTTTAAAACCACATAATGAGAGCCGGAAGGTTGAAGCTCAGCTTTATTTAGTTGAGGACAACACCAGGGAGGGGCAGAAGCCGTTAGTAGGCCCTAACCACCATTTTTTTTTTTAAAACCACATAATGAGAGCCGGAAGGTTGAAGCTCAGCTTTATTTAGTTGAGGACAACACCAGGGAGGGGCAGAAGCCGTTAGTAGGCCCTAACCACCATTTTTTTTTTTTTTAAAACCACATAATGAGAGCCGGAAGGTTGAAGCTCAGCTTTATTTAGTTGAGGACAACACCAGGGAGGGGCAGAAGCCGTTAGTAGGCCCTAACCACCATTTTTTTTTTAAAACCACTTAATGAGAGCCGGAAGGTTGAAGCTCAGCTTTATTTAGTTGAGGACAACACCAGGGAGGGGCAGAAGCCGTTAGTAGGCCCTAACCACCATTTTTTTTTTTTTTAAAACCACATAATGAGAGCCGGAAGGTTGAAGCTCAGCTTTATTTAGTTGAGGGCAACACCAGGGAGGGGCAGAAGCCGTTAGTAGGCCCTAACCACCATTTTTTTTTTAAAACCACATAATGAGAGCCGGAAGGTTGAAGCTCAGCTTTATTTAGTTGAGGGCAACACCAGGGAGGGGCAGAAGCCGTTAGTAGGCCCTAACCACCATTTTTTTTTTAAAACCACATAATGAGAGCCGGAAGGTTGAAGCTCAGCTTTATTTAGTTGAGGACAACACCAGGGAGGGGCAGAAGCCGTTAGTAGGCCCTAACCACCATTTTTTTTTTAAAACCACTTAATGAGAGCCGGAAGGTTGAAGCTCAGCTTTATTTAGTTGAGGACAACACCAGGGAGGGGCAGAAGCCGTTAGTAGGCCCTAACCACCATTTTTTTTTTTTTTAAAACCACATAATGAGAGCCGGAAGGTTGAAGCTCAGCTTTATTTAGTTGAGGACAACACCAGGGAGGGGCAGAAGCCGTTAGTAGGCCCTAACCACCATTTTTTTTTTTAAAACCACATAATGAGAGCCGGAAGGTTGAAGCTCAGCTTTATTTAGTTGAGGGCAACACCAGGGAGGGGCAGAAGCCGTTAGTAGGCCCTAACCAAAGTTGAAGGCCAAATGCAGTTTAATTTCTGATACTATAGGCCGAAAGCCAGAAGGTGGAAGTTCCGATTTAGACAGTGGAGGACAATTTGAATTAGGGACTGCAGACAGACTTAGTAGGCTGTCCCCTGTGGACCATGCATCCACCACATTAACCCATTGCGCCGTAATGGACACGTAATCTTCCGTGGCCATGCCTACAGGTCCATGCGTCTGTTGTCAGGTGCACCTTTGTACTCACAGATTGCCAGAGTGCATGGACAATGCGGTCTTCTACATGCTGGTGGAGGGTTGGGATGGCTTTTCTCGCAAAAGAAGTGTCGACTGGTTAGCTTGTAGCGTGGTACAGCGTAGTCCATCATGGCCTTATTAATAGTAAATAAAATATATAACTAGGCTCTATGAACTTTTAAATAGGTTCCAGGGGTACACGGGCAGCATTGGTGTGGTCAGTGGAGGAGTATTGCAAGTAGGGGCTGCAGACAGGCTATCAAAGGCCTAAAATAACAAACAGTAGGCAGTCATGGCAGTTTTACATCGGTTACATGGATACACAGGCAGGCACTCCAGGCAGCATTGTGCTCAGTGGAGGAGTATTGCAAGTAGGGGCCGCAGACAGGCTATCAAAGGCCTAAAATAACAAACAGTAGGCAGTCATGGCAGTTTTACATCGGTTACATGGATACACAGGCAGGCACTCCAGGCAGCATTGTGGTCAGTGGAGGAGTATTGCAAGTAGGGGCCGCAGACAGGCTATCAAAGGCCTAAAATAACAAACAGTAGGCAGTCATGGCAGTTTTACATCGGTTACATGGATACACAGGCAGCTAGGTGGTGAGTGGAGGAGTATTTAAAGTAAGGACCGCAGACAGGCTATCAAAGGCCTAACATAACAAACAATAGGCTCATGGCAGTTTTACAGCGGTTACATGGATACACGGGCAGGCAGCTTGGTGGTGAGTGGAGGAGTATTTAAAGTATGGACCGCAGACAGGCTTCGAAGGCCTAACACAATAAAATGGGCTGGCTGTAGGCACTTTAAAATTGGTTCCAGGGGTACACGGGCAGCAGTGGTCTGGTCAGTGGAGGCCTAGTGGAAGTATGGACCGCAGACAGGCTTCGAAGGCCTAACACAATAAAATGGGCTGGCTGTAGGCACTTTAAAATTGGTTCCAGGGGTACACGGGCAGCAGTGGTCTGGTCAGTGGAGGCCTAGTGGAAGTATGGACCGCAGACAGGCTTCGAAGGCCTAACACAATAAAATGGGCTGGCTGTAGGCACTTTAAAATTGGTTCCAGGGGTACACGGGCAGCAGTGGTCTGGTCAGTGGAGGACTAGTGGAAGTATGGACCGCAGACAGGCTTCGAAGGCCTAACACAATAAAATGGGCTGGCTGTAGGCACTTTAAAATTGGTTCCAGGGGTACACGGGCAGCAGTGGTCTGGTCAGTGGAGGCCTAGTGGAAGGAGGGAGCGCAGACAGGCTTCGAAGGCCTAACACAATAAAATGGGCTGGCTGTAGGCACTTTAAAATTGGTTCCAGGGGTACACGGGCAGCAGTGGTCTGGTCAGTGGAGGACTAGTGGAAGTATGGACCGCAGACAGGCTTCGAAGGCCTAACACAATAAAATGGGCTGGCTGTAGGCACTTTAAAATTGGTTCCAGGGGTACACGGGCAGCAGTGGTCTGGTCAGTGGAGGACTAGTGGAAGGAGGGAGCGCAGAAAGGCTTCAAAGGCCTAACATAACAAACAATAGGCTCATGGCAGTTTTACAGCGGTTACATGGATACACGGGCAGGCAGCTTGGTGGTGGTGAGTGGAGGAGTATTTAAAGTAGGGACCGCAGACAGGCTATCAAAGGCCTAACATAAAAAAACAATAGGCTCATGGCAGTTTCACAGCGGTTACATGGATACACGGGCAGGCAGCTTGGTGGTGGTGAGTGGAGGAGTATTTAAAGTAGGGACCGCAGACAGGCTATCAAAGGCCTAACATAACAAACAATAGGCTCATGGCAGTTTTACAGCGGTTACATGGATACACGGGCAGGCAGCTTGGTGGTGAGTGGAGGAGTATTTAAAGTATGGACCGCAGACAGGCTTCGAAGGCCTAACACAATAAAATGGGCTGGCTGTAGGCACTTTAAAATTGGTTCCAGGGGTACACGGGCAGCAGTGGTCTGGTCAGTGGAGGCCTAGTGGAAGGAGGGACCGCAGACAGGCTTCGAAGGCCTAACACAATAAAATGGGCTGGCTGTAGGCACTTTAAAATTGGTTCCAGGGGTACACGGGCAGCAGTGGTCTGGTCAGTGGAGGACTAGTGGAAGGAGGGAGCGCAGAAAGGCTTCAAAGGCCTAAAATAACAAACAATAGGCTCATGGCAGTTTTACAGCGGTTACATGGATACACGGGCAGGCAGCTTGGTGGTCAGTGGAGGAGTAGGGACCGCAGACAGGCTATCAAAGGCCTAAAATAACAAACAATAGGCTCATGGCAGTTTTACAGCGGTTACATGGATACACGGGCAGGCAGCTTGGTGCTGAGTGGAGGAGTAGTGCAAGGAGTGTCTGTCCCAGTACTCCCAAAATATAAATAGATGTTAATGTCTCGCAAAACAACCAAAACAAAAAAAAAGATGGCATACTTAGGTACAGGGGTGGGCTCATCTGCTGTGTTTCTGACATAGTAATTTGGCAGTAACTATTTAATGGTGCCAATATAGGACACAGACACAGACTACTTTAAGTTGCATCATAGATGTCTACAAATTTGTATTGTCAGTGCCAGACATTGAATGATGTCAGCGAATAGACTAAAGATTGGTGGAGCTGTGCGACATAATTTTGCACGTAGTAGAGCCCAGTTTGAGCTGGGGTAGGGGGGAACTCTCTTGAGGCCGGCGGGACCGCCCCAGGGCCACTCATGTTACAACGGTGTGTCTGACGTTGGGTGCGCACCACCACCGCCAGAGACACTACATTGTACTATGAGGGACCCAGTAGCAATGCCGTCAACCAAAAGCGAGCACACCCACCTCTTCAGACAAACAGCAGTCTCACGGGTGCTTGCGCCAAGTCGCGATACCACGGCCCCGTGTGGGGAGTTTGGCCATTTAGGGAGGTGTAAACATGTCGTATGCTGTACAATCTGCAGCAGCAAGTTAGACATTAGAAAAGTAATTCACAGGCAAGAGCTTTTCATAGGAAAGCTAGGTGTCGGCCGGGCAAGGTGGGGCAAAAGATTTTGAAATCCAGTTGTGGTTCATTTTAATGAATGTTAGATCGTCAACATTTTGGGTAGCCAGACGAGTCCTTTTTTCGGTTAATATTGACCCTGCAGCACTGAATACTCTTTCTGATAGGACACTTGCTGCCGGGCAAGCAAGCTCCTGCAATGCATATTCTGCCAATTCTGGCCAGGTGTCTAATTTGGAGGCCCAGTAATCAAATGGGAATGACGGTTGAGGGAGAACATCGATAAGGGATGAAAAATAGTTAGTAACCATACTGGACAAATGTTGTCTCCTGTCACTTTCAATTGATGCAGCAGTACCTGTCCTGTCTGCGGTCATAGCAAAATCACTCCACAACCTGGTCAGAAAACCCCTCTGTCCAACGCCACTTCTGATGTGTGCACCCCTAACACTCCTAGTCTGCTGCCCCCTGGAGCTCGTGTGAGAACGATCACGTGCGCTGTGTGCTGGGAATGCCTGAAGCAAACGGTCAACAAGAGTTGATTGTTTGGTTGCTAATATTAGTTCCAAGTTCTCATGTGGCATAATATTTTGCAATTTGCCTTTATAGCGTGGATCAAGGAGGCAGGCCAACCAGTAATCGTCATCGTTCATCATTTTCGTAATGCGTGTGTCCCTTTGTAGGATACGTAAGGCATAATCCGCCATGTGGGCCAAAGTTCCACTTGTCAAATCTCCGGTTGTGATTGGTTGAGGGGCAGTTGCAGGCAAATCTACGTCACTTGTGTCCCTCAAAAAACCAGAACCCGGCCGTGACACGCAACCAATTTCCTGTGCCCCCGTGAAAGTTTCCGCATTAAAAATATACTCATCCCCATCATCCTCCTCGTCCTCCACCTCCTCTTCGCCCGCTACCTCGTCCTGTACACTGCCCTGACCAGACAATGGCTGACTGTCATCAAGGCTTCCCTCTTCCTCTGGTGCAGACGCCTGCTCCTTTATGTGCGTCAAACTTTGCATCAGCAGACGCATTAGGGGGATGCTCATGCTTATTACGGCGTTGTCTGCACTAACCAGCCGTGTGCATTCCTCAAAACACTGAAGGACTTGACACATGTCTTGTATCTTCGACCACTGCACACCTGACAACTCCATGTCTGCCATCCTACTGCCTGCCCGTGTATCCTCCCACAAATAAATAACAGCACGCCTCTGTTCGCACAGTCTCTGAAGCATGTGCAGTGTTGAGTTCCACCTTGTTGCAACGTCTATGATTAGGCGATGCTGGGGAAGGTTCAAAGACCGCTGATAGGTCTGCATACGGCTGGCGTGTACAGGCGAACGTCGGATATGTGAGCAAAGTGCACGCACTTTGAGGAGCAGGTCGGAGAACCCAGGATAAGTTTTCAATAAGCACTGCACCACCAGGTTTAAGGTGTGAGCCAGGCAAGGAATGTGTTTCAGTTGGGAAAGGGAGATGGCAGCCATGAAATTCCTTCCGTTATCACTCACTACCTTGCCTGCCTCAAGATCTACTGTGCCCAGCCACGACTGCGTTTCTTGTTGCAAGAACTCGGACAGAACTTCCGCGGTGTGTCTGTTGTCGCCCAAACACTTCATAGCCAATACAGCCTGCTGACGCTTGGCAGTAGCTGGCCCATAATGGGACAACTGGTGTGCAACAGTGTCATCTGCCGATGGAGTGGTTGGCCGACTGCGTTCTGTGGAAGAGCTGTAGCTTCTGCAGGAGGACGAGGAGGAGGAGGAGGGGGTGCGAACGCCTACAGCCAACTGTTTCCTAGACCGTGGGCTAGGCACAACTGTCCCTAAATTGATGTCGCCTGTGGACCCTGCATCCACCACATTCACCCAGTGTGCCGTGATGGACACATAACGTCCCTGGCCATGCCTACTGGTCCATGCATCTGTAGTCAGGTGCACCTTTGTACTCACAGATTGCCTGAGTGCATGGACGATGCGCTGTTTAACATGCTGGTGCAGGGCTGGGATGGCTTTTCTGGAAAAAAAGTGTCGACTGGGTAGCTCGTATCGTGGTTCAGCGTACTCCATCAGGGCTTTGAAAGCTTCGCTTTCAACTAACCGGTAGGGCATCATCTCTAACGAGATTAGTCTAGCTATGTGGGCGTTAAAACCCTGTGTACGCGGATGCGAGGATAAGTACTTCCTTTTTCTAACCAGAGTCTCATGTAGGGTGAGCTGGACTGGAGAGCTGTAGATCGTGGAACTTTCGGGTGTGCCGGTGGACATGGCAGACTGAGAGACGGTTGGAGACGGTATTGTTTCCGCCGGTGCCCTACATGCAATATTTCCTCCTACAAAACTGGTGATTCCCTGACCCTGACTGCTTTTGGCTGGCAAAGAAACCTGCACAGATACTGCCGGTGGTGCGGAAAATGGTGGCCTTACAGTGACGGAAGGGATGTTGCGTTGCTGACTAGCTTCATTGGCCGAGGGTGCTACAACCTTGAGGGACGTTTGGTAGTTAGTCCAGGCTTGAGAATGCATGGTGGTTAAGTGTCTATGCATGCAACTAGTATTTAGACTTTTCAGATTCTGACCTCTGCTTAAGCTAGTTGAACATTTTTGACAGATGACTTTGCGCTGATCAGTTGGATGTTGTTTAAAAAAATGCCAGACTGCACTCTTCCTAGACTCTGATCCCTTTTCAGGGATTGCAGACTGAGCTTTAACCGGATGGCAACGCTGTGCTCCAACAGGTTTTGGCTTTGACACGCGTTTTGGTCCAGATACGGGCCCGGCAGATGGAACCTGTTGCGATGTTGATGCCTGCTGCGGCCCCTCCTCCACCTCCGCTTCTGAACTACTGCCGCCTGCACCCTGTTCCCCCAATGGCTGCCAATCGGGGTCAATAACTGGGTCATCTATTACCTCCTCTTCGAGCTCGTGTGCAACTTCGTCTGTGTCACTGTGTCGGTCGGTGGTATAGCGTTCGTGGCGGGGCAACATAGTCTCATCAGGGTCTGATTGTGGATCTGTACCCTGAGAGGGCAATGTGGTGGTCTGAGTCAAAGGAGCAGCATAGTACTCTGGCTGTGGCTGTGCATCAGTGCACTCCATGTCAGAATATACTTGTAATGGGCATGGCCTGTTAAATGTTTCACTTTCTAAGCCAGGGACGGTATGTGTAAAGAGCTCCATGGAGTGACCCGTTGTGTCGCCTGCTGCATCCTTCTCTCTTGTTGTAGTTTTTGCTGAGGAGGACAAGGAAGCGACTTGTCCCTGACCGTGAACATCCACAAGCGACGCGCTGCTTTTACATTTACCAGTTTCGGAAGAGGAGGCAAAAGAGCTAGAGGCTGAGTCTGCAATGTAAGCCAAAACTTGCTGTTGCTGCTCCGCCTTTAAAAGCGGTTTTCCTACTCCCAGAAAAGAGAGCGTTCGAGGCCTTGTGTAGCCTGACGACGAAACTGGCTCCACAGCTCCAGACTTAGGTGGAATATTTTTATCCCCACGACCACCTGATGCTCCACTACCACTACCATCATTACCAGCTGACAATGAACGCCCACGACGACCTCTTGCACCAGACTTCCTCATTGTTTTAAAATCTTAACCAAAGTAACTTTATTTGTTGCTATCAAACAACTTACACGGTGAGCTATAACTTCAGTATGATTTCAATATCCCTTAACAGGTTGGTGAGACCACAAGGAAAATCAGGCACAATGTTACACACTCTGTTTTCTGTGGCACAAAATCACAGAGATGACACACACGCAGGACTGTCACTCAAGCACTAATGTCAATATTAATCTCCCACCTAATTTATTTATTTTTTTTTCTCAGGGAGACTTTAGAAACCAAATAATATTAAAAAAAAAAAAAAAAAAGGCTTTCTATGGCCCACAATTAGAGAGAGAGAGGTGGCACAACCAGGAGTCAAGACTGGCGCACAAGCTGAAAGGGCAATATTACTCTCCCACTGTTTTTTATGTTTTTTTTGTTTTTTTCAGGGAGACTTTAGAAACCAAATAATATTAAAAAAACCAAAAAAAAAAAAGGCTTTCTATGGCCCACTGAATGAGAGGGAGAGAGGTGGCACACCCAGGAGTCAAGACTGGCACACAAGCTGAAAGGGCAATATTACTCTCCCACTGTTTTTTTATGTATTTTTTGTTTTTTCAGGGAGACTTTAGAAACCCAATAATATTTAAAAAAATAAATAAATAGGCTTTCTATGGCCCACTGAATGAGAGGGAGAGAGGTGGCACACCCAGGAGTCAAGACTGGCACACAAGCTGAAAGGGCAATATTACTCTCCCACTGTTTTTTTAGGTTTTTTTTTTTTTTTCAGGGAGAATTAGAAACCAAATAATATTAAAAAAAAAAAAAATAGGCTTTCTATGGCCCACTGAATGAAAGGGAGAGAGGTGGCACACCCAGGAGTCAAGACTGGCACACAAGCTGAAAGGGCAATATTACTCTCCCACTGTTTTTTTATGTATTTTTTGTTTTTTCAGGGAGACTTTAGAAACCCAATAATATTTAAAAAAAAAAATAAATAGGCTTTCTATGGCCCACTGAATGAGAGGGAGAGAGGTGGCACACCCAGGAGTCAAGACTGGCACACAAGCTGAAAGGGCAATATTACTCTCCCACTGTTTTTTTAGGTTTTTTTTTTTTTTCAGGGAGACTTTAGAAACCAAATAATATTAAAAAAAAAAAAAAAAAAAAAAAAATAGGCTTGCTATAGCCCACTGAATGAGAGATAGCACACACAGCAGTGGCACACAAGCCCTGACTGAGGCCAATATTTTTCTCCCACTGATTGATGTAGTGTTTTTGTGTTGAGGTAGAATTTAGAACACAAATCACGGAAAAAATAAATAGGCTTTCTATGGCCCACTGAATGAAAGGGAGAGAGGTGGCACACCCAGGAGTCAAGACTGGCACACAAGCTGAAAGGGCAATATTACTCTCCCACTGTTTTTTTATGTATTTTTTGTTTTTTCAGGGAGACTTTAGAAACCCAATAATATTTTAAAAAAAAAATAAATAGGCTTTCTATGGCCCACTGAATGAGAGGGAGAGAGGTGGCACACCCAGGAGTCAAGACTGGCACACAAGCTGAAAGGGCAATATTACTCTCCCACTGTTTTTTTAGGTTTTTTTTTTTTTTTCAGGGAGAATTAGAAACCAAATAATATTAAAAAAAAAAAAAAAATAGGCTTTCTATGGCCCACTGAATGAAAGGGAGAGAGGTGGCACACCCAGGAGTCAAGACTGGCACACAAGCTGAAAGGGCAATATTACTCTCCCACTGTTTTTTTATGTATTTTTTGTTTTTTTCAGGGAGACTTTAGAAACCCAATAATATTTAAAAAAATAAATAAATAGGCTTTCTATGGCCCACTGAATGAGAGGGAGAGAGGTGGCACACCCAGGAGTCAAGACTGGCACACAAGCTGAAAGGGCAATATTACTCTCCCACTGTTTTTTTAGGTTTTTTTTGTTTTTTCAGGGAGACTTTAGAAACCCAATAATATTTAAAAAAAAAAATAAATAGGCTTTCTATGGCCCACTGAATGAGAGGGAGAGAGGTGGCACACCCAGGAGTCAAGACTGGCACACAAGCTGAAAGGGCAATATTACTCTCCCACTGTTTTTTTATGTATTTTTTGTTTTTTCAGGGAGACTTTAGAAACCCAATAATATTTAAAAAAAAAAATAAATAGGCTTTCTATGGCCCACTGAATGAGAGGGAGAGAGGTGGCACACCCAGGAGTCAAGACTGGCACACAAGCTGAAAGGGCAATATTACTCTCCCACTGTTTTTTTAGTTTTTTTTTTTTTTTTCAGGGAGAATTAGAAACCAAATAATATTAAAAAAAAAAAAAAAATAGGCTTTCTATGGCCCACTGAATGAAAGGGAGAGAGGTGGCACACCCAGGAGTCAAGACTGGCACACAAGCTGAAAGGGCAATATTACTCTCCCACTGTTTTTTTAGGTTTTTTTTTTTTTTTCAGGGAGAATTAGAAACCAAATAATATTAAAAAAAAAAAAAAAATAGGCTTTCTATGGCCCACTGAATGAAAGGGAGAGAGGTGGCACACCCAGGAGTCAAGACTGGCACACAAGCTGAAAGGGCAATATTACTCTCCCACTGTTTTTTTATGTATTTTTTGTTTTTTTCAGGGAGACTTTAGAAACCCAATAATATTTAAAAAAAAAAATAAATAGGCTTTCTATGGCCCACTGAATGAGAGGGAGAGAGGTGGCACACCCAGGAGTCAAGACTGGCACACAAGCTGAAAGGGCAATATTACTCTCCCACTGTTTTTTTAGGTTTTTTTTTTTTTTTCAGGGAGAATTAGAAACCAAATAATATTAAAAAAAAAAAAAAATAGGCTTTCTATGGCCCACTGAATGAAAGGGAGAGAGGTGGCACACCCAGGAGTCAAGACTGGCACACAAGCTGAAAGGGCAATATTACTCTCCCACTGTTTTTTTATGTATTTTTTGTTTTTTTCAGGGAGACTTTAGAAACCCAATAATATTTAAAAAAAAAAATAAATAGGCTTTCTATGGCCCACTGAATGAGAGGGAGAGAGGTGGCACACCCAGGAGTCAAGACTGGCACACAAGCTGAAAGGGCAATATTACTCTCCCACTGTTTTTTTAGGTTTTTTTTTTTTTTCAGGGAGACTTTTGAAACCAAATAATATTAAAAAAAAAAAAAAAAAAAAAATATAGGCTTGCTATAGCCCACTGAATGAGAGATAGCGCACACACAGCAGTGGCACACAAGCCCTGACTGAGGCCAATATTTTTCTCCCACTGATTGATGTAGTGTTTCTGTGTTGAGGTAGATTTTAGAACACAAATCACGGAAAAAATAAATAGGCTTTCTATGGCCCACTCAGTGAGAGATGGCACACACAGGGATGGCACTGTAGCAGAAATGCCAATCTTAATCTCCCACAAAAAAAAAACAAAAAAAAAAAAAAAACTGTCCTACAATTACTATCTCCCTGCAGTAATGTAAGCCAGGTATGGCAGGCAGCAATAGGAGTGGACTGATGCACAAATTAAATAAAAAGTGTGGACAAACAAAAAAGATAGCTGTGCAGAAAGGAAGGAACAAGAGGATATGTGCTTTGAAAAAAGCAGTTGGTTTCCACAGTGGCGTACACACAGCAATACAGCTATCACGGAGCCTTCTAGGGCAGCCCAATGAGCTACAGCGCTGAGGGGAAAAAAAAAAAAAAATAGCTTCCACTGTTCCTGCACACCGAAGGTGGTGTTGGACAGTGGAAATCGCTGCAGCACAAGCGGTTTGGTGGTTAGTGGACCCTGCCTAACGCTCTCCCTGCTTCTGATGAAGCGGCAGCAACCTGTCCCTAAGCTCAGATCAGCAGCAGTAAGATGGCGGTCGGCGGGAACGCCCCTTTATAGCCCCTGTGACGCCGCAGACAGCAAGCCAATCACTGCAATGCCCTTCTCTAAGATGGTGGGGACCAGGATCTATGTCATCACGCTGCCCACACTCTGCGTTCACCTTCATTGGCTGAGAAATGGCGCTTTTCGCGTCATTGAAACGCGACTTTGGCGCGAAAGTCGCGTACCGCATGGCCGACAAGCACAGGGGTCGGATCGGGTTTCATGAGACGCCGACTTAGCCAAAAGTCGGCGACTTTTGAAAATGATCGACCCGTTTCGCTCAACCCTACAACAGCCTATTTTTCGAAAACCATATAACATATGCAGGGTGCAAGAATCCTTAGAATTTAGCTAAATTCCAGCAATGATGTTTATCTGTTATCTAGAGATGAGCAAATATGTGTGAGTAGAATTGAATTCTACTTAAATATTACAAAAATCCACATTTGGCAAAATGCTGATTTTTCATAATGTCGGTTCAACAAAGTGGTGGCCGGCTTACTACCATTTTGCTGAACCGTAAAGGGCCATCAAAAGGGTAAAAAATCATGACGCTGTGACCATACGCGCACTTGTGCCAAAATATCCTTGGCCTCATCAAAGCCGCAAGTCCTTGCCTAGCGTGATGGTGATAACAAGATGCACTGGGGAGCAGATGAGAGATGGTGAAAGATGGAGCAGCCGGGTAGGTGAGTATAAAAATTTCTTCTATTTTCTATAAGTTATGTTTTGGAGAGATCCCGGAGCATAAAAGGTGTCATTCAATTTGTGGAGAGTAATTTTGCTGCAAATCAAATTTCCCTGGAAAATCAACGTGATTTGGTGAATTTGAATTTTGTCATATCCACACATCTCTACTTAAGACTTGGGTGTACTACATCAATCCTCAGTTAGACAAACTATATAAATGAAGAAATATTAGAACCCTAGGAGTGTGCAACCTGTTGAGATCACTCGAAAAGCACAATTGGCAATACCAAAGGAAAGGAGGAAGATTCCAAAGAGAATAAAATACCTACTGAAGACTACACACTGCAAACTTCTCAGTTTTAGGAGCAGACGGGACCAAAGAGGAGCTTTGTAGCACAAATGCACTACACCAGTGTTCCCCAACTCCAGTCCTCAAGGCCAACCAACAGGTCATGTTTTCAGGATTCCCTTTATATTACTCCGGTGATGGAATTGTTTCCTGTGCAGGTGATGCAATTATCACCGGGGCAATACTAAGGACATCCTTAAAACATGACCTGTTGGTGGGTGTTGAAGACTGGAGTTGACGAACACTGCACTACACTGTGGAGGAAAAATACACTACACCCCAACACCAAAACTTAATCCCAACTATGAAACTGTGATCTGTGAGTACTTTGCTTCCTCAGAGACTGGACACATTGTTATCATTGAGGGAACAATAAGCAATGGACCCAAAGCACACAAGTAAAAGATGATTTGTGTTTTGGAATGGCTACGTCAGACTTCTGACCTTAACCGTATTGGGATGTTGTGACATGACCTAAAGATGGTTGAGCATGCAGGACATCCCAGAATGGATTTTTGATGTCCTTAAATATATTTACAGGGAAAAATTCCTTTATTTGCAGCTTCAGTAAACAGTTGGGAAGGTGATCGCTGCTAAAGAGAGATCTACAGATTATTAAATTCAAGGGTTTACTAAATTTATCTTCCTGCACTATGAATGATTACTTAATGTCCTCAATAAAAGACATACAGTGGCATGTAAAGGTTTGGGCACCACTTGTCAAAATTACTGTTATTGTGAACACTTAAGCAAGTTGAAGATAAAATGATCTTTAAAGGGCCTAAAGTTAATACTTAAATATTTTCATCTTTCACATTTTAAAAATTGCAAAAAGGAAAATGGGCCAATGCAAAAGTTTGGGCACCCTGCATCATTAGCACCTAGTAGCACCCCCTTTTGAAAGTATCACAGCTTATAAACTCTTTTTGTAGCAATTCAAGAATCTTTCAGTTCTTGTTTGAGGTATTTTCATCCATTCTCCCTTGGAAAATTATTCCAGTTCTGTGAGATTCCTGGGTCGTCTTGCATGCACTTCTATTTTGAGGTGTAGCCACAGAATTTCAATAATGTTCAGATCAGGGGACTGTGAGGGCCATTGTGAAACCTTCATCTTGTGCCTTTTGAGGTAGTCTATTGTGGATTTTGACATGTATTATCCATTTGTAGAAGCCATTCTGTTTTCAACTTCAGCTTTTTTTTTTACTGATGGTGTTATGTTTGCATCAAGAATTTGTTGAAATTTCATTGAATCCATTCTTCCCTCTTCATGTGAAATGTTCCCTGTGACATTGGCTGCAGCACAACCCCACGGCATGATTGATCAACCCCCATTCTTAATGGTTGGTGAGATGTTATTTTCCTGAAATGCTGTGCCGTTTTTTCTCCACACATACTTTTCATCATTGTGGCCAAAGAGTTCTATTTAAACCTCATCGGTCCTTGGGACTTGTTTCCAAAATACATCAGGGTCAGGCTTGTTTAGATGGTCTTTTGCATATTTCTGATACATAATTTTATGGTGAGGAAGCAGGAGAGGTTTTCTGCTGATGACTCTTACATGAAAGTCATGTTTGTGCTGGTGTCACTGGGCAGAAGGACAATGTACTACAACTCCAGAGTCTGCTAAATGTTTCTGAACGAGTTTTTCAGTCAAATGGGGATTCTGATTTACCTCTCTAGCAATCCTACAAGCTGCTCTCACTGAAATTTTGCTTGGTCTTCCAGACCTTATCTTGACATCCACTGTTCCTGTTAACTGCCATTTCTTAATTACATTTTGAATTGGTGAAAGGTCAGCTTGCAAATGCTTTGCTATCTTCTTATAGCCTTCTCCTACATTGTGGGCTTCCACCATTTCCATTTTCAGAGTGCTAGGCTTAAAAGGACTTATGGCTGCTTTTTTATGGCACAAGGTTAGAGGGGGCCAGGTTTTTATAAAGCTGGGAACTTTGCATCACCTGGCCTTTCCTAATGATAATCGTCAACAATCCATAACCCTAACAGGCAAACTAAGGTCTGACACCTTGTCCAAAGATATCGGAGAACACAAATTCCAAGGGTGCCCAAACTTGCATCAGCCCATTTCCCTTTTTGTAATTTTTAAAATGAAAAAAAAAAAAGGACTATACATATATATATATATATATATATATATATATATATATATGTATATATATATATATATATATATATTTCCTTCCATAAAATACAAAGGCAAAATGTCATTTTTAACTTTAGGCCTTTTAGAAATTATTTACTCTTTAAATTGCTTAACTATACACAATAACAGTAATTTTGACCAGGGGTGCCTAAACTTTCACATGCCACTGTGACAGAAAAAAATGAACTGGAGTATAAGTTGGTATACATGCAAAATATAGGAGCATGGTCCCACTGGCCATTAAACAGAAACAACGTAAGATAGAAACAAAATTAAAATATACCCTGCTGTAAGTTTTTAAGTAAAATCAATAGTGCATATAAATAACACAGGGTATTTTTTAAACACCATTTTTGATCAAAGAAACATAAACGCCATCCCACCACCATCAAGGTGTACCCAAATTGGGATGGTCCTAACCTCTAGTATTAAATCCTTACCATGTGTCAAAGTGATGTCAATGTGTGAATACAGGTTGAGCAGGATCGAGTCCCAAATATGGATACCCAGCAATAGGAAGTTTCAGTTTTGGTTAAATTTCAGTTTTTTTGCACTTAGTGCAAGTAAAGTTATACCTTTCATTCTTTGATGTAAACATTACGTTTATATAGCTTCCTACTGCTTGGTATCCATATTCGGGACCTGCTCCTGCTTAACCCTTATTCACTTTGAAGTCACTTTAGCACACAGTAGGGTGTTAATAGGTTAGGACGGTCACGAATAGGGTCACCTTGACGCTGTTTACTAAGTACCCTATTTATTTATATGCACTATTGCTTTTACTTATTTACTTACAGGAGGGTATATGTTCATTTTTTTCCTATCTTAGGTTTTGTCAGTAAAATACATGACTGGTACAACTGTTTGTGTTTTATTAGTTTAGTTGTATTGTGTTTGTCCATAATTGTGAATTGATAACAATCAAACCACATTTTATTAGGATTTAATGTAGAAAAATATGTAATAACGCTTTTTCTAGTAATTGTACGTAACAGTCCACAACGATCCCTTTACAATGTCCCTATGTGGCTCCCATCACGATTCCCATGTTACAATTCATCAGTCATATAGAGGAACGCCAAAGTATCAGTTTTGAGATATATACACCTGAGAAATTGACTGTGAACTGACCTTGTTAGGGTAGGAGGCACTGGATACTCTAGATCATGTTAGCATTGGCAGGTTCATTAGGGCATTGTGACATGCTGCCCTGATGTGAGGTGTAGCTACAGGAGTACTACTGGGAATCCGTAAAACCTTGAAGATCCAGATCAGAAGATGGGTGAGAACATACCTTTTACTTCTCCCACTTCTTCCGTATATTGATGATTTTGTAATGGCTAACAGTTTTTCCAGATAAGAGTTATTTTTAAAGAAATGCGTAACTCTAAGTAGGACACGATGCAGAATAAGACATTCAACCCAATTCATCAAAGCATTTAAACCTGAATTCTGGCGTAAAAAGCTTTGAAAAGTCACAACATTTTGGTGCCCTAAAGTTTTTCAGTTCTTGGTTTTCTCACACCATGTTTTGCCTAGCTCTGACAAAGTGGTGGGAGTTGGGGTGAAAGGATGGTGGAGGCGATGGCAACTTCTGCTCTTCAAATTCATGACAAGCGATGGCATTCCTTATGCCAAAATTCTTACTGCAGATGTGTGGCCTGCACACACCACTTTACACTCTAGTATGCCTCCTCATTAGTAATGGGAGAACCCACCTTGTAAAGTTCAGGGTCTGAAGGTTCTCACGCTGCAAGTGCTGACATGAGCGAGGTTACCGGAGTTCATCGACTATAAACTCCGCTCACCTTATTAACGTCACCGCTCGGCACTGCAGTGGAGCTGTCAGCCATAACTCAGTGTTCTCCTGGATTTACAGCTGAGCAGTCTCATCATGCCATTGCTTAGCCATGAAATCCAGATGTAGCAGAGTTGGAACGCATCATGGGACAGATATGGTTTATCTCCTCATCGGACAGGTGAGGAATATGGTAGGTTTTTTAAAGTTTTGAAAATAAATGAGTAAAAGAGGGTGGGGAGTTTTATTTCAAATAAAAGACTTTATTCTTGCTGTGTCTTTATTACCATATTACTAAGGGATTAGTAATTGGGGCTTTATAGACACCTCTCCATTACTAACCTGTGGGCTTTATGTTAGCTAACATTACAATGCCGACACCAACTTCACAACTATTACCCCACTTTCCTCCTCATCAGGTCAAGTGGGAAGATCCAGGCAAAGTGTCAGAATTGGCGCCTCTAATGGATGCTCCTTTTCTGGGGCAGATGCGGGCTGCTATTTTTAGACTGGGGGAGCAATATCCATGGTGCCTTACCAGTCTTAAAATACCAGGCCCCAACTGTCTGCTTTAGCTTAACTGGTTGTCATAAATGGGGGGATTCTACATCTTTTTTTAGTTATTTATTTAAATAATTGAGAAAAACAGCGAGGGGACTCCTTTATTTTTGATAACCAGCAAAGATAATGCTCAGGGCTGCAGCCTGAAGCTGTCGGTTTTGCCTGCGCTGGTTGTCAAAAATAGAGAGGGCTCCACTCCATTTTTTCTTTTAAATTTATTACACAGGACTCCCTGATGAAAACTTTCATCATTGCACTCCTACTCTCGTTGCTATCAGCAAGAGCAGGCGTACGATGATGAAAGTAGTACTCTCGTCAGTCGATGCCTATGACCGGTGGTAAACTTTTTTTAAACATGACAGCATGGGAAATGCCGGATGTTTGGGCATGGGTCGGGTTCGAGTTTGGGTACCATTCTGGTACCCGAACTGAACTTTTTTTAACATGTTCAGCCAAACCTGCTGGACCCAAACATCTATGGGTTCGCCCATCTTTACTCCTCATCAGAAAACTCCAGTCTTGATTAAATGGGGCCATCATTTCACTTTAAAGTCACACTCCATTGTATACTGTGCACAGTATGTCCCTTGTCCACTACTAAGTGCTAATCTACAAAGCCTATGTTAGGAGAAAATAGTATAAAATGTAATATTAGATAAGCATTGCTACTTATTGTTCAATGTAAACATGTCCAGTGATTGAATTAGCTTAATATTCATTGATAACATCTTTTTATAATGACCAAAAATTATTTTATGGTGTTACTGTATATTCTCTTGTGCAAACAGGCATGTTCTAATTGATATATAAACAGGAGAAAATAAGGAGCATATAGTATTATGTAAATAATTATCTTTTATTAATACAAATATTAAAACAGTAATACATTGCAAAATATTGGTGTTACCTAGTCAAGCACAAAAAGAGGGAGGTACCCCCTATATTGCCCCCATGTATAGGTACATGAATAGAAGAGGAGAGCAGAAAAAAAAACCCCACAGAAAAAGGTAAAGCTAAGCAAACCCGGGTATATCTAGAGCCAGTGCAGTGGCCAAACAAGGCTGTAATAGAGATGGTACATAACGCATAGTAGCATAGTCAATACACCGGTAAGCTTACCAATGGAGGGCAAAGAAGGGGGGTCCCACCGGAACGGAAAAGCGCCCCGACGCGCGTTTCGCGGCTTAACCACGCCGCTTTCTCATCCCCTTGAGAAAACCCTGTGGGTTTTTTTTTTCTGCTCTCCTCTTCTATTCATGTACCTATACATGGGGGCAATATAGGGGGTACCTCCCTCTTTTTGTGCTTGACTAGGTAACACCAATATTTTGGAATGTATTACTGTTTTAATATTTTGTATTAATGAAAGATAATTATTTACATAATACTATATGCTCCTTATTTTCTCCTGTTTATATGTGTATTCTATGGAGCTTTATTCGTCTGGGGGCACTTAATGTTTATGTGCCTGGGTCCAGACTTTCGCTATGACTTTGGGAATTCTGTTAACATGTTCTAATTGATAGCAAAGGAGATAGGAGGATGAAGGAGTGAGAATTAGAAATAAGTATATTAATCTATGGAGGATCGACTTATAGTCAAGTTTCCTAAAATTCGCAGGTCCCTGCAAATTTGGAACATTCTTCAATTCAATTTGCGAGCTACAACAACATAATAAGAAAAGATTGGTGCCGTTTCATTCACTACTGTATACTCATATAGTGTTAATATATTGAAAACATATAGTTATCACATCACATGGGTTAACACAGTCAATCACATGGACTATAAAAGATGGGGGTCAGCCAAGCTGTGCCATTTTAGGGTTTTACAGCACAGGGATAGAGGCCAGAATACGCAGCTTATTAGACAGATATAGAAAAGCCTAAATCAGATTGTGGATAACTACGGCAGTGCTGAAGCTGATTGAATATGGGAGTAGTAATCTCATTCAGTGAATACTATTCCAAAGATTAAAGTGATATAGGGTAATGCTGGAACTGTATAGTCATTCAGTGTGAATTGGGTAATCTTTGATATAATGCAGTAACAGCACCTTATCAGCACCATTTAAAAAAATATTCTTCACACATTACAAACAAAGAGAACAGTATAATATCCCTCTGTCCTACTAAATTAAAATCCTGAAACCAAGGCTTGTGTGTCATGCAAAGTGTGCTTCCTGGCTTGTGATATAGGCGATATATATATATATATGAAACCAAGAAAAAAAGAAAAAAAAACAGGGGCCCCTGTTGAAGCGCTGCTTCAGCGCGAAACGATCGTCATCACTCCTGCTCACCTCCTCTCTCCGGCACTCCCCCGAGCCGTGAAGACGCGGCTATGAATATGCTTCAATAAAAGATTGGACCACACTTCCTGGTGAGTGCTGCCGCATTTTTTTCTTGGTTTCATTCATTGTTCCACTGTTTCCATGCGAGCACCTCCAGTTCTGACGTCGGACTTTCCGTTCACGTTACATGTGAACCACGGTTCACTCCAGGGAAGCTAGGCTGTGCAGCACCATTTTTTTCTTTTTTCTTGATATATATATATATAACTGCTCAAAAAATAAAGGAAACACTAAAATCCCACATACTAGATATCACTGAATAAAATATTCCAGTTATAAATCTTTATTCATTACATAGTGGAATGTGTTGAGAACAATAAAACCTAAAATTATCAAGGTAAATCACAACTAATATCCCACGGAGGTCTGGAGTTGGAATGATGCACAAAATCAAAGTGGAAAATGAAGTTACAGGCTGATCCAACTTCAGTGGAAATGCCTCAAGAGAAGGAAATGATGCTTAGTAGTGTGTGTGGCCTCCACGTGCCTGTATGACCTCCCTACAACGCCTGGGCATGCTCCTATTGAGGTGGTGTATGGTCTCCTGAGGGATCTCCTCCCAGACCTGGACTAAAGCATCCGCCAACTCCTGGACAGTCTGTGGTGCAACGTGACGTTAGTGGATGGTGCGAGACATGATGTCCCAGATGTGGTCAATCGGATTCAGGTCAGGGGAATGGGTGGGCCAGTCCATAGCTTCAAAGCCTTCATCTTGCGGGAACTGCTGACACACTCCAGACACATGAGGTCTGGCATTGTCCTGCATTAGGAGGAACCCAGGGCCAACCCCACCAGCATATGGTCTCATAAGGGGTCTGAGGATCTCATCTCAGTACCTAATGACAGTCAGGCTACCTCTGCCGAGCACATGGAGGGCTGTGGGGCCCCTCCAAAGAAATGCCACCCCACACCATTACTGACCCACTGCCAAACCGGTCATGCTAAATGATGTTGCAGTCAGCAGATCGCTCTCCATGGCGTCTCCAGACTCTCATGTCTGTCACATGTGCTCAGTGTGAACCTGCTTTCATCTGTGAAGAGCACAGGGCGCCAGTGGCAAATTTGCCAATCCTGGTGTTCTGTGGCAAATGCCAAGCATCCTGCACGGTGTTGGGCTGTGAGCACAACCCCATCTGTGGACATCGGGCACTCAGACCATCCTCATGGAGTCGGTTTCTAACCATATGTGCAGAAACATGCACATTTGTGGCCTGCTGGATGTAATTTTGCAGGGCTCTGGCAGTGCTCCTCCTTGCACAAAGGCTGAGGTAGCGGTCCTGCTGCTGGGTTGTTGCCCTCCTACAGCCCCTTCCACATCTCCTGGTGTACTGGCCTTTCTCCTGGTTGGACCCACACAAGCTGCAACTCTGCTTAATGCTCTATGTTAAATACTTAATCTAGTGACAGCTCATTAATGAAAGTGTTCTTAAAGATATAAGTTTGTAAAGATATGTTTGTTGTATTATTATTAATAATATGTTTTTATCTTTTTAAAAGCACCATTAATTCCAGAGTTCTACACATATATATGGTTGACATATATATAATACTTATATTAAAGATATCACAAGTAGAATAAACATAAACTAACAGTGACATAACTGATAGAGAGGGAGAGAAGACCATCTGCTCATGACTTACACGGTAAGTTAATCTACAAGGTGTTGGGGAAGGAGGCAGTTGATTAAAGGGTGGAATAGCTCAGGTAATAAAAAAGTAGCAGCATAGTTATTGCAAGTTGCAGACTCTCCTGAAGAAAATGGTTTTCAGGTTGCATTTGAAGGCTTCAATGGTTCCAAAGTCTTCATGGAAGGCAATCTGATATGATTGGGTATTGAGTTCTGGGGTATGGTGGACATTCAGAAGAAATGTTAGAGATAGATGTGTGAGGAACAAACAAGGGCAGAAGACAGGAGATTTTGTGAAGATCTGAGATTACATGTGGGGAGGTTTGCGAGATTAGGTCTAAGATGTATGGAGAGACAGATTTTGGATAGCCATATAGGTCATTGTTAGTATTTAAATCTGGATTCTCTGGATCATTGTAAGCCAGTGAAGGTACTAGAAGAGTAGATGCAGAGAAATAGCATGGGACGAGATAGTTTTAGAGTTAAGGATAGATTGGAGTGATGGGAAAGTGGTAAATGGGAGGCCTCAGTATGTCAAAGTATTCAAGAAGCATTGGCCATCTCCTGTGTCATGTCTGCTCTTGAGCTACACACTAGACTTCACAGGATACTTAGCCAACCATAAAACTCAAATAGACAATAGATATGTCGGTAAAAATTACTGTTCTTTGCCCAATGCACTTCCACTTCACTTCAAGACAGAGTAAATAGTGAGAGAACATCTCATTCACTTAAAAAGCCAAGAGATCGTTTTCTTGTCCACAATATTATTGATCTGAGTATCATTAGCCATATCTCTAGCGTAAGTGCTACTCGCTAATCGGCTGGTAAAATGAACATTTTACAGAGTGTCCATAATATCTAGTTCCTAGAGATCTGTTCTATTATCTTTATACTTTAGCTGATCCCATTGGGATTCCAGTTTTTAACTCCCCCAAGCGTTAAAAGTAGGTAACAAGTCATCACATTTGAAGCTGCAAAGATGCAGAAGTGGTGCAATAGTCCCAGGGCCATTATCAGTGGCTACCAGGGCGCCCCGGTATCAACTTATATGATAAAGCTCTCGGCTGACACCAGAAAAAAAAAAGATAATTCTCTTCCTCCATGAAATCTCCCTCCCACCTTTTTTTTCACAAGGAGGCTTTTTACACTCATTAAATGCAACCTTATCTCAGAAAGACTGCAATCCTCAGCAAATGACAAGTGCACCTAATCTCATTTCCTGACAAGCGATTCTGACAGCACCTTGCTTTTGATTTCTAAGACACGTAGCTAGACATATATTAATCTGTCAATCATCACCCATAGCAAGTATGGGGGAGGGTGGAACGAGAGAAGGGGGGCCATAAGAATGTCTGGGTATGAAGAAGATGAGAGGAGAAATGACTAAGGATTCGCAGCTAAAGAGTAGCCAGTGGGTGGGTGCTCATTATTGTTGCAGGATTATGAGCTTTTGTACAACACGAGGATGATTGAATGGAAGTGTACAGAAATTTATAGTTTTTTTATTGTAATGTGTCTCGGGTTGCCATTGTTTTAAATGAAAACAGCTCATTGTGTAAATTCTTTCCGGCTGT
The DNA here is from genome assembly GCF_051348905.1 of Ranitomeya variabilis. Classification (NCBI taxonomy): domain Eukaryota; kingdom Metazoa; phylum Chordata; class Amphibia; order Anura; family Dendrobatidae; genus Ranitomeya; species Ranitomeya variabilis. Next base: position 437,740,233 of record NC_135234.1, read on the forward strand.
CCATGGTTGACCATTATTTTTATTTTATAGCTCCTATAAAAAAAAAAAAAAAAGACGATGCTCAATTGCAGCGCCTGGGGTCCTGTGGTGACATGGATATACTGTGCATGGCTCATTTATGGCAGGATGGTTGATAGAAATATAACATTAAGACAAATAAATATTTCAATTCTACGGCTGTAGCTTGTGAAATGCATTTAGTACAAATTCGGTGATTGCAGTTTACTTCATTTTAATCTAAAATATTCCATAGTTGAGTTTCATAAAAGGCATTGAATTGCTGTGGAACAAAAAATATTCCATTTTATCATGCATAAGTCTAAATCCCTTACCACCACGCATACATTTAAAAAATACATTTTTGCTTGTCTGAAGCTACTACTAGGGTGAGTTTATTGTTTTTTGTTGAATTCAATGGAATCTATGTAAAGCCATAAGCCCTACATAAAGACAGAATTTTATTATTTAAAGGGATTATCCACTACTCGGAAAACCTCTTCTCAATTACTGTTCCCCCCTTATAAAATAATAATAATTTGGAGGCGGGCGCCATTCCAGTGTTATCGGCACTGGCTATTTCGTAGCTCGTTTGACATTGTCATGTGATCCCTGCATCCAATCAGCACTGGCTTCACTCTCCCCTCCTTGGGGCATAACTGACATCCAGAGGGAGTGAGAGAGCCGCCTCAGCTCTGACTTCCTCCGGATTTCTGTTTTGTCTGAAGGAGGGAAGAGTGAAGCCAGCGCTGATTGGATGCAGAGCATTTTTATGTCACACTTTGTGATACCTTTGATATACATTGTCCTGTTCCATGATGTCCTCAGCCTTTTAGTCGTATAGATGTTCGTGTTCTTTTTTTTATTATAGCTGACACAATATGTTCCACTTGTCCATGTAGTTTTCGTAGCTGACTCTCATTACCCTTTTTATTAGACACTCGCTTGCAATATTCACAGCTTCAAAGCAAAATGAGCACAAAAGGCGATTTACCAAAATAATGTGTGCAGTGTGGGATTTTATTAGTTAATTACCATATGTTCCTTTAAACAGTTTCTGTACTCATAATGAGCAAAAAGTGCAATAATAAAGGCAGATTTTCTTATGTTTCTTCTGTTCTCATTTTCTGTGCCTCATCTTTCAAGGTAAACTCAGGAGACAAACTATCCTCTCAGGCTATGCCTGCTTTTATTTCTCCCCTCTGAATTCTCAGCTCAGGCTTTCTGGATCAAATGAGCCAGCTGTAAGAGACATATTAAAAATATGTCTGAACCAGAGGGTATATTCCACAGAGTATTCAGCGTGGTATGCTGGGGGACAAGCCCACCAACTGTGTTTTCATTTTTCCAATGACAAGTGTTCAGGGGTCATAGACTGGTGACAAGATTTAAAAGTCTGCTGGAGAGCCGGGACTTTTTTTTTTCTATTAAATGACTTTAAAAGGAGAGACAGTATACCGCATGTGAGCATTCCTTGTAGACTGTTATACATGGACTGCAAAAGTATTGGCCTAGGGCAGCTCACGGAGTCCATTGTGAGGCAAGAATTACTGTGCTCTTCATCTATGTGCTGTCCAAACTACAAGGACATATAGTTATATATGTATATACTGTGTACACACACACACATACAGTTGAAACTAGAAGTTTACATACACTATATAAAAAGGCACATATGCATGTTTTTCTCAATATCTGACATGAAATCAGAATAAACCTTTCCCGTTTTAGGTCAATTAGGATTACCATAATTATCAATATTTGCCAAATGCCAGAATAATGAGAGAGAGAAAGAATGTTCTAAGGCATTTTATTACTTACTGCAAAGTCAAAAGTTTACATACACTAAGATTACTATGCCTTTAAAGAATTTTGGACTGCCCATATGATGATGTCATGTATTTGGAAGCTTCTGTTTTTTGACAACACCTGAGTTAATTAGAGACATACCTGTGGATGTATTTTAATGCACACCTGAAACACACTGCTTCTTTGTGTAGCAACATGGGAAAGTCTAAAGAATCAGCCAAGATATTAGGAAGGGAATTGTGGACTTTCACAAGTCTGGCTCATCCTTGGGCACAATTTCAAGATACCTGAAGGTGCCTCATTCATCTGTACAAACAATTATACGCAAGTACAAACAAGATGAGAATGTCCACCCATCATACCGCTCAGGAAGGAGACGGGTTCTGTGTCAATATCCACAGTGAAACAAGTAGTGTATCAACATGGGCTGAAAGGCCACTCTGCCAGGAAGAAACCATTACTCCATAAGAAACATAAAAAGCCAGATTAATGTTTATAAATGCACACAGGAACAAAGACCTTAATTTTTGGAGACATGTCCTGTGGTCTGATTAAACTAAAATTGAACTTTTTGTGCAAAATGACCATAGTTACCTTTGGAGGAAAAAGGGAGAAGCTTGGAAGTTTAAGAATTCTATCCCAAAGGTGATACATGGGGGGTGGCAGCATCATGTTGTAGGGTTGTTATGCTGCAGAAGGGACTGGTACACTTCACAAAATAGATGGTATCATGAGAAAAGAAGATTATGTGGCAATAAAGAAGAAATATCACAAGATATCAGTCAGGAAGTTGAAGGTTGAGCGGAAATGGGTCTTCCAAATGGACCATAACCCAAAGCATACTGCCAAAATAGTAACAAAGTGGCTTAAGGTTAACAAAGTCAATGTTTTGGAGTGGCCATCACAAAGCCCTGATCTCAATTGTATTGAAAATTTATGGCCAAAGCTGAAAAGGCAGGTGTGAGCAATGCGAACTACAAACCTGGATCAGTTACACCAGTTTTGTCAGGAGGAATGGGCCCAAATTCTGACCAACTCTTGTGAGAAGCTTGTGGAAAGATATCTGAAATGTTTGACCCAAGTCATACAGTTTAAGGGCAATGGTACCAAATACTTATGAAATGTATGTCAGTAATAAAAATGCTTTAAAACATTATCTCATCATTCTGGCATTTGGCAAATATTAATAATTATGATAATCCTAATTGACCTAAAACGGGAATGGTTTATTCTGATTTCATGTCAGATATTGAGAAAAACATGCATGTGTCTTTACATACACTATACAAAAACGTTTAATTTCAACTGTATGTATCTGTCTAATTACATATAAACCAAACATATATGGCATATATGAAGATAGATAGATATATCCATAGTATTAGTTATGCTACGTTAGTACCTGTAAAGGTACTGATATTGTATATCCATGTATGATTTTATGATTTTTTATTTTAAATATGCTGTAAATATGTGCTCTCAAATTTTTTTAAAAAATGTATTACTTGTAAAATGTTTGTTTTTGTGGATAACCATTTTAGGTAAATTACATACTCATACTTATGATCTTAACTCTAATACTTTTAAATGTTTACTAAATCCTCTGTACACATAAAATATCTGTCCGACAAATCTGTTCATTCAGCACACGGCTGTCTCCCTCTTGACCTCCTCAATACACATTAGTGTTCGGCTTGGTCAAGTATTCACATGTTTTCAATGAGGAAAGAGCTGTTGCCAGACTCTTCTAGCAGCAACCTTTCTTCCTTGAAATTAAAGGAAATCTGTCACCCCAAAATTCGCCTTTAAGCTGCGGTCACCGGCATCAGGAGCTTATCTACAGCATTCTATAATGATGTAGATAAGCCCCCGATGTAACCTGAAAGATAAGAAAAACAATTTAGATTATACTCACCCAGGGGCGGTCCCGGTGCGGTCCAGTCTGATGGGTGTCGCCGGTCCAGGTCCAGCGCCTCCCATCTTCATACGATGACGTCCTCTTCTTTGCTTCCTGCGCAGGCATGCTTTATCTGCCCTCAACTGCAGTGCGCAGGTGCCGGGAAAGGTCAGAGAGGCCCCTGATGCCAGTGGCCTTAGCTTATCGGTGAATTTTGCCTTGACGGATTCCCTTTAAATGTAGCAACAGTTGATATTCTGCCATTAAAATTTTCCTGACCATCAGGGCCCTCACTTGTTTTGATATCCGAGTAAGATGTTATTCTGTAACATCTTTATTGTCTCTACAAGTCCCCTCTAAAATTGTAAAGTGCTGCGGAATATGTTGACGCTATAAAAATAAAAATTAATATTATTTTCAGAAGGCCCCCATATAAATCAGATGGTAGGCTAAGCTAGTCCCGCCAAAACCAGTAGACCTTTTTCTGCTTCTCTCTGTTCATGAGATAAGGCACACTCTTCCCTGTATTATCTAGCTTTTTATCCAACAGGGCAGAGTAATCAAAGACACTTCCATAGAGAGAAGTTGAGGAGGACCATGTCCACTTGGCTGGAAAGACTACATTAAGGCCGGTTTCACACATCAGGTGTTAGGGCTAGCGGAATGCACTGATTAAATATAGATGTTTTTATTGGTGCGTTCGCAGCCCAGGGTCCACCATGCAGGAGGAACCTGCTGCTAGCAAATGACGGCACTATATGGCAGTTTAAGTGAACTCTGTTACTTCACAGAGTCGCACGGAAACAAGACGCTGTGCCCTGATAACCCCACAGGAGTTCACAGCTAACTGCCGAGCTGAAGGCAGTCTGTGGTCACGCAAACATACAATCTCCTCACCGGAGGAGCCAGTATTCTAGGGGCGTATTTCAGCCGGGGCCCTAAATCCACGCACACAATCTCCTCACCGGAGGTGCTGGCATTCTAGGGGCTTATTTCAGCCGAGTCCCTGAACACACATAAATGTGACCACACTGGCGCATGCACATAACATATTTGATACTAGCGCATGGCCGTGCGGCCATGCGAGCCTTATATAGCTGCAGCAAGTAAAAGACCTTCCTAGAAGGACCAATGAGAGACTGCCATACCTGAGCATGTGACCCTAGATCTCCACTGAGAGATCTTGACCTGGGCATGCTCAGTGTGTGCAGAGCAGGACTTAGTCCTAGCACCTACAGGACCTTTCTGAAAGGACAAATGGATTTAGCTGCAGTATCTGACCATGTGACCCTCGATCCCCACTGAGAGATCTTACTCAGGACATGCTCAGAACGAGAAAAGCAGGACTTAGTCCCAGAAGCGTCTGCTCGCCGCTGCCCAGCACTGACTTCAATGGCAGAAGCAGGAAAAGCAGCAGTAACTCTTTGTACAGAGTCAGACTGAGCGAGATGCTGGGACCGACATCTCCGCTGAGCAGGCTCCACTGCGGCAGGAGAAGAATGGGAGACCGCAGCGGAGATGGCCCGAGATTCCCCCTGTGCAGAGGCGGGAACTCGACCCCTAACATCAGGTTTTTTCTAATGTGTGAAAAATGCATGTTTTTCCATTTGGGACCCATTTTTGTTCCATATGTCATTTTTTTACAATCTCTGTTGTATTTATTTTTCTTTTATGAAAAGAAAGAAATTCTTCTTTGTTTTGACCACCTATTAAGCAGTAGAATAAGGACAGCACACATAACACATCTACCTGCTGTCCTATTCTTTTTTTACACATGGTCTTTGACCTGCAATGGCGAGTTTGATCTGCAATTCGGAGGAAAACAGACGTCTCCTTTTTTTTGTGAACAATCGGTATGCAAAGCAGTGGAACAAAGAACATGCGAAAAGGCACATTGATTGTAATGCATTCATGATCTATCTGCAAAAATAACACATGTACCCACAAAAATTATGTGTCGAAGAGTCCCAATATATAAAAAATAGAGGCCAAATTAAGTTAAGAAAAGCATTTACGTGACAGGTCCTCTTTAAATTGAGGCATCAATATTCATTGAACTGCTCCTCAAATAGGGCAATTTTTTAGGACTGGATTGGCAGTAAATTAATTGGGACATAAGATGCTGTATATAATTCTATGTAGTACTATCTTAGTCCATTGCAAAATCTTCAAACTTCCCAAATACTTTTTGCTGGATTAGAAAACCTATTTTCTAATACACAACTTAAGACCTTGATCTTATAGCCAGAGAGATCTGGCAAGTCTGGGCATTAGGCAATTCACTGATTGTAATAGGCACCATGTAATATTGCTTCTAACCCTGGAAGAACTAAACAAGTGTTTTCATGTTCCACTGCATAAAAAAATTGATCATAGGAGTTCCATCACAGGAAACCCTTGTGATCTACTTATGGTCAAGGGACTCCACAGTTGCTTGTCAAGAGCAGACACACAACATCATTCAAAACACTGCTTTAACTACTTCTCTCAGACACCTTAAAGGGTATGTCTGGGAGTTTATAAATTGCGTCTTACCTGTCTTTTGTGCACAGCACCGTTCTTCCCCAACACAAAGCGGTGACATACTGCTCTTTCTAGGGATTCAGCTTCCTTTAGGCTGTGTGCACACGTAGCAGATTTTTTGCGGTTTTTTCGCGGTTTTTCGCTATAAAAACGCTATAAAACCGCGAAAAAAACGCTAACATTAAGCATCCTATGTAACAGAATGCAATCCGCATTTTTTGTGCACATGCTGCATTTTTTTCCTGAGCGGAATCGCAATCCAGAAAAAAACGCAGCATGTTCATTAAAATTGCGGAATCGCGGCGATTCTGCACACATAGGAGTGCATTGATCTGCTTACTTCCCGCACGGGGCTGTGCACACCATGCGGGAAGTAAGCAGATCATGTGCGGTTGGTACCCAGGGTGGAGGAGAGGAGACTCTCCTCCACGGACTGGGCACCATATAAGTGGTAAAAAAAAAAAGAATTAAAATAAAAAATAGCGATATACTCACCCTCTGGCGGCCCGACCTTCTCAGCGGCTTCCGAGGTGTGTGTGAAGGACCTGCAATGACGTCACGGTCACATGACCCGCGGTCACGTGACCGCTACGTCAATGGAAGGTCCTGAACAAACACAGCATTAGGAACGGACGCCGCTGAGGTGAGTATAACCTTTTTTTTAATTTTTTTTATTATTTTTTACATTCTACCTTTTACTATAGATGCAGCATAGGCTGCATCTATAGTAAAAAGTTGGTCACACTTGTCAAACACTATGTTTGACAAGTGTGACCAACCTGTCAGTCAGTTTTCCAAGCGATGCTACAGATCGCTTGGAAAACGCTAGCATTCTGCAAGCTAATTATGCTTGCAAAACGCTAGTTTTCTGCGGGTATATGCATGCTAATTCTGCATGCGATATACCCGCGGCAGGAGGCGCAGAATTGCCGCGGAAATTTCCGCGGCAATTCTGCTACGTGTGAACTTAGCCTAACTGATGTGACAGGGCATAAATACTGACATCATTCTGAAAGCCTTTTCTCCCAGTTAGGCAGTGGGGATACAGCTGTCAATCATAGGTCCCACCAGAGCGGAGTGGAAAGGAAGCCTCCGCTTTGTAGACATGATGTCAGCAGAGGCTTCTGAATCCCCAGTAGGAGCGGTTTGCCATCAACAAATGGTGCTGGACGCAGGAGGCAGATAAGTGCTTTTTATAAAGTCACGGATACCCCATTTAAAGAGTACTGAAGCAATTGTTACTTTCTTTCTATTGTTGGCTTCTCTATAATGTACGGCTATGAAACAGCATTATTCCTTTCCATCACAGTCTAGGTTTCAGGAGATGAAACAGTGTTTGAAACTTCACCTGATAAATAATGCCTGAATAATATTATCGCCAGAAGCCCCGTTAGAAAACCCAAATCAGTTCTGTGTGTGAATCATGTCATCAAAAAATATATGTCCTCAGGTGAACACGTGTCAAAAATATACATAAAAATACATAAGAGTAAGTAAAGACCATAAAAAATAACATGCAAATGTTGAAACAACTCACACCGCCATAAGTGAACACAGCACAACCAAACCGTCACCACAACCAAACCGTCACCACAGCCTTTCCTTAATCTGAGACTATGCATATTATATATTGAAACTGCTGAAACCAAATAAAGTATTTATCTGGATAGATTATTTTAATTTAAATGTACACATTCTAAGAATAAAGAACTATATTTAAAATATATATATATATATATATATACATTTTCACTTTTTGTATATACCATTTTTTTAAAAAATTGTAAAAAAACATATTCTATGAAAACAAGTATAAAAAAAATCCCATGTTCTATGTCACAAAAAAGTCACAAAAATGATTTTGGCAACTCAAGGATAGGTCATTAAATATTATGTACACAAAATTGCTCAAAATGTGTCTGGTTATTTTAGTCTATCCAGGCCCCAGAGTATAATAAAATAATATGTAAATAAAAAATACCTTAAACTGACTTGCTCACCTGTATAGCCCTTCAACTGCTCGCTGACCATCGTTTGGTCTTCATAGTTGCCTCTTTTTCCCCCATAGCTACCTGCATCTCTGTGCCTATTAACTCTAGGTCATGACATCAGACCACAACCAGGCCTTGGAAGTCACTTTGGGTCGCACATCATCTTGCCATGGCTTGTGATGTGCAGTGATCTATGAGGCCTGGTAGGGGATGGAAGTCATGGCCTAGAGTAAACTATGATGGCAGAATTAAGAGGCCTTGAGGACCCCTTCTTTCAGCTGTCACATTTTTAAACTGTTCACTTAAAGCTGGAACCTCCAGCCAAAACCAGGCCTCAGAAGTCACTAAGCGTTACATGACTGTGACACCATGAACTGTGATATGCAGCAACTTCTGAGGTCCTTTGGCGACCAGAAGTTCCAGTCCAGTGTGAACAGGCCAGGAGATGTGGGTCATGCAGGGGGAAAGAAGAGATGATTCTGAGGACCAGCCATCAGAATGGCTGGACAGGTGACTTTTGAGGTGTCTATAAGGTTTTGTTTTGTTTTTTTTTGTTTTTTTTTAAAACAAAACTTTTGCATATCATTTACAGTTCATCCTGCTGCCAATTTTGAATGCCAATTTGCTTAATCGAATTTACAAAAATCCATATTTTAAAAATGCTTAAATTTTGATCAAGTAGAATTCAATGTCACTCCAAATTTGCTAATATCTAACCACAATGCATATATGGTAAAAGTAAAATATTGTTAAAAAGGAATAAGAGGCAAAGTTATTCCTTTTCTAAAAATCAAGTGTATGTTATGGAAACAAAACTACACAAAGTCCCTATAGAGGGGATAAACCTTACCCAACAGCGCACTATGTTTTGGTTTAAGATACGTCCACATTATTAACAAAAGAAGGTCGGAATTTCAATAAGGTATAGCAGACTGTGCTTGGGGAAAGAGCAGTTGATGTATTAGGGATAAGGGTGTACTAACATGTCAAACAAAATATAGAGCTGCTTGGATTTACTGTACCTAAATCCACAATCCACTGGCTCTTCTAAGTAAGATGAATTCTTTAGAATGGAAGTTGCCTTGATTTTTCTTTCATAACAGTGAATACACTCTTGCCTTCACCCACACAGGATGTATGAAATACTAAATACAAACTAGTAAGTTATCGTGATGAATGAAAACAATTCTGCGGAAACTGACTGCGGAATCCCACTGCTCCTCTCGAAGAGTCTTGTAGCCCCTTTATATTGCACAGCTGGTCTGTGAGTTAAAAATGTTTTCTGCCTTAGGCCTCTGATTTGTAATTCCTTGCCTTGAATTGTGCATCCAAATAAACATCTTTAATCATTTCGCACAGTGCAGTAGAGCTTTATGCCATGCAGAAGAACGTACAACCAAATAAACTGGTGAAACAATATCAATTCAACTTCAAATGCTCAGAATAATTGTACTATCTAGACAGCAAACTGTGCAAGACACACTAGAAGAGAGGTTATGTTTCTTTTCTGAAAAGTGTAATGATAAAAAAGTCATTAAAAATGTATATTGTTTTTAAAAAAATGCATTAAAATAGCTTCAAAAGTCTCAAGATTTTGGTTATCTTACATCTAAACTACTCTATTTCCAGACATTAAAGCCAGGACAACAATAATTTAATTTGATTTTAAGAAATGTCCCAGAATGACCAGTACAAATAGTTTTACCTGATGATCTTGTTGTAGACTACAATTAACATTTACTTAAATTTCCTGCAATTATATCATTTATGCAAATAACAATAAAAATAAACACATCACAAGAATAATATCACGATTGTCAGGAAATATAGAAAGGAATTCATCATGACTGGCAGTTCAGATACCAGTTTTGGTCAAAAGCCTGCTGAAGTAAGAAAATTTCTGTTACAAATTTCTGAAGATGCACGCACCTCTATAAAAGTATAGTGCCAGAACCAAAAACTGATACTGTACTCCATGTTTGGCAAAAAATATAGTATAAGTGATGGGGTTGGCATAAACCCATTGGCAACATTTTTGTGCAACTTCAGTTTGCAACTTTTTATGCCAGAATACTGGCTTAAGGCCTGTGATGAATTCCTTCCATAGAGTCCTTAAAAATTAACGTTCACTTTGATGAGTTTCATTTTACATATACACTCCTGAACATTGAAATCACAACAACAAGAAGGTAAAGCCATAGAATTATGGAAATTATACCTTCATTAGACATATTAATGATATGTAAATGAAAAAGAAAATGGAAACAACATTTTCAAAGCATCTTGCTCTATTCAGTATTGGCTTACAAGACGTGCTATGCTATTCAATTAGGTTATTAGTGGTTGTTTGAGGAATATTCTGCCATGCTGAATGTTCTTGGGCAATCAAATCATCAAGATCAACTGCTGGCCACTTCCTTTGCAATTGTCAACCAATGATGTCTCAGATCGGCCCAATGGGACAATGGGAGACAAGTCTAGAGTCAATGCTTTGTCATGGAAACACGTTTAGTCAACAAAGTCTGCTCACATTAATACAAGCAACATGCGGTTTGGCATTTAAGTGTTGAAAGGTGGTTCCTGGAACACTTTTGAGAAATGGTAGTACCATTGGTTCCATGACCAAATCAATTTAATACCAAGCTGTTTGTGTACTTGGAATGAACACTGAAGGGGTTTGACTACTGTACATTATGCCACCCCACACCATAATTCCGTGAGTAGGTTTGGTGTGATGTTCCCTCATGAAGGCCTCTTCATAGTATTGCTCACATGGTCAGGGGACCAATAACCGGCTATCATTGTACACAAGACATAAGCAGAACTCATCATTGAAGAAGATTGACCTCCATGTCAGCCTCCATTGCCATCATGTTCTTCACCAAGAAACTCTTTAAAGGGAACCTATCACCCCGTTTTTTAAAGATTAGATAAAAATAGTGTGAAATAGGGGCAGAGCTGGGCTTTACATTAGTGCCTTTTTGTTGCCTTTATTCCCCCGTTAAGCTGCCGAAATACCTGTGTGAAGTGGCTGTTTTGTCCTGTCACTCAAGTTGGTCAGGTCGGATGGGCGTGGTTACAGCGCTTTTTTTCCCTCAGAAACCTGCTCATCATTACGTTGGTGGCGTAGTGGTGTGCGCATGTCCAAAGCGAAGATCCACTGCCCAGGAGATTCAAAACAGCGCGGGCTTCGCTATTCGCCGTTTACCGGTGGGCGCGGCCATCTTTCCTGTGGCCGCGCGTGCGCAGATGGAGCGCTCTGCTGCCCAGGCTTCAGGAAAATGGCCGCGGGATTCCGGACGTGTGCAGATGGAGATCGCGGCGGCCATTTTCCTGAAGCCCGGGCAGCAGAGCGCTCCATCTGCGCACGCGCGGCCACAGGAAAGATGGCCGCGCCCACCGGTAAACGGCGAATAGCGAAGCCCGCGCTGTTTGAATCTCCTGGGCAGTGGATCTTCGCTTTGGACATGCGCACACCACTACGCCACCAACGTAATGATGAGCAGGTTTCTGAGGGAAAAAAAGCGCTGTAACCACGCCCATCCGACCTGACCAACTTGAGTGACAGGACAAAACGGCCACTTCACACAGGTATTTCGGCAGCCTAACGGGGGAATAAAGGCAACAAAAAGGCACTAATGTAAAGCCCAGCTCTGCCCCTATTTCACACTATTTTTATCTAATCTTTAAAAAACGGGGTGATAGGTTCCCTTTAAGGGTGGTGGTGTGATGTCAACGGAACACCTGTTGTTGAATATTTGACTTCTAGCACAATGTCATGTAAGGTTTTGTGTATACACTGTTTGAAGCATTAGGCTTGATAAGTAAAGTCCCAATGTTCTTGCAGTACAGAATGGAGCTCTACATGCCATTCTTCTAATCTGATGATCATTCATGCGGATGCGGGCCTAGTGTACCTCTTACTTTCACTACAATTTGTCATAGTTCTCCCAATCACTGAAACATATAACATTAAACTGCGGTGATATCTTGGCTAACACATGTTTTGATTTGTCAGAGTGATAAACTAATATCTCTCAGTTCAAAGATTTTGTCTCTCTCAGTTTGTGATAAATGGTGATAACTAGCACATTGGCGAACAGGAGACATCGCACAATCAACCCACAAGACTTGACCTGATTTTGGAAGTTTCATTGAAACCCTCCAAAAATTAGCTATCGATCTGGGTTTTATGACCCTCCCACATGCTACAGATTGGAGCTAGTTGCTTGAAAATGTGATCATTTGCAGATCTTAGCGGTACCTGCTGCTTCCTCTATTTGCATAAATGTATTAGCTTTGTGATGCAATTTCAATGTTGAGTGATATATATTGCTATGTACATCGAAGATCTAGACATAATATAGTAATACAAATAGCTAAATTTGCAATACTGTGAACTATTGCTTTTTAAACTTGTTAACATCATGCTAATACTACCCCACCATAGATATTCAAGAATTATTAATAATGAATATTATATCTTCATTGCGAGTTTACAGCTAAAAATAAACCATATTGTTTGCTATATGTACTTCAAATGAAACGCAATTATGCAAATACAAAGTCCAAGCTTTTCATAAAAAAAATTGAGCATCTCTTATTCTTATTCTTTTCCAGTCAAAATGCAAAATAGAAAAGTAAAATGTGAAAAAAAAATCATTTGTATTTCAACAAATGCATTATGAATGAGTAACTAGGTAGTGGATTAGCATGGTAAGGAAATTATGTTTCACTTTTAAATGCTAATTATGGGGCCCCGGTGAAGTTAATGTGCAGGGTGTTCTGTCAATTTTTAATGTTTATGCCAAGTGTAGTCTTCAATTTAACATGAGCTTTTAATCCTTTGAGTACTAAATTGCCTTTTAATGCTTGCAGCACAACAGCATGTTTGCACAAAGTCAGGTTTGAAAAATGTGTTCAGTACATGATGGGGGAAGGAAGGTGGGAGTGAAGACAGTGTTTCATTCTTTCAGATGCTACTGGAGCATTAATTGTTCAGCCATTGGAAAATATCAAGGTGTTGATTGTTTTCACATGATTTTTATTCTGCTAGGCCAATATTCTGGACAGGAATACAACAATTGCATAATGTAGCAGATGACATGGAAATATATGAGTCTTGAGAAGTAGGGTATGTTCAATTACTTGACTCCATCTCGGGTAAATAACAATGAATTTATCAATTTTTAACTAATAGTCTAATAGCTAAATCAGTATTTCAATTCGCAGACACGGTGTTTCGGGCTGTTGGCCCTCGTCAATTTCTAATATCACTATAGCCATGTGGTTGATAACATACACTTTGTGCTGCTTGTACAACTATATAAGGGCCTAATTGTATAGGTACACTGGTATTGCCACCTGCCTGGTTTTCCAAATGTAGCACATGACTCATATTGTGTTAGCATTCAGTGGAACATTCAAGGGCTGATTGAAGAAAATGTTTCTCTGCAAATATGTGTCCTGTGATAGATTAGTTGTTTCTCCAATATGTCATACTGTTTGTATTATATATTCCTATTCTTATTAAATCTGTAGTCTCACCTAAACATTAATGATTTGTTTTATTACTGTTTATATTCCAAGTGTCATCATATGTAGTATCATTTGTTGGGAAGATATTGAAGCACATATGGTGCCCAGTGAGACTAAAGTTTCCTAAATATTTGGAAATAGTGGAGATCTCTAGCACCAATGACAACCTTATTTTAAGGTCCTGAGCCTATTTATGCCTATAGTGAGTGTATATGAAGTACAGTCATGGCCAAAAGTATTTTTAACACAAACAATTAGAGAAAAAAGGCAAATTGGACATAATTTCACACAAAACAGCAAATACGAGCCAGAAAAATGTGTTGGTACATTTCCAAAATTATGGGTAAACAATTTTGTATCAAGCATGTGATGCTCATTCAAGCTCACATGTGGCAAGTAACAAGTGTGGACAATATGAAAATCATACCTGAAACCAGATAAAAGGGGAGAACTTGACACTGTGTATGTGTCACATTAAACTTGGAGAACAGAACGAGGAAAAAGAACTGTCTGAAGACTTGAAATCCAAAATTCTTGATCAATATCAGCAATCTCAAGGTTACAAGTCCATCTCCAGAGATCTTGATATTCCTTTGACCACAGTGTGCAACATAATCAAGAAGTTTACTAAAACCCATGGCACTGAAGCTAATCTCACTGGACGTGAACAGCAGAGAAAAATTGATGAAAAGGTTGCAACTCAGGATAGTCTGAATGGTGAATAAGCAACCCCAGTCAAGTTTCAAAGAAATAGAAGCTGTCCTGCAGGCTCAGGGTGCATCAGTGTAAGCACAAACTATCAGTTGACATTTGAGTGAAATGAAACAATATGGCAGGAGACTCAGGACGACCCCACTGCTGAGACAGAGACATAAATAAGGTAGACTGCAGTTTGCCAAAATTTACATGAGTTAGCCAGCATCCTTCTAGGAAAGCATCTTGTGAACAGATGAGATCAAGATAGAGGAAAATACAAGAAGCCTTCAAATAAAAGAACACAGTGCCTACAGACAAATATGGTCGGGGTTCAAATATGTTTTGGGGTTGTTTTACTGCCTCTGGCACTGGGTGCCTTTACTGTGTGCAAGGCATCATGAAATCTGAAGATTACCAAAGGATTTTGGGTCGCAATGTAGTACCCAGTGTTAGACATCTTGGTTTCTGTCCTAGGTCACGGGTCTTCAAGCAGGAAAATAACCTCAAACATACTTCAAGAAGCATCCATAAATGGATGGAAACAAAGCTCTGCAGAGTTCTGAAGAGGCCAGCAATGAGTCCAGATCTAAATTCCATTGAACACCTGTGGAGAGATCTTAAAATTGCTGTTGAGAGAAGGCACCCTTCAAATATGAGAGACCTGAAGCAATTTGCAAAAGAATAGTGGTCCAAAGTTCCAGTTGAAAGGTGTAAGAAGCTTGTTGACGGTTATTGATTGCAGTTATTTATTCCAAAGGGTGTGCAACTCAATAATAAGTTGAGGGTGCCAACAATTTTGTCTTGCTCATTTTTGGTGCTTTGTATGAAAATATGTCCAATTTGCCTGTTTTTCTCTGTTCTTTTTGTGTTCTTCCAATTCACACAAAGAAAATAAACATGTGTATATCAAACATGTGTAGTAATATATAAGTTTCTGGGAGAAATATTTCATTTTGTGGAACAATTGCAAGGGTGCCAACACTTTCGGCCATGACTGAATAATGGCTACAGATTAAAATAAAAATAAGAATAAATATTATTTATTGGCAACTATTTTTCCTTAATTTTCATTGGTTTCAAAGAACACAAATTGCCCTCATAATTGTTATGAGTGTTAGTATTATTACCAAAGACTGAAAGGTCTAAACCTTTCCATTTTCCACCCTCACTATTTCCCATTTTTGGTTATATTTCATTATGCTAATGCTGTGCTATTTATGTAAAGAAGTCTATGCACACATGTTGTTTCCTTACACGTCGTTGGTACATAGTAAGTACTTTTTGATCTATTCCTCTATAGTGCCCGTAGGATTCCATTCCAACTGCATATGCAAAAAGAGAATCATTTTTACATATGCTTAGCTGGTTTGTACCGTCATAATTTCTTCACTGGATAAAAAAGCATTGTGTACCATGTTTTTTTCTTTTGTAGAGGAAGACAGTATGCTTAGCTGGTTTGTACCTGCATACTTTTTTCATTGGATAAAAATGCATTGTGTACTATGTTTTTTTGTAGAGGAAAACAGGGAAAACATTTTTTTAAGGGATCCGTTGGGCAATGTATCCCACTGTATACTAATACAATGGGATGCTTTGGAGCCTTCCATTGGAGGGGTACTTTCGGAGACATCCTTCATATATACTTCCAACATAGGCATAAAATGAGATGTAATCAGAGTCTGAGAAGATAAGACGTACATAAGTCAAATGCAAGTGCAACTTTTAAGTCTCTCTTGGAAAATTTTCATACATCTGTGTGCTGAGTTTTTGAATTTTGTGGTACGTATGCCAAATTTATTTCATGCCACTTCTTCATGAATCTAACAGTGATTCTGATTAGTCATTTTTTCCTTTTACCGTTGACTTTACTAAGTAGTATTTATGCTACCTGTATTTTCATATAACAATAATGTGAAATGAGGGGGCTAGACATGGTTGTCCCTATTGATAATTTAGGTATATTCATTTATAATGCCGCACCAGCATCAGCCACGGGATGCAGATTACTATATAAATTGGAATAAAAAAGCTGTTCTTTACAAAGTAACATACACATAATGCTTTATATTACTACTAGATAATAAGCATTTCATATAGTCATAGTGACATGAATTATTCCTTTGCCTTAATATTCAATCAACCATACAACAAATGAATTCTTCATACACAGTCCTCATTTCGTGCTGTAACAAAGAGAAAATAAAAACTCATAAATACTATATTCACCTTCTACAATTGAAAGTCAGTTGTGCGAAGGGAAACTTGGTTTATAAATGTTTGCCTTAAACGATTAGCCATTATGGGGAAAAAAATAACCACAGATGAATGCAAGGTAAATTGCCTTATGATTAAATAATACGTTTCTAAATGTGTGCTTCAAAGGTCATCTTTAAAAATGAAAGCTAATGTGACAGTTTGTAAGCAGCGATGCAGCTGTGAAATACGAAAGGGCCAGAAAATGTAGCTCAACCATTTTAATTTTGATTTGCTATGGAATGGAAGGGAGTAACAAATAAAATGCATAACTAGACACAGGTTTATTGAATTATCGGGGAAATAGCTTTATTTTCAAGAATGTTTATCTTTTCTGAGATCTTTTAGACATATTAAATTTAATGTAAATTACGACTGGGTTTTCTCAACTATCCTTATGGTTAGAAAGATATTTACAATAGGCAGAAATATTAAAGATATGTACTAAATAAATCCAATGATTTTTCCAGTTCTGTAGTACTCTAATTCTTAAATCCCATTGGAGCATGTGAAAAAGAACCTATCACCTTTTGAGAATCTTTATTGATTAAAAAAAGGCTAAATATAAACTTTATCTATATATGTATGTATATAATATATTGTAGCAATGCAGTTGGACAAGTTCTGGATGGAATATATGTGTCACCAAGGTGCCTAGCCTCGGTGATCTGAAACAGGCTGCAGCACGTATAGTACTGCAAGGTGTTTTAATGGGTCCGGGTTTTCAGAACGACTGGAAGAGCTGGGCGGCCCTGGTCGTTCACAACTTCCAATCCAGGAGGTGCAGCTGGTGTAAAAGGGCAACTGAACTGCTCCAAAATGGTCAGTTAGTGGAAGTGGAAGGACCTCTGATGTTGTTTTATTTCTACCAGAGGCTAAGAGTGTGGACCTTAAGCTAAGCAGGTGAGCCCAAATTGGTTTGTGGACTATTTTGATTTTGTTATACTCTTTATACCGAAAGTGAATTTACCATACATTGCACTTATAGTAGTTTTACATTTGTATTTTTTGACCAATTTGTGATATATCAGGTTTTTAATGTGGTTCAATTTCTTGGCTAACTTGGTGGTGACTTGTTTTGAATTTATATCAATAAACTATACGCTTTCATAATCTATTAATTGTTCTATTGTCTGTGGTCATTCACGCCTCCTCTTATATGATTCATGTTAATCTGGTGCAGTACCATTATTTCTAGTCCTTCATATTTTCAATTTACTATTTTCAATGGTGCACTACATGGATTAATATTTTCATACCTATATATGATGCTAAATTATGGTTTCAGCTGCCAAAGAGAGTGGATCCCCGCAATGTAAATATTTAGGTAAAACAAAATTTCCTGGCAAATTTAGTGATAAACGCTCCTGCTTTTTTAAGAGGAGGAGACTGAAATCAAATAGGGGCTCTCCACTATCTCAATTTTTTCACATCAGTGTGAGACATCCTGCAGCCGCCTCTAAGGCCCCCGTCTCACACAGCGACGCTGCAGCGATACAGACAACGATGCTGATCGCTGCAGCGTCGCTGTGTGGTCGCTGTGTGGTCGCTGGGGAGCTGTCACACAGACAGCTCTCTCCAGCGACCAACGATCAGGGGAACGACTTCGGCATCGTTGAAACTGTCTTCAACGATGCCGAAGTCCCCCTGCAGCACCCGGGTAACCAGGGTAAACATCGGGTTACTAAGCGCAGGGCCGCGCTTAGTAACCCGATGTTTACCCTGGTTACCAGCGTAAATGTAAAAAATAACAAACAGTACATACTCACCATCTGTTGCCCGTCAGGTCTCTTGCCGTCTGCTTCCTGCTCTGACTGAGCCGCCGTACAGTGAGAGCAGAGCGCAGCGGTGACGTCACTGCTGTGCTCTCACTTTACGGCGGCTCAGTCAGAGCAGGAAGCAGACGCCAAGGGACCTGACGGGCAACAGATGGTGAGTATGTAGTGTTTTTTTTTTTTTTACATTTACGCTGGTAACCAGGGTAAACATCGGGTTACTAAGCGCGGCCCTGCGCTTAGTAACCCGATGTTTACCCTGGTTACCAGTGAAGACATCGCTGGATCGGTGTCACACACACCGATTCAGCGATGTCAGCGGGACCTCAACGACCAAAAAAAGGTCCAGGCCATTCTGACACGACCAGCGATCTCGCAGCAGGGGCCTGATCGCTGGTACGTGTCACACATAGCGAGATCGCTACTGAGGTCGCTGTTGCGTCACAAAACTTGTGACTCAGCAGCGATCTCGCTAGCGATCTCGCTATGTGAGACGGGGCCTTAAGTTGAAAGGTGCCATTGAGTGGAAAAGTGAAGGATGTAAACACAGGAGAGTATCTTGCTTCATGTTATATGTGTCAATGTAAAATGGATGCCTGTATGTTATGGTGCAGAAGCAGGAGGAGGAAGAGAAGGATAGAGGGAGCAATATAGTTAGATTCTAGAACCTTTGTCTGTGTGGTTTGGCTAATGCTGGCTCAGTACTGTATATAGTAAGAAATTCTGATTTACCCTATTTGATTAACCCAACTATTTAAACAGTACTATCTCTCGTTAACGGACAGGACCACTGCTCAGACTATTACATGTTGTTTTCATTGAACATACAGGTAAAAATTGCACTCTAAAATTTGTTAATAGATTTTGCAATAAAAACCACAGAAAATCTGACGAAACAGAAAAACAGTTTGAAGAGAATTTTAAAAAAGGAAAAGAAAAATGATACGTTGTTTGCCTAAACAAATCTGAATAAATGTCCATTATTTAGAAATTGTACAGTAGGATGTATTGTTCTGTATATAGCTCCCCCATTATATAAAATATTCAGCAGAACAGCGATTACTTCTCATTGTTGAGCACTATTATTATTTTGCTCTGTTTATGAGGCGTCAACATATTCAGTAGAACTGTGGAATATATTTACACACTATAAATAAATAGCAAATTATACAAAATGACATAGCAGCACTTTAACTAGCTACTTATTCACTATTTTCCTGTAATATAAAGCCTTCTGACTCATCACCTATTACTTATTTACACTGTATTTCACCGAAGAATATGGGTAGATCATTCCAACTGTATCTGTATAATACAGCCCTAAGAAGAATCTTACTTTACAATTTCGGAGGCCTTTCATTAGGAGATATTCAGGCCTAATGACAATAAAACTGTTTGCTTCTAAAAAATAGGACACTTGCCAAAGGGATATTTTTATGCTGAATGCCTGTGTATATTTTGGTAAATTGGTGCTAAGGAAAAATACATAAATTGTGCCTTAAAAATCAACACTGCAAGGTTTAAGGAAATTACTTATGATGGAATCTAACCCATAAAACTACTGTAGCAATATATAGTGTCATTTCCATGTACATAAAAGTATAGACTAGTAAAATGTATTTACTAGCCCAACTGAAGCAAAACTGTATAGTACTACAATAAGTGATGCATGGGTCTTTCATTGGTTTTTGTAACCTAAACCCAATCTACGCCAGCCTAGAATCCAATACAATTTTCTGCACACTCAGACCCTGGAGGTTACTGGCGGGAGGGGGGAGGAGAGTACACTGGTCCACATGAGAAGACCAATACTATTAAAGACCCATGGTATTTGGGTGCCCTGTTGAAGATTTTGCTTTGCACCCCATGAGCTTCAAATGACACCATGTTCGTAATTGACTGTAGTGCCACAAGTGTAAAAAATAGAAAAACAGTTAAAACAATTCAAGGAATTACTTAATATTTTCCCCACATTTTTTTCCTATCCTGCCTCATAATTTTAATCAAATTGAGAAATATATCATCTATAAATTTATATATTACCCCTATATAAATCCTGTGTAAAGCCACACCTTGATTATAACATCCAGTTTTGGGTGCCACATTCTACAAGTAAATATATAAAGAATTAGGAGAGTCTTAATCTGAATCTAAAAATCTTTTAAATGGCCACTGTGTGAATGTGCACCTACATTGCACTTATACCAACATATATGCCGACTCATTTCCTTGGTTTTGCTTTAGTTTTTTGTACTTTGTACAAACAGATGTGTTTCGTCCCCTTTTTGGGCTGGACATTTTGTTTTTATGGCTTTCCGCAGATGAACGGGTGCCTGAACAGTGGGGTCTGGGTCCTGCCCTACCCCCATTTATTTGATGTCTGCCGACGTATAGTGGGGTAAACTACAAGAGTTTCCTGATTTAGTACACCTTGTCGTACTTCCAAACTTTGGACTAGGATTAAAGACTCATACACTCTCTGGACAAAAGTATTGGGCCATACACTTCTTAATCACTGAACCCAGGATGGGATGGTGTTTACACTTGTTAAATGGCCACAGTGTGAATGTGCACCTCATGGCACTCATACCAACATATAGTATATTCCGGCTCATTTCTTTGGTTTCAATCTGGTAATTAGTGAATTGGAACTCTTGTTTATTCTTCTAGTCATTTTATGAGAGCAACGTGAATAGTTTGTGAGGTTATATGGGCATTGTCGAAGGAAAGCCTACAAGATTATATGTAGCGGAATAAATGTAATGAAGGCAAAGCAGTATGATCGACACCCAACAATATAAACTGTTTGTTTATGGGAAGCCATGACATTACTCGACAGAAATAGGTTAAACATGCACAGATTTATTGTGTCTGAGACAATGTTGGCAAAGGAGCTATGGAGCTGTCATATAGCAGAAGTGAATGTTCAACCCAAAGAACTAATATTTACAGAATGACTTTTTATCACTTCTGGGGCTTGTTAGATTTATGGCTCATTTTCCTGTGTTTCTCAGCAGTTCTGCAATAAAGAGGATGAGTCCCTCTAGCTGGCCACATTTCTACTTTGCCTCAAATCTGTCTCTCAACTGCAGAGCTATAAAAAAATTATCATTGTGGGACTTGTAAATCACGCCAGCTTAATGTACAATGCACTCTCTTTGCCAGAATTTTCTAACAAAGGATGCCCGCATCATGTAGCTTTGGCATTTTGTAGAAATGAGGATTGGCAGGAGCACCGCATGTGTCTATGGCACTTTTTTATGTCGTCTAGAGGTGCCATATTAGGGATTTCAAGCAAAAGTATCAAATAATCATGGTCTTGTTTGCAGTGTGAATAATTGTAGAATTTATTAGCATCTGCTATTTTTACCTAACTGCCATCATTTCCACTGTTACAATATGTTGCATAATTGTTCTGAAATGATATCCTAATGATGTTCATAACATGTCAGAATAGATAGCTTAGGGCATTTCATCTTTTTCAGGACAATGTCACACATATTATGTGCTATATTAAAGACAAAATATATTCTGATCTAGTTCAATCTTTATTAAAAAGGTACAAAAATTGAGACTATAGATCCAGACTTATTTAGTTATGTTCCTTATATATATTCTACACTGCCCAGATATTCTTATCACTTCAGTCATTGTAATCTCCAAAAAACCTTGTGAATTCTGTAATACTATGAGTAGAATTTTAGAATTTGGGTATTTGGGTGTGTGTAAGTAAGTAGTATTGAAGTGTCCCACAGAAGGCTACACAAACATGGCATTGAACATACAAACTACTGCACAAAAAGATTAATTAATAATAGATTAATTCAAGTCTTCCAATCTTTAAATTAGGATCAAAGACTCATACACTATCCATGCAAAATTATCGGCCATACACTTCTTAATCACTGAACCCAGGTTTTTTTTTACTTAGTCCCATTTCTATATATATGAAGTCCACCCCTTAGCCGTGGCAGTCTGGTTTTACACATGTTTGTGAAAGAATGGGTCATTCTAAAGAGCATAGTACAGTAGTAGGATTTCACCCATGAAGCAAGTCACTTTGTTAAATTCTACCCTGTTATATATTCCACAACCAATTGTGATTGGTATTATTGAAAAGTAGAAGACTTTAGGAGTCACAGCACCTCAGCCATGAAGAACAGACCACATAAAGTTACAGAGCGGAGTCGTAAAGCTCTCTGGTAAATAAAAGCCACTTCTGTGGACTTCTACAGAGGTCCAACCTTCTTCTGGCATTAACACCAGCACTAAAACTGTGTGCCAGAGCAGATGCCTGCACAATGACAGGTGCCAGATGTATTGGTGTAAAGAGCATCATCACTGGAAAGTCTTCTGTAGATTCATGCTTTTCTATCTGGTAGTCTGATGTTTGGCTAATGTCAGGCCTACATTTCCAGCCTAATTGCCATGTGCCAACTGTTAAGTTTAGTGATCAAGGAGTAATGCTATGGGGTTATTTTTCAGAGGCTGGCCCAGGCTGCTTAAATGCAGTGTATGGAATCTAATTGCTTTAGAAATCTTGTACTATTGTAAGTTTTGAACTTTACGGGAACTGTTTAGTCGAAGGCCCTTTTCTGTTTTAGTATGACTGCACCTCAGTGCAGTTTGCAAGGCCCATACAGGCATGGTTGGGTGAGTTTGCTGTGGAAGAACAAAACTGGCCAGTAGAGTGTCCTGAACTCAGCCCCATCAAACACCTTTGGGATTAAATTGAATAGAGATTGCGAGCCAGGTCCTCTCATCCAACTTCAGTATCTAATATCACAAAAGCTGTCCAGAGGAGTCTGCTCAGCAGAGATGTCAGTCCCAGCGCGTTGCTCAAGCTGATGGCGCCCGGCTATGCACTAGTATAAAACTGAACTCTTGTGTGTGTGGATGTGTGTTTGATTTCTGGTGTAAGTTCCTAATCATTCCCCTCCCTAGCGTTGGTGCATGTAGTTGGGTGTTTGAGCTAACTAGTGCCAGACTGTGCCATCCAGCACTAGGCACGAGTATATTTTGTCAAATTAGCAGCGACCGCTAGTTGCGGCACCGTGCGCAATTAGTGTGCTTTCCAGGCCCTAGTCAGGGTGGTTAGTGGTGTCCGCCAGAGTGGCGCTGCATGCACTTAGTGCACTAAATCTATCAGCTTAGTATCTTCCTGGCACTGCAGTTGCAGCGCCAAGCGCTAATGGGTCTAGAAGGACTCTAACCCTGTGTCCTTGGGGAAGAGTCCTGTAACTGTACTCTAGCGCTCACTTTGCTGAGCTCTGTGAGCTTTAACAGGCTATGGCATTTATATTCTGTGGTAGTGCGGTTCTGTGAAGCAACAGAGTCCGCCTCTGTACACACTGGGTGACGTTATCCCGCGTGTGTTCATCTATTATACCGCCATATAGCATCCGCCATTACCGGGCAGCAGGTAACATCTCTGCATGGTGGACCCCGGGCTGCGAACACATCTTATTACTACCTTTATATTCTTTGGTGCGTTCCGCCAGCCCTAACAGTGTATATCAGTATATACTTTACTGTGACATTAACTCTTCATTGAACTACTTGGAAACCAATTGTAAATTGCATCACATGTTGCTAGGATATTAATAACAATGGAACAATAAGATCCTTGGAAATCTGAACTCTGAGACTCTCATTCATCCTGATTAAATTTGCTGCACTCCCTGCCATCCACTGTGCAAAGTAAACTTTGTAGGAGATGCAGAACCCCCAACTAGGGCTGAAGATCTTGGCATTGCCTTGTGTTGACAAACCCTTTTTTAAAATGAATGTGGCCTAGCAACTAAATGATCAATTTGGCTTTTGAAAACCCCACAGATGTTATCACTTGGGATCACATACAGGGATTGGCAATGAATTTTTCCTGTATCAGTTCAAATAAATGACCAACTACGGTAAAAAAATGTTTAGAATTGAGAGTCCTCAGTGGTTGATACCTTTTAATGGCTAACTGAAAAGATGGTAACAAATTGCAAGTTTTCGAGACTACACAGGTCTCTTCATCAGGCATAGACTAATACAGAAAAAAAAAAAAAAAAAAAAAAACATGGATAAGACAGGTGGCATGAAGCAGAATTACCATGAGTGATAAACAGTTATGTCCATAAATGTTGGGCCAGTTCTTTTTTTTTTTTTCTGTGCTATGTTGTGCATAAATATGTGGTTCTTCAGAATTTATATTAGTCTATGCCTGATGAAGAGACCTGTGTAGTCTCGAAAGCTTGCAATTTGTTACCATCTTTTCAGTTAGCCATTAAAAGGTATCAACCACTGAGGACTCTCAATTCTAAACATTTTTCTATCTACTGGCTAACACGGTACCAAGATATATATCTTTCCTGTATCAACTATGGTAAGTAAGACATGGCCAGACCAAGTTTATCAGAAAAATAGCCACTCCAGAAGCGGATGTGTATCCAAATAAGGCAGTAGGAAATTGGTTGCATTTTAATAAATGTAAAATCTAGAGCTTTATAACAGATTTTTATGCAAATATGACATATAGAGACAATTGCAATATGTGTCAGTACATGCCAGTTGGTTTTACAGCAACGGCTTGAGCTTTGTTTCATACTTGAACAGTCTGATCCTTATTTCAATTTCCAATTTATTTTTCTAATGTGAAATCGATTCATTGTTTAAATATAGGTTACATATGGTATATAATATAATATATAAATGCAATGTGAAAAATAAGAAAAGAAACCAGTGTAAATCCAATATTACACCTTTTAGAAACACAAGGCTTATCTTATGCTCCAGTCAATAAAAACTGCTGTTGTTTTAATTTGGTTTAGCTGCACTTTTAAAGCAGGCAACAATAGCTAAATCCTTAAAAAGCAATTGAGAAGTAATTTTCGGATAAAGTACTGGACGCAGCAGGCGTTTTGTGCCCAAGGTTCTCATGTTTTGGCAGAAACTTCTCAATGCTCCGAGTTTCTACCAATATCTATCACAATAAAGGATTTTCTAAACTTAATGTTTATAACACTATTTGCTATAGGAAAAGAAACAAAAAATTGGAAATCAAATATTAACTTCACCTTAAGGGTAAGCTGTCATCAGAAAATGACCTATTATTTGAATCAGGTATTGCGTTACATGTTCCGTATTTGAAAAAAAATATATATTTTTTTCATTTCATGATCTTTATTGTTAAAAAATTAGTAATCTTGTAATTTTTACACTGGCTACTAGGCCTTTTTAGGCTCATAATTCCTTTCCTTTCGGAAATAGTTTTTCAGCAGGCTCCTTTTCATCAGAGGCAGGGTTACCATGAAAAGTAACACCTCCATACACAGCTGATAAAAACAGAATCCACCAATACAGCACTTAAAAATGGTGTTTCTAAGGAAAAGTGAATAATATAGAATTCACATATACCGTATATACTCGAGTTATAAGCCGAGATTTTCAGCCCATTTTTTTGGGCTGAAAGTCCCCCTCTCAGCTTATACTCGAGTCATACCCAGGGGTCGGCAGGGGAGGGGGAGCGGGGGCTGTCTAATTATACTCACCTGCTCCTGGCGCGGTCCCTGCACATCCCTGGCTGCCCAGCGCCCCAGCTTCTTCCTGTACTGAGCGGTCATATGGTACCCCTCATTACAGTAATGAATATGCGGCTCCACCTCCCATAGGGGTGGAGCCGCATATTCATTACTGTAATGAGCGGTAACGGTGACCGCTCAGTACAGCAAGAAGCTGGGGTGCCGGGAAGCAGGGACTGCACCACGCCAGGAGCAGGTGAGTATAATGGGAAGGGGAGTGCTGCGCGATATTCACTTGCTCCTCGTTCCGGCGCTGCTCTGTCTTCAGCGTCTTCTGCAGTGACACTCAGGTCAGATGGCGCGATGACATGGTTAGTCCGCGCCCTCTGCCTGAACATTAGTGCTGAAGATGGAGCGGCGCCGGAACAAAGTCAGGTGAATATTGAAAGCGCCGGGGGCCTGAGCGATGGAGAGGTGAGTATGTGATTTATTTTTTTTATCACAGCAACAGCAAATGGGGCAAGTGTCTGTATGGAGCATCTTATGGGGCCATAACGCTTGTGCAGCACTATATGGGGCAAGTGTCTGTATGGGGCCATAATATTTGTGCAGCACTGTATGGGGCCATAACGTTTGTGCAGCACTATATGGGGCAATTGTCTGTATGGGGCCATAACGTTTGTGCAGCACTATATGGTGCAAGTGTCTGTATGGAGCCATAACGTTTGTGCAGCACTATATGGGGCAAGTGTCAGTATGGGGCCATAACGTTTGTGCAGCACTGTATGGGGCAAGTGTCTGTATGGAGCATCTTGTGGGGCCATAACGTTTGTGCAGCATTATATGGGGCAAATGTCTGTATGGAGCATCTTATGGGGCCATATCGTTTGTGCAGCACTATATGGGGCAAATATCTTTATGGAGCATCTTATGGGGCCATAATTAATGTTTGTGCAGCATTATATGGGGCAAATGTGTCTATGGAGCATCTTATGGGGCCATTATTAACCTTTATGCAGGATTATATGGGGCATATTTTAATATGGAGCATCTTATGGGGCCATAATTAACTTTATGGAGCATTATATGGGGCTCCTGATTCAATATGGATATTCAAAAACACTTAACCTTCTGATGTCTCAATTAATTTTACTTTTAGTGGTATCTATTTTACTTGTGACATTTACTGGTAGCTGCTGCATTTCCCACCCTTGGCTTATACTTGAGTCATTAAGTTTTCCCAGTTTTTTGTGGCAAAATTAGGGGGGTCGACTTATACTCGGATCAGCTTATACTCGAGTATATATGGTAATATAGAATTGACAGGAAGAAAGAGATGGGAGAGATACTGTCAAACAGATTTTTTTTCAGAGGAAATTGAAGAACTTGGGGTACTTTCGCGTCACAACAGATTAAATTGCTGTTACTTGAATTTTCATGGAAAAGTTAGCAAAGATGGGAATTTGAATTCAAAAGATTCGCTCATCTCTTTTTAAAATACCTTCAGAATTACATCAGGGTTTTTTTTTAAAAGAAGCTTCATAGAAACATTTTCAAATCACTATCTTAAGAAACAGCGTTTGTATTTATATCGGTTTCCAATATAAAATATAAAGTGTAATTCATAATTCATTACAAAGATTATATAGCCACAGAAGATTTGCTTCTAATGAACCAAGTTCTTCATGGCAGCATTTGCGAACATAAATCATAAAGCAATGAATCTAGTGTCTTGTTTTGATAGCTAGTCATTAAGAATTTATTTAGACTACTGATTACCAAAACACACAGTGTTGCATTTACAGGAAATCTTAAAGGGCTGGACTGTAAAAAAAAAAAAAAAGAATCTAGAGGGCATGTCAAGTGCAATAGTTTGGCGACAGCCAGTCCAGGCTATAAAACGCCATGTAAACAGAAAGGAACCAGTATTTTATGCCTCCACATAATATTTCTCTTCATCCTGTATATGATCAGACTACAACAGTCAGATTCTATTCCCAATGCTTAAACATTGGCTGCTTACTAATAAATCTTTAAACACAAGGTTTGACTGATGTCTGCAGTTTTAAAGTTAACCACATTATTTAATATTTCATACATAAAATTATGCATGGTCAGTAGGGATAATTTCATTCCCCAGCCTAAGAGTGATGTGGGTTATTAGGCAGAAATGATTGGTGGCTTTAGAATAAAAGCAGATAAAACATTTGTCGTCAGTTGATGCTCCTTATAAATAACTAATCAGAACATGAGAAGTTATTTTCATTTTCATTTTTAATTAATATTGTTTTCTGGACTTTTTTTCATCTATTGTTGACAAATATTTCTGTTATGGCCTAATAGTTTGTGTTGTCATCAACTCATTAATCAATCTTGGAATCTGTTTATTTGCATTACTCACTATGATCAATAATAGGCGACTTACGAACATCCAACTTACATATGACTCCTAGTTATGAACATAAGATGTTACAAAGAAAAAAGCTGGTACTCATCTAAACACTCACCTTTCCAGCCACCCCACTGCCTGCTGACCACCCTCCGATCTTCTTCTTTCTGCCATTGCGTGCAGCAGCTCAGGCTTTTCACTATAGGTCAAGACTTCCAGGCCTCAAAAATTAATTCATTGTGTAAAGTGTTGTGAAATCAATGTGTGTACAGTCAGAAGTCTTGGCCTATAGTGAAGAGCCATAGATGCTGCATGCAAAGGCCGAAAAAAGAGGGAGGCAGACAGCAGGCAGTGAGGTGGCCACAGTGAGATGAAGTGAGTATTGATAAAAAAAATAACTGACTGCGCATTTAACACACGTCGGCCCAAAGCGTGTCAGAAGTCCCACTCATCGGCACCCCTGTCATGTGATCCCGGAGGTACCGATGGGGCATCTTGACAACCAGGGGTCTACAGAAGACCCCATGCCTGTGAGAGCTGGCTCATGGCACTCGTTCATAGGAGATCGTGATTTTTGCTATACAAAGCAGGACTGAAGCGTCGCTGCTTGAAGTCTCCTAAGGGAACTATTAAATAAAGTAAAAAAATCTTTAAAAAAATAAAAAACACACAAAAGTTCAAATCACCCCCCTTTTGCCTCATTAAAAATAAAACAATAAAAAAAAAATTTAGTATCGCTACATTCAGAAATTTCCGATCTAACAAAATATGAAGTAAATTAATCCAATCAGTAAACGGCATAACACAAAAATAAATCAAAACACCAGAATTGCTTTTTTTGGTCACCGCAACATTGCCATAACAGGCTATCAAAACATTGTATCTACCCCTACATGGTATCAATAAAAATGTCAGCTCGAGGCTCAAAAAATAAGCCCTTACTCAGCCTCACATCACGAAAAATGAGAACATTATGGGGAAATGCGACAATCACGAAAACTTTTTTCATATAAATTTCTGAATTTTTTGTCACCACTTTAATAAAAAATAAACTATGTATGTTTGATATCTGTATACTTGCACTGACCTGGGGAATCATATTAAGAGGTGATATTTACCATATAGTAAACATGGTAAATAATAAAAAAAAAAAACAATTGTGGAATTGTTCTTTTTTTGGAAACATAAAAAAGTTTTTGCTCATGGAAGAAGTGAAAGAAAAAACAAAAGTAAAAAAACTGAAAATCGCCCAGGGGTTAAAGGGGTTAAGTAGATCATAAATGGTGAAAGCTCATTTAAAAAACAACTTGGCACTGTATATTAACCCCTTCCCGACCTGTGACACAGCGTATGCGTCATGAAAGTTGGTGCCAATCCGACCTGTGACGCATATGCTGTGTCACAGAATGATCGCGTTCCTGCAGGCCGGTTGAAAGGGTTAACTCCAATTTCACCCAACCTACAGGAACAGGGGGAGTGGTACTTCAGCCCAGGGGGGGTGGCTTCACCCCCCCCCCCCGTGGCTACGATCACTCTGATTGGCTGTTGAAAGTGAAACAGCCAATCAGAGCAATCTGTAATATTTCACCTATGAAAATTGGTGAAATATTACAATTCAGCCATGGCTGATGCTGCAATAGCATCAGCCATGGCTGGAGACCCCAATCTGGCCCCCCCACTGACTGACGGCGGCGATCTGCAACCGCCGTCAGTGTTCCCTACCCCTCCGTCCTGTCCTAAGCGCCTTCCTCTCCCCTCCGACCCTCCCCCGTCCTCCCCTCTGCCCCCCCGCTGTCCGATCGCACCCCCCATACTTACCTAGTCCATGTGTCCCTCCCGATGTCCTCGGTCTTCTCGCATGGGCGCCGCCATCTTGGAAAATGGCGGGCGCATGCGCAGTGCGCCCGCCGAATCTTTCATTCCCTGTACATTTTGATCGCTGTGATAGCTTCTTTCACAGCGATCAAAATAAAAAAATAGTAAATAAACCCCCCCCCCTTTATCACCCCCATAGGTAGGAACAATAATAAAATACAGAAAATATATTTATTTTTGTTTTTCCGTTAGGATTAGGGTTAGAACTAGGGTTAGGGGTAGGGCTAGGGGTAGGGTTAGGGTTAAGGGTAGGGTTAGGGTTGCACTTAGGGTTAGGGTTGCACTTAGGGTTAGGGTAGCACTTAGGGTTGCACTTAGGGCTAGGGTTGCACTTAGGGCTAGGGTTGCACTTAGCGTTGCACTTAGGGTTAGGGTTGCACTTAGGGATAGGGTTGCACTTAGGGCTAGGGTTGCACTTAGGGCTAGGGTTAGAATTAGGGTTAGGGTTACAATTAGGGTTAGAATTAGGGTTAGGGTTGCAATTAGGGTTAGGGTTACAATTAGGGTTAGGGTTAGAATTAGGGCTAGGGTTGGAATTAGGGTTATAATTAGGCTATGTGCACACGGTGCGGATTTGGCTGCAGATCCGCAGCGGATTGGTCGCTGCGGATTCGTAGCAGTTTTCCATCACGTTTACAGTACCACGTAAACCTATGGAAAATCAAATCCGCTGTGCCCATGGTGCGGAAAATACAGCACGGAAATGCTGCGTTGTATTTTCCGCAGCATGTCAATTCTTAGTGCGGATTCCGCAGCATTTTACACCTGCTCCATAATAGGAATCCGCAGGTGAAATCCACACAAAAAACACTGGAAATCCACGGTAAATCCACAGGTAAAGCGCAGATTTTTCAAAAATGGTGCGGAAAAATCCACACACAAATCTGCAGCGTGGGCACATAGCCTTAGGGTTAGGGTTGGAATTAGAGTTAGGGTTGGAATTAGGGTTAAGACGAGGGTTAGGGGTGTGTTGGGGTTAGGGTTGTGGTTAGGGTTGGGATTAGGGATAGGGGTGTGTTGGGGTTAGTTTTGGAGTTAGAATTGAGGGGTTTCCACTGCTAAGGCACATCAGGGGGTCTTCAAATGCGACATGGCGCCACCATTGATTCCAGACAATCTTGCGTTGAAAAAGTCAAATGGTGCTCTGTTATGATCCTAATGGCAGAGGATCTCAGGAGTACCAGCTAAGTCTGCAAACACAAAAAACCAGCTCATAGGGAAGTGGAAACTAGGCTGACCGTATACCTGATCCTAGCCCACAACTAATAGCAGCCGGGGAACGTACCTACGTTGGTTCTAGACGTCTCGCGCCAGCCGGAGAACTAACTAACCCTTTCAGAGAAAATAAGACCTCTCTTGCCTCAAGAGAAAAGACCCCAAAGTTATAATACAAGCCCCCAACAAATAATAACGGTGAGGTAAGAAGAAATGACAAACGTAAGAATGAACTAGATTTAGCAAAGAGAGGCCCACTGACTAATAGCAGAAAATAGGAAGATGACTTATACGGTCAGCAAAAAACCCTACAAAATATCCACGCTGAATATCCAAGAACCCCCGCACCGACTAACGGTGTGGGGGGAGAATAACAGCCCCCCTAGAGCTTCCAGCAAAATCAGGAATCACATTTTAAACAAAGCTGGAACAAAATAAGGGAAATTCAAATACACAAAAATAAGAAAGCAGGACTTAGCTTATCTTGCAAAATCAGGAGACCAGGAGACAGGAGAAAACAGACTAGGTCTGATAACAACGAATCCAGGCACAATACAGAGTATCCAGGAAGTTTATATAGGCACACCCAGGCCAAACGAACCAGGTGAGTGCCAACCTGGAGAAAGACACTCCAAGTGCCATACCGCTAATGACCACAAGAGGGAGCCAAGAAATATAGTTCACAACAGTGCTCTCTCCCTTCCGAGCCCCGGCGTGTGCATAAACAGTGGTTTACCCCCACATATGGGGTACCAGCGTACTCAGGAGAAACTGGACAAGAACTTTTGGGGTCCAATTTCTCCTGTAACCCTTGGGAAAATAAAACATTGCAGGCTAAAAAATTATTTTTGAGGAAAGAAAAATTATTTTTTATTTTCACGGCTCTACGTTATAAACTTCTGTTAAGCACTTGGGGGTTCAAAGTGCTCACCACACATCTAGATAAGTTCCTTTTTGGGTCTAGTTTCTAAAATAAGGTCACTTGTGGGGGGTTTCTACTGTTTAGGCACATCAGGGGCTCTGCAAACACAACGTGGCGCCCGCAGAGCATTCCATCAAAGTCTGCATTTCAAAACGTCACTACTTCCCTTCCAAACCCCGACGTGTGCCCAAACAGTGGTTTACCCCCACATATGGGGTATCAGCATACTCAGGAGAAACTGGACAACATCTCTTGTGGTCAAATTTCTCCTGTTACCCTTGGGAAAATTAAATAATTCTTGACTAAAAGATTATTTTTGAGGAAAGAAAACGTATTTATTATTTTCACTGCTCTGCGTTATAAACTTCTGTGAAGCACTTGGGGGTTCAAAGTGCTCACCACACATCTAGATAAGTTCCTTTGGGGGTCTAGTTTTTAAAATGGGGTCACTTGTGGGGAGTTTCTACTGTTTAGACACATCAGGGGCTCTGCAAACGCAACGTGACGCCCGCAGAGCATTCCATCAAAATCTGCATTTCAAAACGTCACTACTTCCATTCCGAACCCCGACGTGTGCCCAAACAGTGGTTTACCCCCACATATGGGGTATCAGCATACTCAGGAGAAACTGGACAACAACTCTTGGGGTCAAATTTCTCCTGTTACCCTTGGGAAAATAAAAAATTGCGGGCTAAAAAATCATTTTTGAGAAAAGAAAAAATATTTTTTATTTTCATGGCTCTGCTTTATAAACTTCTGTGAAGCACTTGGGGGTTCAAAGTGCTCACCACACATCTAGATTAGTTCCTTCGGATGTCTAGTTTCCAAAATGAGGTTACTTGTGGGGGAGCTCCAATGTTTAGGCACACAGGTGCTCTCCAAACGCGACATGGTGTCCGCTAATGATTGGAGCTAATTTTCCATTCAAAAAGCCAAATGGCGTGCCTTCCCTTCCGAGCCCTGCCGTGCGCCCAAACAGTGGTTTATCCCCACATATGGGGTATTAGCTTACTCAGGACAAACTGGACAACAACATTTTGGGTCCAATTTCTCCTGTTACCCTTGGAAAAATAACAAATTCCGGACTAAAATATCATTTTTGAGGAAAGAAAAATTATTTTTTATTTTCACGGCTCTGCGTTATAAACTTCTGTGAAGCATCTGGTGTTAGGTGTCGAGTTCCCACCTCTGCACAGGGGGAATCTCAAACCATCTCCACTGCGGTCTCAAGGTGCTCAACTTCTGTGGGAGCTTCCCATTGGTCCTTCTGGGAAGGTCCTGTACATGCTGCATCTATAAAAGGTTCGCATGACTGCACGGCCATGCGCTAGTGTACATTTGTATACGTGTGTGTGTTGATAAGTGCAAGTCATTCTTAAATATCCCCTCCCTTGTGTATGACTGCTCACGAAAGGTGGATGCTTGCTGTCTAGCACCCGACTAAGCTGTCAACATAAAGACACACGATACAGCGTCTATTGCTGTAGCCGCCAGTGCGGCGCAGTGCGCTTATAGAGCGCTTTCCTATCCCTAGTCTGGGTGGTTAGTGGCATCCGCCAAAGCAGCACAGCATGCACTCTTGTGCTTTAAGTGATATTTTTCTGTTACTTTGACACCCCAGTTGCGGTGTCGAGCGCAAGTGGTCTGAAACTACTCTAATCCTGTGTCTTGGGATAGAGTCCTAAGACTCCTTGCTTGCGCTCTTGGTGAGGTACCGTGGCCCTGTGACGCAACAGGGTTTGCTTCCTTCACACAGGGTGAAGATAACCCATGTGTGTATCCACATTGTACCACCATATAGTCCGTCATTACTCAGCAGCAGGTTCCATCTCTGCACAGTGGACCCCGAGCTGCGAAAGCACCTTATACCATCTCTCTTATAATTTGGTGCGTTCCGCTAGCCCTAACATTACACTAGTGCCAGGGTCTGACTAGTAATGACGGACAAACAGCAATCATTGCTGTACATCCAGCAGCTGGAGGGTAGGTTGGCGGCTCTCGAGCGCACAACCTCAGCTGTGGATGTAACTGCAGTTGCTGTTCAGGCTGCTAGCGTGGCAGCAGCAACCTTTTCCACTGCCACCCCTGTTTTTGTCTCCCGCTGCCAGAAAAATTTTCTAGTGATAGTAAGTCTTGTAGGGGTTTCGTGAGTCAGTGCTCTATACATCTCGAGCTTCTGGCCACACGTATCCCCACAAAGTGGGCTAAGGTGTGATTTATTGTTTCTCTCCTGTCGGACAGGGCGTTGGAGTGGGCTACGCCGCTGTGGGAGCATGGTGATTATGTGGTGCAGAGTGCTTCGTTGTTCCTGAGCACTCTGAAACAGGTATTTTTAGGACCTCATGTCACCCATGATATGGCGCTCCAACTGTTGGCATTGACTCAGGGCTCGTCCTTGGTCAGCCATTTTGCCGTCCACTTTCGCACCCTAGCATCTGTGCTGGAGTGGTCGGATAAAGCCCTTATTCCGATATTTTGGAGGGGGCTGGCTGACCACGTGAAGGACGCTCTGGCCACTAGGGAGATTCCCGCCACACTGGAGGAGTTAATAGCAGTGTCCACTCCTATTGACCTCCATTTTCACGAGCGGAGGTTAGAGCGAGCCCAGTGTAGGCAGAGGTTTAAAATTAAAAATCATATTTTTTCACAAAAATTATCTTTTCGCCCCCAATTTTTTATTTTCCCAAGGGTAAGAGAAGAAATTGGACCACAAAAGTTGTTGTACAATTTGTCCTGAGTATGCTGATATCCCATATGTGGGGGTAAACCACTGTTTGGGCGCATGGTAGAGCTCGGAAGGGAAGGAGCGCCGTTTGACTTTTCAATGCAAAATTGACAGGAGTTGAGATGGGACGCCATGTTGCGTTTGGAGAGCCACTGGTGTGCCTAAACATTGAAACCCCCCACAAGTGACACCATTTTGGAAAGTAGACCCACTAAGGAACTTATCTAGGGGTGTGGTGAGCACTTTGACCCACCAAGGGCTTCACAGAAGTTTATAATGCAGAGCCGTAAAAATAAAACAAAAATTTTTCCCCACAAAGATTATTTTTTAGCCCCCAGTTTTGTATTTTCTCGAGGGTAACAGGAGAAATTGGACCCCAAAAGTTGTTGTCCAATTTGTCCTGAGTACGCTGATACCGCATATGTGGGGAGGAACCACCGTTTGGGCGCATGGGAGGGCTCGGAAGGGAAGGAGCGATATTTGGAATGCAGACTTAGATGGAATGGTCTGCAGGAGTCACACTGCGTTTGCAGAGCCCCTAATGTACCTAAACAGTAGAAACCCCCCACAAATGACACCATTTTGGAAAGTAAACTCCCTAAGGAACTCATCTAGATGTGCTGTGAGAGCTTTGAACCCCCAAGTGTTTCACTACAGTTTATAACGCAGAGCCGTGCAAATAAAAAATATTTTTTTTTCCACAAAAATTATTTTTTAGCCCCCAGTTTTGTATTTTTCCAAGGGTAACAGGAGAAATTGGACCATAAATGTTGTTCTCCAATTTGTCCTGAGTACGATGATACCCGATATGTGGGGGGGAACCACAATTTGAGCGCATGGCAGAGCTCGGAAGGGAAGAAGCATCATTTGGAATGCAGACTTAGATGGATTGGTCTGCAGGCGTCACATTGCGTTTGCAGAGCCCCTAATGTACCTAAACAGTAGAAACCCCCGACAAGTGACCACATATTGGAAACTACACCCCCCAAGGAACTTATCTAGATGTGTTGTGAGAACTTTGAACCCCCAAGTGTTTCACTACAGTTTATAACGCAGAGCCGTGAAAATAAAAAATCCTTTTTTTTCCCACAAAAATTATTTTTTAGCCCCCAGTTTTGTAATTTTCCAAGGGTAACAGGAGAAATTCGACCCCAAAAGTTGTTGTCCAATTTGTCCTGAGTACGCTGATACCCCATATGTTGGGGAAAACCCCTGTTTGGGCACACGAGAGAGCTCGGAAAGGAGGGAACACTGTTTTATTTTTTCAACGCAGAATTGGCTGGAATTGAGATCGGACGCCATGTCGCGTTTGGAGAGCCCCTGATGTGCCTAAACAGTGGAAACCCCCCAATTATAACTGAAACCCTAATCCTAACACATCCCTAACCCTAATCCCAACGGTAACCCTAACCACACCTCTATCCCAGACACACCCCTAACCCTAATCCCAACCCTATTCCCAACCGTAAATGTAATCCAAACCCTAACCCTAAGTTTAGCCCCAACCCTAACCCTAAGTTTAGCCCCAACCCTAACCCTAACTTTAGCCCCTACCCTAACTGTAGCCTTAACCCTAGCCCCAACCCTAACCCTAGCCCTAACCCTAACCCTAACCCTAGCCCTAACCCTAGCCCTAACCATAGCCCTGACCCTAGCCCTAACCCTAACCCTAGCCCTAACCCTAGCCCTAACCCTAGCCCTAACCCTAGCCCTAACCCTAGCCCTAACCTTAATGGGAAAATGGAAATAAATACATTTTTTTTAATTTTTTTATTTTTCCCTAACTAAGGGGGTGATGAAGGGGGGCTTGATTTACTTTTATAACTGTTTTTTTTTAGTGGATTTTTATGACTGGCAGCCGTCACACACTGAAAGACGCTTTTTATTGCAAAAAATATTTTTTGCGTTACCACATTTTGAGAGCTATAATTTTTCCATATTTGAGTCCACAGAGTCATGTAGGTCTTGTTTTTTGCGGGACGAGTTGACATTTTTATTGGTAATATTTTCGGGCACGTGACATTTTTTGATCGCTTTTTATTCCGCTTTTTGTGAGGCAGAATGACCAAAAACCAGCTATTCATGAATTTCTTTTGGGGGAGGCATTTATACCGTTCCGCATTTGGTAAAATTGATAAAGCAGTTTTATTCCTTGGGTCAGTATGATTACAGCGATACCTCATTTGTATCATTTTTTTATGTTTTCGCGCTTTTATACGATAAAAACTATTTTATAGAAAAAATAATTATTTTTGCATCACTTTATTCTGAGGACTATAACTTTTTTATTTTTTTGCTGATGATGCTGTATGGTGGCTCGTTTTTTGCGGCACAAGATGACGTTTTCAGTGGTACCATGGTTATTTATATTCGTCTTTTTGATCGTGTGTTATTCCACTTTTTGTTTGGCGGTATGAGAATAAAGCGTTGTTTTTTGCCCAGTTTTTTTTTTTTTTTTTTTTTTTTTTTACAGTGTTCACTGAAGGGGTTAACTAGTGATATAGTTTTATAGGTGGGGTTGTTATGGACGCGGTGATACTAAATATGTGTACTTTTATTGTTTGTTTTTTTATTTAGATTAAGAAATGTATTTATAGGAACAATATATTTTTTTTTTATTTGGAATTTTTTTTTTTTTTTTTACACATTGGAATATTTTTTTTTTTACACTATAACATTGCCCCAGGGGGGGACATCATGTTATCACATCATGTTATCACATCACGTTGCTCCGGGGGTCTCAGGGAAGCCCACAGGGAGCCCCCTCCCTGCGCGATGCTTCCCTATACCGCCGGCACACCGCGATCATGTTTGATCGCGGTGTGCCGGGGGTTAATGTGCCGGGGGCGGTCCGTGACCACTCCTGGCACATAGTGCCGGATGTCAGCTACCATAGGCAGCTGACACCCGGCCGCGATCGGCCGCGCTCCCCCCGTGAGCGCGGCCGATCGCTCTGGACATACTATCCCGTCGGTGGTCATACGGGCCCACCCCACCTCGACGGGATAGTACGTCCAATGTCAGAAAGGGGTTAAGAATAAGTATCCTTTGCCCCTGATATCTGAGCTCTTTGATAGGCTTCGGGGAGCAAGGGTATTTACAAAATTAGATCTGTGGGGTGCTTACAACCTGATTCGCATCCGTGAGGGGGACGAATGGAAGCCGGCATTTAACACCAGGGATGGGCACTATGAATATCTGGTGATGCCCTTCGGGCTCTGTAATGCCCCAGCCATTTTCCAAGACTTTGTGAACGAAATCTTCCGGGATATGCTCGCCACCTCGGTCGTAGTCTATCTGGATGATATTCTCATCTACTCTCCAGATATTTACTCCCACCGGAGAGATGTTTGCAGATTCTTCGACCTCTTGCGGGCAAATTCCCTCTATGCAAAGTTGGAGAAATGTGTATTTGAGCAGGAGTCCTTACCTTTCCTGGGCTATATCATCTCTGCCCAGGGATTGGCTATGGATCCTGCCAAACTACAGGCTGTGATGGACTGGCAGGAACCCCATTCTCTTAAAGCGGTGCAGCGCTTTATGGGGTTCATTAATTACTATCGCCAGTTCATTCCACACTTCTCAACTTTGGTAGCTCCCTTGGTTGCCCTCACCAAGAAGGGAGGAAATCCCAAATTGTGGTCTGAGGAGGTCTCCAAGGCCTTTCTCTCTATTAAGTCACACTTCGCTAGCGCTCCCATCCTACATCGCCCCGATGTAGATAAGCCATTTATAATGGAGGTGGATGACTCATCTGTTGGTGCTGGAGCAGTCCTTTTCCAAAAGGATGTTCAGGGTCGGAAGCATCCTTGCTTCTTCTTTTCTAAGACCTTCTCACCAACAGAGAGGAATTATTCCATCAGGGACAGGGAGTTGCTAGCCATGAAGTTGGCCTTCTCGGAGTGGAGACATCTCTTGGAGGGAGCTCGTTTTCCCTTCCAAGTCTTCACAGATCACAAGAATTTGGTGTACCTGCAGACAGCCCAGCGGTTAAATGCTCATCAGGCAAGATGGTCCTTGTTCTTCTCCCGGTTCCATTTCACCCTCCATTTTCTTTCCAGGGAGAAGAACACTCGTGCCGACGCTCTCTCTCGCTCCGTTGTATCATCATCAGAGGAGGAAGAGGAGCCTCGGCTTATTGTCCCCACCAAGAGTCTGAGAACTGTGGCCCCGGTTTCGCTCGAGTCTGTGCCTCCGGGCAAGACTTTTGTACCATCCAATCTGCATCCGGAGGTTCTCTCTTGGGCTCACTCGTCCAGGGTGGGTGGACATTTTGGGCCCAAAAGGACATCTTAGTTACTGGCGAGGACATATTGGTGGCCACATATGGCTCGTGACGTCGCAGACTATGTTCAGGCGTATGTCTCTTGCGCCAAAAACAAGTCTCCTCGGCAGCGGTCAGCTGGGTTGCTTTACCCCCTGCCGGTGGCGGACAGGCCCTGTGAGATGGTCGGAATGGACTTTGTGGTGGGCTTACTCAAGTCTTGCAACTGCACCATTATATGGGTGATCACCGACCATTTTTCCAAGGTGGTGCACTTGGTGCCTCTTCCACGGCTACCTTCTGCACGGGCTCTGGCAGTGTTGTTTATCAAACATATCTTTCGCCTACACGGTATGCCGGACAAAATTAGTGACCGGGGTCCCCAGTTTGCGTCTCTATTCTGGAGAGAGCTTTGTCGTCTTCTCAGTATTGAGTTGAATCTCTCCTCGGCTTATCATCCCGAGATGAATGGGTTGGTTGAGAGGGCCAACGAGACCCTGGTCACATATTTACGACATGTTGATTTTTGCCAGACAGGATGACTGGGCATCCTTGCTACCGTGGGCAGAGTTTGCGCTTAATAACACTGTAGCCGACTCTACCGGTCAGACTCCATTCCTCTTAAATTACGGCCAGCATCCACGTGTCCCTGTGCCCATGCCTGTGAGTTCCGCTGACTCCAGGGTGGCAGACTGGGCTGTGGAGGCACGGGACATTTGGGACCGCACTCAGGATGCCAATCGGGCCTCCAAGGAGAGAATGAGGTCCTCCGCCGATGCTCATCGGCGCCCCGCTCCGACCTTTGCTCCTGGCGACTTGGTGTGGCTCTCCTCCCGTAACATCAGACTGCGAGTTGAGTCCACTAAGTTTGCACCTCGCTACTTGGGTCCCTTCAAGGTCCTCGAACAAGTTAACCCTGTGGTCTACCGTCTGGCCCTTCCTCCACACCTGGGTATCACCGACACCTTTCATGTGTCCCTCTTGAAGCCCATATACATGTCCCGGTTTTCTGAGTCATCTGCCGGGACATCGGGTTCGTCTACGGACGATTACGAGGTGAACGCTATTTTGAGGTGCAAGGTGGTACGTGGCAAAAAATTCTATTCGGTGAATTGGAAGGGTTATGGCCCAGAGGACAGGTCCTGGGAGCCTGCTGAACACATTTGAGCTCCACAGCTCATTGCTGTCTTCGAGCATAGCGAGGTCCAAGGAGGGGGGGCCCTAGGAGGGGGGGGTAATGTTAGGTGTCGAGTACCCGCGTCTGCACAGAGGGAATCTCGAACCATCTCCGCTGCGGTCTCCCATTCATCTCCAGCTGCCGCGGAGTCTGCTCAGCAGAGACGTCAGTCCCAGTGTCTTGCTCAGTCTCACTCTGTGCGGTTACTGTTGCTTTTCCAGCTTCTGCCATTGAAGCTAATGCTGGGCAGCGGTGAGCAGATGCTTTTGGGACTAAGTACTGCTTTTCCCCTTCTGAGCATGCCAAGGCCAAGATCTCCCATTGGAGATTGAAGGTCACATGCTCAGATACTGCAGCAGATCCCATTGGTCCTCCAGGAAGGTCCTGAAGGTGCTCAACTTGTGTGGCAGCTTCCCATTGGTGCTTCTGGGAAGGTTCTGTACATGCTGCATCTATAAAAGGTTCGCATGACTGCACGGCCATGCGCTAGTGTACATTTGTATACGTGTGTGTGTTGATGAGTGCAAGTCGTTCTTAAATATCCCCTCCCTTGTGTATGCTCGCGAAAGGTGGAGGCTTGCTGTCTAGTGCCCAACTAAGCTGTCAACATAAAGACACACGATACAGCGTCTATTGCTGTAGCCGCCAGTGCGGCACCGTGCGCTTATAGAGCGCTTTCCTATCCCTAGTCTGGGTGGTTAGTGGCATCCGCCAAAGTGGCATAGCATGCACTCTTGTGCTTTAAGTGATATTTTTCTGTTACTTTGACACCCCAGTTGCGGTGTCGAGCGCAAGTGGTCTGAAAGTACTCTAATCCTGTGTCTTGGGATAGAGTCCTAAGACTCCTTGCTTGCGCTCTTGGTGCGGTACCGCGGCCCTGTGACGCAACAGGGTTTGCTTCCTTCACACAGGGTGAAGATAACCCATGTGTGTATCCACATTGTACCACCATATAGTCCGTCATTACTCAGCAGCAGGTTCCATCTCTGCACAGTGGACCCCGAGCTGCGAAAGCACCTTATCCCATCTCTCTTATAATTTGGTGCGTTCCGCTAGCCCTAACATTACACTAGCGCCAGGGTCTGGCTAGTAATGACGGACAAACAGCAATCATTGCTGTACATCCAGCAGCTGGAGGGTAGGTTGGCGGCTCTCGAGCGCACAACCTCAGCTGTGGATGTAACTGCAGTTGCTGTTCAGGCTGCTAGCGTGGCAGCAGCAACCTTTTCCACTGCCACCCCTGTTCTGACTCTATCTCATCTCCCGCTGCCAGAAAAATTTTCTAGTGATAGTAAGTCTTGTAGGGGTTTCGTGAGTCAGTGCTCTATACATCTCGAGCTTCTGGCCACACATATCCCCACAAAGTGGGCTAAGGTGGGATTTATTGTGTCTCTCCTGTCGGACAGGGCGTTGGAGTGGGCTACGCCGCTGTGGGAGCATGGAGATTATGTGGTGCAGAGTTCTTCGTTGTTCCTGAGCACTCTGAAACAGGTATTTTTAGGACCTCATGTCACCCATGATATGGCGCTCCAACTGTTGGCATTGACTCAGGGCTCGTCCTTGGTCAGCCATTTTGCCGTCCACTTTCGCACCCTAGCATCTGTGCTGGAGTGGTCGGATAAAGCCCTTATTCCGATATTTTGGAGGGGGCTGGCTGACCACGTGAAGGACGCTCTGGCCACTAGGGAGATTCCCGCCACACTGTTACTTTGACACCCCAGTTGCGGTGTCGAGCGCAAGTGGTCTGAAAGTACTCTAATCCTGTGTCTTGGGATAGAGTCCTAAGACTCCTTGCTTGCGCTCTTGGTGCGGTACCACTGCCCGGTGACGTAACAGGGTTTGCTTCCTTCACACTGGGTGAAGAGTACCCGTGTGTGTATCCACATTGTACCGCCATATAGTCCGTCATGACTCAGCAGCAGGTTCCATCTCTGCACAGTGGACACCGGGCTGCGAACGCACCTTATACCATCTCTCTTATAATTTGGTGCGTTCCGCTAGCCCTAACACCTGGGGGTTTAAAGTGCTCACTATGCATCTAGATAAGTTCCTTGGGGGGTCTAGTTTCCAAAATGGGGTCACTTGTGGGGGAGCTCCAATGTTTAGGCACACAGGGGCTCTCCAAACGCGACATGGTGTCCACTAACGATTGGAGCTAATTTTCCATTCAAAAAGTCAAATGGCGTGACTTCCCTTCCGAGCCTTGCCGTGCGCCCAAACAGTGGTTTACCCCCACATATGAGGTATCGGCGTACTCAGGAGAAATTGCCCAATAAATTTTAGGATCCATTTTATCCTGTTGCCCATGTGAAAATGAAAAAATTGAGACTAAACATTTTTTTTGTGAGAAAAAAGTACTTTTTCATTTTTACGGATCAATTTGTGAAGCACCTGAGGGTTTAAAGTGCTCACTATGCATCTAGATAAGTTCCTTGGGGCGTCTGGTTTCCAAAATGGGCTCACTTGTGGGGGAGCTCCAATGTTTAGGCACACGGGGGCTCTCCAAACGCAACATGGTGTCCGCTAAAGATTGGAGCCAATTTTTCAGTCAAAAAGTCAAATGGCGCTCCTTCCCTTCCGAGCCCTGCCGTGCCCCCAAACAGTGGTTTAACCCCACATATGAGGTATCAGCATACTCAGGACAAACTGGAAAATAACTTTCGTGGTCCAGTTTCTCATTTTACCCTTGGAAAAATAAAAAAAATTGTTACTAAAAATCATTTTTGTGACTAAAAATGTAAATGTTCATTTTTTCCTTCTATGTTGCTTCTGCTGCTGTGAAGCACCTGAAGGATTAATAAACTTCTTGAATGTGGTTTTGAGCACCTTGAGGGGTGCAGTTTTTAGAATGGTGTCACTTTTGGGTATTTTCAGCCATATAGAACCCTCAAACTGACTTCAAATGTAAGGTGGTCCCTAAAAAAAATGGTTTTGTAAATTTTGTTGTAAAAATGAGAAATCAGTGGTCAAATTTTAACCCTTATAACTTCCTAGCAAAAAAAAATTTTGTTTCCAAAATTGTGCTGATGTAAAGTAGACATGTGTGAAATGTTATTTATTAACTATTTTGTGTTACATATATCTCTGGTTTAACAGAATAAAAATTAAAAATGTGAAAATTGCGAAATTTTCAAAATTTTCGCCAAATTTCCATTTTTTTTCACAAATAAAGGCAGAAATTATCGACCTAAATTTACCACTACCATGAAGCCCAATGTGTCACGAAAAAATCTCAGAACCTCTAGGATCCGTTGAAGCGTTCCTGAGTTATTACCTCATAAAGGGACACTGGTTAGAATAGCAAAAAAACGGCCAGGTCATTGAGGTCAAAATAGGCTGGGTCATGAAAGGTTTAACTTTGTACAATGCTAAATTTTCTGGAAAAAATATACCGTATATGAAACTGCTATAAAAGTACAGGTGCTTCTCACAAAATTAGAATATCATCAAAAAGTTAATTTATTTCAGTTCTTCAACACAAAAAGTGAAACTCATTTATTATAGAGCGTCATTACAAACAGAGTGATCTATTTCAAGTGTTTATTTCTGTTAATGTTGATGAATATGGCTCACAGCCAATTAAAACCTAAAAGTCATTATCCCAGTAAATTAAAAT
This sequence comes from Ranitomeya variabilis, assembly GCF_051348905.1. Taxonomy (NCBI): domain Eukaryota; kingdom Metazoa; phylum Chordata; class Amphibia; order Anura; family Dendrobatidae; genus Ranitomeya; species Ranitomeya variabilis. The sequence goes on from NC_135234.1 coordinate 437,784,400, forward strand.
AATTAACAAAAACACCTGCAAAGGCTTCCTAAGCATTTAAAAAGGTCCCTTAGTCTGTTTCAGTAGTCTCCACAATCATGGGGAAGACTGATGACTTGAAAAATGTCCAGAGTGCTGTATTCAAGCATATTAATGGAAAATTGAGTGGAAGGAAATAGTGTAATAGAAAAAGGTGCACAAGCAACCGGAATAAATGTGACCTTGAAAGGATTGTTAAGAAAAGGCCATTCAAAAATTTGGGGGAGATTCACAAGGAGTGGACTGCTGCTGGAGTCATTGCTTCAAGAGCCACCACACACAGACGTATCCAGGACATGGGCTACAAGTGTCACATTCCTTGTGTCAAACCACTCATGACCAATAGACAACGCCAAAAGAGTCTTACCTGGGCCACGGAGAAAATAAATGGACTGTTGCTCAGTGGTCCAAGGTGTTGTTTTCAGATGAAAGTAAATTTTGCATTTCATTTGGAAATCAAGGTCCCAGTGTCTGGAGGAAGAGTGGGGAGGCGCTGGTGTAGGTCCACTGTGTTTTATCAAGACCAAAGTCAGTGCAGCCGTATACCAGGAAATTTTAGAGCACTTCATACTTCCCTCTGCCAACAAGCTTTTGAGAGATGGAAATTTTATTCTCCAGCAAGACTTGGCATCTGTCCACACTGGCAAAAGTACCAATACCTGGTTTAAAAACAACAGCCCGCTCTTGCCGCTTACACATAAAGAACATCTCTAGAATCTGCCCCTTTCTCACCATGGAAACAACAAAAACACTCACTGTTTAATTTTAATGTACTGAGATAATGACTTTTGAGTTTTCATTGGCTGTAAGCCATAATCATCAACATAAACGGAAATAAACACTTGAAATAGATCACTCTGTAATGACTCTACATAATGTACGAGTTTCACTTTTTGTATTGAAGAACTGAAATAAATTAACTTTTTGATGATATTCTAATTTTGTGAGAAGATCCTGTATATATGGTGGCATGTAAAAGTTTAGGCACCCCTGGTCAAAATTGCTGTTATTGTGAACAGTTAAGCAAGTTGAAGATGAAATGATCTATAAAAGGTCTAAACTTAAAGATACTACATTTATTTGTATGTTAGGCAAAAAATATATTGTCTTTTTTTGCATTTTATAAATTACAAAAAGGAAAATGGGTTGTTGGGAAAGTTTGGATACCCTTAGGAATTTGTGTGCTCAGATAATTTTGATCAAGCTTTCAGACCTTAATTAGCCTGTAAGGGTTATGTTTTGTTCACTTTGATGCAAATCTCCCATCTTTATAAAAAAAAGCCTCCTCTAACCTTGTGCCAAAAAACAGCAGCCATGGGTTCTTCTAAGCAGCTGCCCAGTATTCTGAAAATGAAAATGTTAGAGGACCACAAAGCTAGAGAAGGCTATAAGAAGATGGCAAAGTATTTTCAAGTTGCCGAATCCTCAGTTCAAAATGGAATTAAGAAATGGCAGTTAACCCCTTCCCGACTTTTGACGCCACATAGGCGTCATGAAAACCCGTGCCAATCCGACCCATGACGCCTATGTGGCGTCATGGAATGATCGCGTCCCTGCAGATCGGGTGAAAGGGTTAACTCCAATTTCACCCGATCTGCAGGGACAGGGGGAGTGGTACTTCAGCCCAGGGGGGGTGGCTTCACCCCCCCGTGGCTATGATCGCTCTGATTGGCTGTTGAAAGTGAAACTGCCAATCAGAGCGATTTGTAATATTTCACCTAAAAAACTGGTGAAATATTGCAATCCAGCCATGGCCGATGCTGCAATATCATCGGCCATGGCTGGAAACACTGATGTGACCCCCCCACCCCACCGATCGCCCCCCCAAGCCACCGATCTGTGGTCGGCTCCCCTCCGTCTTGTGCTCCGCTCCCCCGTCCTCCTGTCCGCTCCCCCCGTGCTCCTATGCCACCCCCCCGTGCTCCGACGCCCCCCCCGTGCCCCGATCTCCACCCCCTTATACTTACCGAGGCTCCCGGTGTCCATCCGTCTTCTCCATGGGCGCCACCATCTTCCAAAATGCCGGCAGATTCGTTCCAGATATAATTTGGTCACTGTGATAAAACCTATCACAGTGATCAAAATAAAATAAATAGTAAATGACCCCCCCCTTTATCACCCCCATAGGTAGGGACAATAATAAAAAAAAAATATTTTTTTTCTTTTTCCATTAGGGTTAGGGTTAGAACTAGGGTTAGAACTAGGGGTAGGGTTAGGGTTAGGGGTAGGGTTAGGGTTAGGGGTAGGTTTAGGGGTAGGGTTAGGGTTAGGGCATGTGCACACAGTGCGGATTTGGCTGCGGATCCGCAGTGGATTGGCCGCGGATCCCCAGCGGATTGGCCACTGCGAATTCGTAGCAGTTTTCCATCAGGTTTACAGTACCATGTACACCTATGGAAAACCAAATCCGCTGTGCCCATGGTGCGGAAAATTCCATGCGGAAATGCTGCGTTGTATTTTCCGCAGCATGTCAATTCTTTGTGCGGATTCCGCAGCATTTCACACCTGTTCCTCAATAGGAATCCACAGGTGAAATCCGCACAAAAAAACACTGGAAATCCGCTGTAAATCTGCAGGTAAAACGCAGTGCCTTTTACCTGCAGATTTTTCAAAAATCGTGCGGAAAAATCTCACACGAATCCGCAACGTGGGCACATAGCCTTAGGGTTAGGGTTGGAATTAGAGTTAGGGTTGGAATTAGGGCTAGGGTTGGAAATAGGGTTAAGATTAGGCTTGTGGTTAGGGTTACAGATAGGGTTAGGAGTGTGTTGGGGTTACAGTTGTGGTTAGGGTTGGGATTAGGGTTAGGGTTGGGATTAGGGTTAGGATTAGGGTTAGGGTTGGGATTAGGGTTACGGGTGTGTTGGGGTTAGGGTTGTGGTTAGGGGTGTCAATCTTGCGTTCAAAAACTCAAATGGTGCTCCCTCCCTTCCAAGCCCCATTGTGCGCCCAAACAGTGGTTTACCCCCACATATGGGGTACCAGCGTACTCAGGACAAACTGGACAACAACTGTTGGGGTCCAATTTCCCCTGTTACCCTTGCAAAAATAAAAAATTACTTGCTAAAACATAATTTTTGAGGAAAGAACAATTATTTTTTATTTTCACGGCTCTGCGTTATAAACTTCTGTCAAGCACCTGGGGGTTCAAAGTGCTCACCACACATCTAGATAAGTTCCTTGGGGGGTCTAGTTTCCAAAATGGGGTCACTTGTGGGGTGTTTCTACTGTTTAGGCACATCAGGGGTTCTGCAAATGCAACGTGATGCCCGCAGACCATTCCATCAAAGTCTGCATTTCAAATGTCACTACTTCCCTTCTGAGCCCTGCCGTGCGCCCAAACAGTGGTTTACCCCCACATATGGGGTACCAGCATACTCACAACAAACTGGGCAACAAATATTGGGGTCCAATTTCTCCTGTTATTCTTGTGAAAATAAAAAATTGCTTGCTAAATCATCTTTTTTGAGGAAAGAAAAATGATTTTTTATTTTCACGGCTCTGCGTTGTAAACTTCTGTGAAGCACTTGGGGGTTGAACGTGCTCACCACACATCTAGATAAGTTCCTTGGGGGGTCTAGTTTCCAAAATGGGGTCACTTGTGGGGGGTTTCTACTGTTTAGGCACATCAGGGGCTCTGCAAACGTAACATGATGCCTGCAGACCAATCAATCAAAGTCTGCATTCCAAAACGTCACTACTTCCCTTCCGAGCCCCGGCATCTGCCCAAACAGTGGTTTACCCCCACAAATGGGGTATCAGCATACTCAGGAGAAACTGGTCAACAACTTTTGGGGTCAAATTTCTCCTGTTACCCTTGGGAAAATTAAAAAATTCTGGGCTAAAAAAATATTTTTGAGGAAAGGAAACACATTTATTATTTTCACGGCTCTGCGTTATAAACTTCTGTGAAGCACTTGGGGGTTCAAAGTGCTCACCACACATCTAAATAAGTTGCCTTGGGGGCCTAGTTTCCAAAATGGGGTCACTTGTGGGGAGTTCCTACTGTTTAGGCGCATCAGGGGCTCTGCAAATGCAACCTGACACCCGCAGAGCATTCCATCAAAGTCTGCATTTCAAAACGTCACTACTTCCCTTCCGAACTCCGACATGTGCCAAAACAGTGGTTTACCCCCACATATGGGGTATCAGCGTACTCAGGAGAAACTGGACAACAACTTTTGGGGTCCAATTTCTCCTGTTACCCTTGGGAAAATAAAAAATTTTGGGCTAAAAAATCATTTTTGAGAAAAGAAAAATTATTTTTTATTTTCATGGCTCTGCGTTATAAACTTCTGTGAAGCACTTGGGGGTTCAAAGTGCTCACCACACATCTAGATTAGTTCCTTGGGAGGTCTAGTTTCCAAAATGGGGTCACTTGTGGGGGAGCTCCAATGTTTAGGCACACAGAGGCTCTCCAAACGCGACATGGTGTCCGCTAATGATTGGAGCTAATTTTCCATTCAAAAAGCCAAATGGCGTGCCTTCCCTTCCGAGCCCTGCCGTGCGCCCAAACAGTGGTTTACCCCCACATATGGGGTATCATCGTACTCAGGACAAACTGGACAACAACATTTGGGGTCCAATTTCTCCTATTACCCTTGGGAAAATAAAAAATTCCGGGCCAAAAATCATTTTTGAGGAAAGAAAAATTATTTTTTATTTTCACGGCTCTGCGTTGTAAACTTCTGTGAAGCACCTGGGGGTTATAAGTGCTCACTATGCATCTAGATAAGTTCCTTGGGGGGTCTAGTTTCCAAAATGGGGTCACTTGTAGGGGAGATCTAATGTTTAGGCACACAGGGGCTCTCCAAACGCGACATGGTGTCCGCTAACGATTGGAGCTAATTTTCCATTCAAAAAGTCAAATGGCGCGCCTCCCCTTCCGAGCCTTGCCGTGCACCCAAACAGTGGTTTACCCCCACATATGAGGTATCGGCGTACTCAGGAGAAATTGCCCAACAAATTTTAGGATCCATTTTATCCTGTTGCCCATGTGAAAATGAAAAAAAAAATGAGGCTAAAATAATTTTTTGTGGAAAAAAAAGTACTTTTTCATTTTTATGGATCAATTTGTGAAGCACCTGGGGGTTTAAAGTGCTCACTATGCTTCTAGATAAGTTCCTTGGGGGGTCTAGTTTCCAAAATGGGGTCACTTGTGGGGGAGCTCCAATGTTTAGGCACACAGGGGCTCTCCAAACGTGACATGGTGTCCGCTAGCGATGGAGATAATTTTTCATTCAAAAAGTCAAATGGCGATCCTTCCCTTCCGAGCCTTACCATGTGCCCAAACAGTGGTTTACCCCCACACGTGAGGTATCGGTATACTCAGGAGAAATTGTCCAACAAATTTTAGGATCCATTTTATCCTGTTGTCCATGTGAAAATGAAAAAATTGAGGCTAAAATAATTTTTTGGGGAAAAAAAAGTACTTTTTCATTTTTACGGATCAATTTGTGAAGCACCTGGGGGTTTAAAGTGCTCACTATGCATCTAGATAAGTTCCTTGGGGGGTCTAGTATCCAAAATGGGGTCACTTGTGGGGGAGCTCCAATGTTTAGGCACACGGGGGCTCTCCAAACGCGACATGGTGTCCGCTAAAGATTGGAGCCAATTTTTCATTCAAAAAGTCAAATGGCGCTCCTTCCCTTCCGAGCCCTGCCGTGCGCCCAAACAGTGGTTTACCTCCACATATGAGGTATCAGCGTACTAAGGACAAATTGGACAACAACGTTCGTGGTCCAGTTTCTCCTTTTACCTTTGGGAAAATAAAAAAATTGTTGCTAAAAGATCATTTTGTGACTAAAAAGTTAAATGTTCATTTTTTACTTCCATGTTGCTTCTGCTGCTGTGAAACACCTGAAGGGTTAATAAACTTCTTGAATGTGGTTTTGAGCACCTTGAGGGGTGCAGTTTTTAGAATGGTGTCACTTTTTGGTATTTTCAGCCATATAGAACCCTCAAAATGACTTCAAATGTGAGGTGGTCCCTAAAAAAAATGGTTTTGTAAATTTTGTTGTAAAAATGAGAAATCACTGGTCAAATTTTAACCCTTATAACTTCCTAGCAAAAAAAAAATTTGTTTCCAAACTTGTGCTGATGTAAAGTAGACATGTGGGAAATGTTATTTATTAACTATTTTGTGTCACATAACTCTCTGGTTTAACAGAATAAAAATTCAAATTGTGAAAATTGCAAAATTTTCAACATTTTCGCCAAATTTCCGTTTTTTTCACAAATAAACTCAGAAATTATCGACCTAAATTTACCTCTAACATGAAGCCCAATATGTCACGAAAAAACATTCTCAGAATCGCTAGGATCCGTTGAAGCGTTCCTGAGTTATTACGTCATAAAGGGACACTGGTCAGAATTGCAAAAAACGGCCAGGTCATTAAGGCCAAAATAGGCTGGGTCATGAAGGGGTTAACAGGAACAGTGGAGGTCAAGATAAGGTCTGGAAGACCAAGCAACATTTCAGTGAAAGCTACTGTAGGATTGCTAGAGAGGTAAATCAGAACTCCCGCTTAGCTGCTAAAGATCTTCAGAAAGATGTAGCGGACAGTTCTACTATTCAGAGACACCTGCACAAATATGGCCATCATGGAAGAGTCATCAGGAGATAACCTCTCCTGCATCTTCACCATAAAATTCAGCTTCACAAGTATGCAAAAGAACATCTTAAGAAGCCTGATGCATTTTAGAAACAAGTCCTGTGGACCTATGAGGTTAAAGTAGAACACTTTGGCCACAATGTTCAAAGGTATGTGTGGAGAAAAAAGGGCACAGGATTTCAGGGAAAGAACATCTCGACAATCATTAAGCATGGGTGTGGATCAATCATGCCTAGGGGTTGTGTTGCAGCCAATGTCACAGGGAACATTTCACGGGTAGAGGAAAGAATGAATTAAATTACATTTTTTGTTGCCAAAAATACAGAGGAAATGTGTCATCTTTAGCATTATCCCTTTTAGAGGAGATCATTTCATCTTCAATTTCCTTAACTGTTCAAAATAACAGTAATTTTGACTAGGGGTATCCAAACTTTTACATGAGATATATATATATATATATATATATATATATATATATATATATATATATATATATATATATATATATATATATATATACTGTATATACATACATTCATGTGTGGCACTATCAGAAAGGGTTTCAGATGCGGCAAAAATTCTGGGGGATGATTGCCCATGACTGGCCTAATTTGACTGACAGCTGTACTGATGAGTCATGAGGTCTAGCTAATTGCCTTCTCTGATAGGGGAGTTAGGTGGACCACCTCTGCCACAGTTACTTAACAGACCCACTCAATCAGTGCTTTGAGTGACCAGTCAACCAGCACCATGTTAAAACCCCCCTGCCTTTGTCTTCTTCCAGTTTTTGTATGCAATTACACTTACCTGGTGCACTTAAGACTTCTGGTCTGAACTATGACCCAATTTTTCTCCTGATCATTCTCCTGGTTAACCCTTTGATACTTTCACTGGTTTGACCCTTGCACTGCCTGACCTTCCTTTGTTTTCTTATACAACCTTAACGCCTGTACTCTGACTCAATGCATTTTACAAGAAAATACTAAAGTACGTAATAGAAAACCATATGTAATTCTGCATTTCACACATGGTGAGGCATGGGCAGAGTTATTATAGATGCCAAATATAAGTAGGAGTACGGAAACTGACAACATATGTGAAAGACTGGGGGAGAAACGTCTTTGGTCACAGTATGCTGGCTGGCCTTTGTTTTCACCCACCATGGTACGATGTACCCTAGATGTATCCACGATTATATAAGGGTTATGACTATTATTTTATATGGCCTAGGAACATGAAATATATTTTTAAAAGCATACACACACAGTAGCTGTTCTCTTCTTGCTAGATTATTAAGCACATCATCTGTTCATCTGTTAAAGCGATGTGTGAGTTTTATACATGCAATGCAGTGTTAATGGGCTGTCATGATTTCTAACTAAATATTTCACTCCTAACTCAACGGTTTGCATTCCAGGTTCCCTGAAGACTACTTTCCCACATCTTCCTGTGAAGACATTTCCTTCTGCCTCCTGTTTCAGAAGCTGCTGAGTTGTAGCTCTCTTATTTCCCGTTAGTGTCTGTTGCGCACAGTTTAGAATGTCAAGGAGGGAATTAGCCTCTGTTGTACCATTTTTCACCTAGGAGAGAGCTAAAAAGTCTCATCACGTGTGGATCTGGGATTTACAGCATAGGTTTCCAACCTCCAGTGGCTAATTATTTCAAGCAGTCCTGCAGTGCACCTTGGGCAATGCTTTATAGAGTTAGCTTTATGTGGTTGAACACACGTTATCCCATTGGTTGTTGGCTGCCACATTGCAAAAAATGGACTGCTATTTCATGCAGCAATTTTAAATAGAAGTGGATGATTTTTCAAGTCATTATTAGCAGAAATGTCAAATAGAAAGGCAGAGCTGGTTATCCCACTGAGAGGAGCTACTGAGGTGGAAAATTCATGCCACTGCCAATGAACTGAGAGAGGCATTGAACGTACTGTCAGACAAAGCTTTCTATAGCTTCAGGAGCCGAGTCCTGAATATTGGAAACTGCTTTACTGTAATAGGAAAGCCTGACTTGCCACTCCGATATTTCCCACATCAAACTATGTACTTTTTTTCATAATGCCAAGCTCTATGTTGATGTATAGGTAGGTATGAAGAGAAACCCACGTTGTCAAAAAACACAAAGTGTCTTTATGTTTCAGGGGGTCTGAAGTTCCCCATGTAATCAATTTTTAAAATATATCTATTTAATTGAAAAAAATAAAGAAAAAAAATGTAGGATAATTTATAAATAGTATAAAGGATGGTTGGAGGATCTATGGTTGTCTATACCATGGAGATTATTGTGTGATTGCATGTTGCCACATAAATTCAATGTACCATTACTGTCACACTTGCCAATACTGCATTTATTTATTGAACACTTAAAAACAGAAAAAAGTAAATTAATTCAGCTGACCATAACATAAAATTTAAATGCATTTTAGATCATATCCCTGAAATCTAATGGGATATTGTCTGGGGACGCAAAACTACTGGCTTCAATAATCAGGGAGAACACCGAAGAGATCACGCAGATCCAATTGGCAGAACAATTGTTGCCTCCAATGGGCAGAACAATTACGCATTTGATTGACTACTGATGGATGAGGTCGTCGATGTTTCCACTACTAGACTGGTTATTGGGGTACTCGCAGTGAGAATATGGTATTTACACCTCCGATTCCAACGCATGGAGTATATACCACAAAGTAATCATTGCCAACTCCACAATAGCAAAAGGAACTACTGACTGTCACCACCAATTGTTTATATAGATGGATTATTCACCCATTACAGGTAGTGTATGGCTTCAAGTGTGCAGTTTACAGAGCAATAGGAACAGAGCTATTATATTTTATATATTCAATCTGGAAAGGTAGGCAGTGTTTATTAAAGTATACAAAGATGCTGCAAAAATAGGAACAAAGCAATTCGGTATAAACAATCACATGGAGTAAAAGGGATAACAAAAGAAAAAGTACTAAACTTGTGTCATGGAAATGGCTCACAGCTTAGCGGAGGAAGATACTCCTTTTAGGAAAACGTACAGAACCACAGCAAGCTGTACCTTTCAGGACTGATAAATTCCAGAAATCCAAACTCTGATTTTTATTAGATCAAGTTTACGACCACACATTGAGCTTGGTGAGCTCATATGGGTGGCTGGTCTTAGGATATGCAAGGTCTTTTAGAAGTTTATGGAATCCTCAACTTTCAGCATATCTTTGCCCCTGGAGGTTCCAGATGGGAAATATTGTTTTAATGTCTACTATCATGATTTTACCACTCTGTAGAGATGAAACGTGGCATGGATAGCATCATCCATCTGACCAATATTAAGTTGAAGTTGTTCGGCCGGTCTTACAGTGATGTGGGTGAATGCACTATGTTTGTTCCTTCGCTACAATGCTGAAGATATATCTCCCATAAATATTGGATTGATGCAAACCCCAATATTCATCACTGACCACTGTCTCCAGAGAGTCTGAGATAATTCCTTTGAACAGAGGAAGCCACAGTGCTTCTTTACCTTTGAGTATACGAATCTTAAGCTTGTTCGCTGGTTCTCATCCGATCCCCCATGGTAATTATTACCTTTTCAGGCAGGAGATTCAACTTAATGGAGGTTGAACTGTCAACACTTTCTCACTTCCCCAGTTATAATTAATCTCATATGTTCAATGCGAGGGTGATATGTCCTGTCTCTGGAGATTTTGACGATGCTGCGGGCCCTGGGCTGGGAGGAGGTGGTGTAACAGTGGTGGGAGACAGGAGCCATTGATCTCCCAGCGGTGGGATTCAAGAAAATGTTGGCAGTGCGAGGCAGGAGTGGAGTCCGTGCTGCACACATTAATCTTTTGGCAGTTGGCTTCAGGAAAATGGCACCGGCGCATGCACAGATTGAGATATCTGCTCTTCAATGGACCCTTGCTTCTGCGCCATTTTCCTGAAGCCCACCACCAGTAGATCAATGGCTCCTCTTGAAACTGCCAGGACACCCACTTCTCCCAGCTCAGGGCCCACAGCATTACCCCACTCCTGCAGCGATGACCCTGTCTCCTGTGATCCTGCTACATTGCTGCCACCGCCGCCCCCACAAACCTTCATTTGGACTATGAGACACACCCCCATTTTCCTTGCATATGTTTTTAAAAAAAATATTATCGTCTGAAAAATACAGTACTAACTGGCTGCTTCATGCTAGCCTATGCTGACAAAAATCTCCATGTAATATCATCTTCCATGTGACAAATACACAATAAAATGGAAAATCTGATAGGGGTATAGAGTTTTTCTTACCACTTGTTCTATATGTTCAAGAATAATAGTAAAGTAGCATACACTTAACATGCATATAATACTTATTAGGTTTTAGCTAATATACCTTCATCTTTTATGACTTCTATATTTGCAAGTAGATGTACGCAATAATTGTGGCTGTTTGTTAACTTAAATCTTATCTTAGTCATGAACAATATTCCTGGGAGTGACAGAGTAAACTTCTCCTTATCACCTTGTCAACATGTCTCTTATTCTTGACAGAATAGCCCTGAAAAATAACAGCCATTCTATGGTAATATGATCTGAATTATTGATTGTTCCTTTGATGCTGCCACCGGGATATTATTCCACTGAGAATTCTGCTGTGACAGTCATGCTAGGTAAGACAGCATTAAAATAAAAAATAAAAAGAATAGATATGTTTAGAAAACAATGTGCATCCTGAAATGAAACTTTAATTTCTATATGAAATTAAGGCATATATCAATTCCATTATTTTGACATTATGTTCACTTATCACACACAGTTATTTAGCACATTTTAGAGGTAGACTTAACCCCTTCACGACCTTTAACATATAGATACTTCGAAGGTCGTGTGCCTGCCTTTGATGCGGACTTCGGTTCTGAGCCCGGGTGGATCCTAGATCCACTCTCATCTGATAACCGTAAGTCGCAAGTCCTGCTCATCGTGATCACATGACAGGGGCGTTGATGGATTATCATGACAGCCAGGGGTCTGCAGAAGACCCTGCTCCTGTCATTGGGAATCTCCTATGATTGTGATTTTTGCTGATTGCAGCTTCAAGTCTCCTAAGGGGACTATTGAAGTCAGTAAAAAGAAAAAAAATTACAATTTAAAAAAAACGAAACATGAAAAGTTCAAATCACCTCCCATTGCCCCATTGAAAATAAAACCATTAAAAAAAAAATACCCGTTTGGTATCGCTGCATTCATAAATGTCCAGTCTATCAAATTATGAAGAAAATTAATCCGATTGGTAAACTGAGTAACGAGAAAAAAATTGAATCGACAGAATTAGGGGGGGTTTTTTTGGCCACCGCAACATTGTAACAAAATGCAATTACGGTATATTGCCAGGTCAGTTTTAGCATTTAGTGAACATGGTAAATAAATAACCCAAAAAACAATTGTGGAATTGCCCTTTTTTTTGCAATTTCACCACACTTAATTTTTTTTTTCTGTTTTGTAATACACTATATGGTAAAATCAGTGGTGTCATTCAAAAACACAACTCGTAGAGAAAAAACAATCCCTCATATGGCCATATTGACAGAAAAATAAAAAAGCTATGGCTCTGGGAAGAAGGAGAGGAAAAAACAAAAGCGCAAAAATGGAAATGAAGGGGTTAAAAAGATACACTATAATGAACACAAACCTCAAAAATGCTGCAGCAGAAAAATTATTTATTAGGACCCACTTCAAAATCTACATTAGGACTCTTTGATTATTAATTAACTGTGTGCAACTTATACTAGTACTGTTGGCTTATGTGAGCATGACTGCTAGCACTGCGAACCCTACAGCTACACCTCTGAATTGTTTATTTTTTTTATTTTTTTTACTGCTGGAGTAATGATTCTAATCTAAGATCTCTGCCCCTATTCTTATACCTACCTATTGCTGTCTTCACTTTCTGTCGCTGTTGCTCATGTTGGTCTCCAGCAAGTTGTGACCTGCAGGATCACTCCAGTGTTTGCTCAGCGAGCCAGGGATCACTTTTCAATTCAAATCTATGAGAACCTCATTTTCGTCTCACGGACCTGTATTGAGAGCTTGTGATCTTAACTTCTGAATTCCGGTCAGTCGTAAACTCTGGTCACAAGATGGTGCCATGGGTTCGGAACTGCGTCGATAAAATATCATTAAGTATAAGACTACAGGCAGGGACCTTAGAATAGAAGCACCATTCCAAGTGTAAAAAAACCTCTGTTTAAGTGGTGCCTTAAGGTACCGTATTTTCTGGTGTATAAGACGACTGGGCGTATAAGACGACTCCCAACTTTTCCATATAAAATATGGAATTTGGGATATGCCCGCTGTATAAGACGGGGGTCATCTTATACGCCCAGACATCTTATACGGCGTGTGGTTCCCAGGGTCTGAAGGAGAGGAGACTCTCCTTCAGGCCCTGGGATCCATATTCATGTAAAAAATAAAGAATACAAATAAAAAATATGGATATACTCACCCCTCCGAGAAGCCTGGCTGTCACCGCTGCAAGCGTCTGCCTCCGTTCCTAAGAATTGCAGAGCGTGAAGGACCTTCGATGACGTCGCGGTCTTGTGATTGGTCCGTGACCGCTCATGTGACCGGTCACCTGACCGCGACGTCATCGAAGGTCCTTCATGCTCTGCAATTCTTAGGAACGGAGGCAGACGCTTGCAGCGGTGACAGCCAGGCTTCTCGGAGGGGTGAGTATATCCATATTTTTTATTTTTATTCTTTATTTTTTACATGAATATGGATCCCAGGGCCTGAAGGAGAGTTTCCTCTCCTTCAGACCCTGGGAACATCCAGGATCGCTCCCTGCACACGCGGTACCCGACGTATAAGACGACCCCCGACTTTTGGGACAATTTTTAGGGGTTAAAAAGTCATCTTATACGCCGGAAAATACGGTAATTAGTAGTGATGAGCGAATATACTCATTACTCCCACATTGTCCACATTCTAATGAACTCTATTGTATGCATGGACAATGACTTAAGATGTTCATATACATGAGAAATCTGTCAACTGAACAATACTTTAGTAGGCAGCTATTTATACCAATTCCTTTATACACGTATAAGTTGTGATCGGTCAAATGTTCATGTGTTTTTATTGGGGAGAAGAGAGAAAGCAGCTACAAGACACCTTTGGCAACAGTTTTTGTTCCCAGAAAATATAAAGGTCAGGTATGGGATCATCTGTCAGCGAAGATGCAAGAGGTGTCCATACACATCAGGTATAGAGTTGAGCGAATTTGTTCGGGTTCCCTCTTATTCAGCAAGCTATAGCGCTTGCCGAATAAGCTGCAGAGGGAACCCGGCTTCCTGGAACACGCCAGCTGAACAGCCACAACAGCTGAACAGCTCGGGATGATTGGAAGCTGAACGTTCAGAGAGTACGGGTCGCCAAGTGGACTCTCTGAACGTTCAGCTTCCAATCATCCCGAGCCTTCACGTGACTTGTGACGTCACGGCAGGTCCTGCTCCGAGCATCGCACAACACGAGGAAGCAGTGCACGCTGTCAGAGGCCGTGACTTAACCAGCATCTCAGGATCCAGGACTTTTCTTCACCCAAGGCAGTTTGAGGAATGGACAGCGGCATCATATGAGCTCCAACTAAGGTAACAGGTGGCGTGTACAGCGGATTTCCGACCCGGTTAATTTCACTGTAACACGCCACACTACCTGTTCTATTGAAGTACTGCTACCGGCCGGAGCGTCTTCATATAGTGTACCTTGTCTTTTTATATCCCACTTGTGCTGCTTTTTTCGCTGTTTTCTGAGGCTTTTTTATGAGAGATCTCTCTAATATATAAGGCTTACATAAGCGGTTACCCATATTGTATTTTATAGACATTTGCTTGACGCTATTTATCTAATTCATGGGCATATGATATTTAATGTTGTTTGTAGGCACCCCTGCAGACTTGACAACTAATAGGTGGACACTATCTGTCGGGTTGTCATTCACTATCATCAGCTATTTTTGTACAGCTATTTACATTCTCTTTGTATAATTCTCAATTAGGAGAATCATTACTCTAGATTTACGGGCTAATTGCAATAATTTCATTTTAAATCTATGTATCATCCCTATTAAAACATATTTCTGTGTTCTTTCACATCTATTTTGCGCAGATTTATTAATTTCAAAAACTTCTTGCTTTTTATTTTCCTACTCCTACTGATTTCGGGGGACATCTCCCCTAACCCCAGTCCACCGTCCCCCAACCTCATCCACTACCCTACCTCATATCAAAACCATACTAACCGTATTAATATTACTTGCACTCACTCATCTCTCTCTTTCAATTGTGCCCTTTGGAATCCACAGTAACAAGCTTCCTTTCCTGCAAAACTGCTTTCTGAACAACTCTCTGAATCTGTTGGCCCTCACTGAAACCTGGATTCAGGATTCTGACACTGTCTCTCCTGCTGCCATTTCCCATGGTGGCTTACAATTCTCACATTGCCCGAGACACACAAACAGACATGGTGGTGGAGTCGGCATACTCCTGTCCCCACAATGCACTTTCCAGGTCATCCCCCCAGTTCCGTCACTCTCATTCCCTTCTTTTGAGGTCCACACCATCAGGCTCTTTCGTCCCCTCTCCCTCAGAGTAGCGGTCATATATCTGCCCCCAGGCTCACCCACCCAGTTCCTTGACCACTTCTCCCTGGCTGCCGCACTTTATGTCCTCATAACTCCCAACACTTATCCTGGGAGACTTCAACATCCCCATAAATAGCCCCACTTCCACATCTGCATCCCAGCTTCTATCACTGCTTGTTTCAGCCTCTCACAGCTCTCAACCTCTGAGACACACAAGAATGGTAACACCCTTGACCTGGTCTTTGTCCACCTCTGTTCAAGTCTACCTAAATAACTCACCGCTTCCCCTCTCTGACCACAACATTGTCTCCTTCGTGCTCACAATCCCTCACCCACCCCAGCACACTCCTATCTACCATTCAGTCAGAAATCTACAAGCCATTAACCCTCATACACTTTCAGACTCCTTACACTCTTCACTGACCCAATCTCCTTTTTTTCTTGTCCTGATCTGGCTGTACAGCACTACAATGACACTCTCCGAAGCACCCTGTACCAAATAGGGCCCCTCACCCTCAGAACCTCCAACCACAGAGTGAAACAGCCCTGGCTCACATTGCAAACCCGATTTCTCCTGCGATGCTCTAGAAGTGCTGAACGCTTATGGAGGAAAACTCGCACACCAGAAGACTTTATCCACTTCAAATTCATGTTAAAAACCTATAACTTTGCCCTTCGCCTCGCCAAACAGACCTACTACACCACCCTGATCTCCTCACTAGCCAACACCCCCAAAAAACTTTTTGACACCTTTCACTCCGTCCTGAGGCCAAAAGCACAAGCCCCTATCACATACATTTGTGCTGATGAATAACATCCATCAGGAAATCCTCTCCCAACCACCAAGTTCAGTGACTCCCATCCCTCCCTTCCTTTTTCCCTGGCTCACTCTCCACATTTGATCCCATCACAGAAGAAGAAGTCTCCAGGCTCCTCTCTTCTTCTTGTCCGACTACATGCACTACTGACCCCATTCCCTCTCATCTCCTCCAGTATCTCTCTCTCTCCAGTCGTCACAACTCACCTATCTACAATCTTTAATCTCTCCCTCTCCTCTGGCATTTTCCCATCCTCCTTCTAACACTCTATCATTACTCCATTATTAAAGAAACCCTCTCTTGATCCATCCTGCACAAATAACTACAGACCAGACTCCAATCTCCCCTTCATCTCTAAACTCTTGGAGCGCCTAGTCTACTCCCACCTTACCCGTTACCTGTCCACTCACTCCCTCCTAGACCCTTTGCAGTCCGGCTTCCGCCCCCTACATTCAACAGAAACAGCACTCATCAAGGTGACCAACGACCTTCTGACAGCAAAATCTAATGGTGACCACTCTCTGCTCATTCCTCTTCACCGTTCTGCAGCTTTCAACACTGTTGACCACCGTCTCCTACTCTCTAGGCTCCAGTCACCAGTCATTAAGGACCCTGCTCTCTCCTGGTTCACTTCCTACCCTTCTGACCACTCCTTCAGTGTTTTGTTTGCTGGCTCCACTTCATCTCCTCTTCCTCTCGCTATCGGGGTACCTCAGGGCTCAGTCCTTGGCCCCCTTCTCTTCTCTCTCTACATGGCCCCAATTGGACAGACCATCAGCAGATTTGGCTTTCAGTACCATTTTTATGCTGATAACACACAACTATACACGTAATCCCCGACCTTACTCCCTCTGTACTACAGAACGCCAGTGACTGTCTGCAGTCTTCAACATCATGTCTACCAGGCGCGCTGTCTGGGTGTTATGTTTGACTCTGAGCTCTCCTTCACATCCCATATACAATATCTTGCCCTTACACCTAAAGAACATCTCTAGAATCTGCCCTTTTCTCACCATGGAAACAACAAAATCCTTCACTGTCACCCTGATCCACTCCCGCCTGGACTACTGCAATGCTCTATTAACTGACCTCCCCCTTACTTGACTTTCCCCTCTCCAGTCTATCCTTAGTGCAGCAGCCAGGGTTGTCCATCTAGCTAATCGGTATTCAGACGTGTCTGCTCTTCGCCAGGCATTACACTGGCTGCCCATTCATTATAGAATCCAATTCGAAGTACTTGTTCTCACCCAAAAAGCTCTCCACAGTGCGGCACCCCCTTATATCTCCTCCCTTATTTCTGTCTATCGGCCTAACCGGCCACTGCACTCTGCAAATGACTTTCAACTAGCCTCTGCACTAATCCATACCTCCCACTCCCGACTCCAAGACTTCTCCCGTGCTGCACCAATCCTCTGGAATGCTCTACCCCAAGATATTAGGACCATCCACAATTTGCATAGTTTTAGGCGTGCCCTCAAAACACATTTGTTCAGAGCAAACTATCACATTACCTAATCAAAGTCATTTTAGGTTTGTGTGTGTGTAGCCCATTCACTACTTCCATCTATCCCCATCCCCTGAAGACGGCTGGACCATCATTATAAATACATCATTGTAAATACACACCTGTACCTTGTACCTCCTCCCATCTCATTGTAGATTGTAAGCTCTCACGAGCAGGGTCATCTTATTTTGCTTTAATTATTGTTAATGTTGTTACTTATGACTGTTGTGTTTGAAACTGTTAAACTGTAAAGCGCTGTGGAATATGTTAAATATAAATAAAGATTATTATTATTATTATTATTATTATTATTATTAATGGCTAAAATTAACTCATGTATGCATTTTTCTATATTTATTTTTCACCTCTCACAAGGGTGTCAAATGGATCAGGCAAGAACGTTCACCAAAGTTTCATTTTGACCAATGGTGAAACAGCTGCAGCCTTGGCACTGAAGCTGTGTATCTGCCATTGCATTTTACAGTTAACAAAATTCAATCTTGGAACAGCAGGAGGGGGAAGGCACTGCTCTCAGACAACCAAAAATCTCCCCTTAGTCCTGGAAGTTCATTATCGCCTCTGTAAAGCATGACGGTGGTGTGAAATGGGTTAGACGCACGGATGCCTCTGTTAACGGCCAAAGCTGAAAAAAAATAAAAAAATAAAAAAGTCGCACATCATTAGGAATGGAATAAACGACACAGAGGCACAGAGCAGAAATGATTTGATTAGCAATTTCCACTTTTGAAAAGACCTGGAAAAGAACCAAATGACTATAGAGAAGGTGTGATGGAGTTCTTAATTGCTGTAACTGCACAGGGAGAAGCGATGATTTGTGACATATAATACAGCACAGTACGCTAACGCTAATAACTGTTAATTAACTGCAGCAATGATATACTCCAAATGCACATACACGTTACTATAATTTCTAGATTAAAAGCTGCCCCATTTAAAATCGGAAGCATGGTAGATAACTTGAGTGGCACCTCCAACCTCTTGAAGCTCAGTTAAAATCCTACATTGAGTGAAGTGTCCAGGATAGAAGAGATACCCGCATGTCAGTGTGAAGCAGTTACTGCGCGAGCTCCGTCCTCAAGAGAACCACTTATTAATTCTGAAAGGCTGTTTTTGCACCAGACCATCTGGCTTTGTTCTGATGGTTTCAGCGGTTGCTGGCGAGCAGAGATTCACGTTGGCCCTCATCATAGAATTGCTGCTAGCTATGATACAATCTTCATCAATTTTCTATTATTTTCATTTGTTAATTTATAAACGGTGTCACTTCACAGAGATTGAATGATTTTACAGGATTGTGTCAGCTCTGCTCTCCAAAATAATGGCAATTAAAAAAACTTCTGTATCTACGGCTCCGAAATTTTGTGGATATAATTATATTAACTTAAGTATCACAAAAATGCTTCAGCAATACTAAATAGCTCAATTTATGTCTCTAGGACCATTGACTTACTGAAATGTCTATTTGTAGGGAGATGCTAGGGAATACAAACAAGTATTATTATTTTAATGTGCATGAATAGATTACATTTGTCAGGCTACAACAAAAGACATAATCATATAAGATTAGAAAACGTGACGGCTTTCTACCAAAAAAACGTACTTCCCTTGTTGGGGACTGTGTCAAATACAGAAGTTCAGCTCTAACCAATGATTTGTACAGAATTAAAATGAGACTAAGCCTCAGTACAGGTTGACGTTGTTTCTGAAAAAAAAAAGTTTCATCAGAAAAAGGCAACACTTATGGCATCCTCATTAGAAATGAATGATACGATTCTAAGAGAATCAATTTTGCAATGGATTTCCCCAAAAATTATGATTCAAACTAATCCAAATTTGGGGAGATTCAAGTTGATTGAGTCCTACAAAATGACTGCTAGATACTGAATGCAAGGCAGAAGTTAAAAAACTATATAAGTATTATACACGCCTTTTCTCTACCCACCTAGTCTTTTCAGCATCACGACTCAGACTTCCAATTGCTCCTCTTCTGCTTTCTTTTAGGTCTTGAATTTCAGCTGTTAATTAGACCTTATGTGGTTAAGTGGGCAATAATGATTGTAGGGTCAGGCCAGTAGCTGTGGCAGGGGGACAGGTAAGGGATGGCCCAGGAGCAGTGAATATAATAGTTTACTGTTTTTTTTAACCTCTTTGCAGAAGATTTGATTTGCACCTGATTTGCTCAAATCAAATATCAGAAGATTTGCTCAGCTCTAATCCCCTTACAGTGCCCACAATGTACACTTTATAGGAAGAGTAGAGAAAGCCGACACCCCTGGCAGTGATTTATGTCCCTGAAAACAAAAGGATCAGGCTGATAAAATCTAGCTACCCATTCCTTATCCCCTCCAACTTCAGAGGAGAATTTGTAGGTCCCATACGCATTTTAAGGTCAGCCGATCACATTGCCATTATCAGGTTCAGCTGGTATACACCTAATGTTTATGGACAGTCTCAGTGCCCATACACATGCGTGAAAGGATTAGAACACATTGCTTTGTGAAAGGCTTTCCTGATTCCATAAAAAGGAAAATGATCACATCATTGACACTAAATAGATGACTCCTGCACAGTTATTATGCAGTCATGTATATGGAGCCTAAATGTGAAGATGAACTCAATCTGTTATGCAGTCATGGTTTACCATGTTGGCCCCCCTTGAACTTGTTCCAGAAAATGAAGTATTTCTCAATGAAAATTATTGCAATTAAACATATTTTGTTATACACATTTATTTCCTTTGTGTGTATTGGAACAACACAAAAAAACTGGAAAAAAGGCAATTTGGACATATTTTCACACAAAACCCCCAAAATGGGCTGGACAAAATTGTTGGCACCCTCACCCTCAACTTAATATTTGGTTGTACATTCTTTGGAATAAATAACTGCAATCATACTCTTCCTATAACCATCAACAAGCTTCTTACATCTCTGAACTGGAATTTTGGACCACTCTTCTTTTGCAAACTGCTCCAGGTTTCTCATATTTGAAGGGCATAAACTTCCAACAGCAATTTTATGAACTCTCCACAGGTGTTCAATCAGATTTAGATCCGGACTCATTGCTGGTCACTTCAGAACTCTCCAGCACTTTGTTTCCATTTATTTCTGGGTGCTTCTTGAAATATGTTTGGGTCATTGACCTGCTGAAAGACTTATGAGCTCAGGATGCAAACCCAGCTTTCTGACACTGGGCACTACATTGCGACTCCAAGTCCTTTGGTAATCTTCAGATTTCATGATGCCTTGCACACAATCAAGGCACCCATTGTCAAAGGCAGCAAAACAACCACAAAACATCTTTGAATCTCCACCATATGTGACTGTAGGCAATGTGTTCTTTTCTTTGAAGGTCTCATTGTATTTTTGGTACACAGTAGAATGATGCACTTTACCAAAAAGCTTTTTCTTGTTTTTGTCTCATCTCAAGTGCATTTTGGCGAACTGCAGTCTAGCTTTTTATGTGTCTGTGTTAGCAGTGGCGTCCTCTTGTGTTATCTCTTGCCATAGCGTTTAATTTCATTAAAATATCGATGGATAGTTTGCACTGACACTGATGCACACTGAGCCTGCAGGACTGCTTGAACTTAATTGGAACTTGATTGGGGCTGCTTGTCCCTCATCCGAACTATCCTGCATTGCAACTTTTCATCAATTTTTCTCTGCCGTTCTTGTCCATGGAGATTAGCTACCGTACCATGGGTTGTAAACTTCTTGATTATGATGCGCACCATGGACAAAGTAGCAACAAGGTCTCAGGAGATGGACTTGTAAGCTTGATACTGTTGACATTTTTCAAAAATTTTGGTTCTCAAGTCCTCAGATAGTTCTCTTATGTGCTTTCTGTTCTCCATGCTTAGTGTGGCACACACACAATGATGAAATTGAGTTAGCGTCTCCCCTTTTTTACATGCTTCAGGTGTGATTTTCATACTGCCAAAACCTGTTACTTGCCACATGTAAGCTTGAATGAGCATCACATGCTTGAAATAAAGTTGTTTACTCACAATTTTTTCCTTTTTGGGGGTTTTGAGTGACACTCTAATATGTCCAATTTGCCCTTTTTTTCTCTGTTTTTCTGTGTTTGTCTAATACACATAAAATATATAAACATATGTATAACAAAACATGTGTCATTGCAATTATTTTCTGGCAGAAAAGCTTAATTTTATGGAAACATTTCAAGGGTGCCAAGTTTCACACTATGATTGTCTTCAGTAAGGAGGGTGGTCCTTAAACTGTCCCTGAAAGTGGGACCCTAACTATCCCTGTCCTGGGGTAATCTTGAAGATAGAGAGGCCCGAGTTTCCGACCTTACTGTGCTCCTGTTATCCCCTGATCTGTCCTCTCCCCACCGCCATGAGGCCTGGGACAGAAATATAAGGCAAATAACACACAAAGACAAAACAGGGATAACAGAATGCAACAAACATACAAACACTAACCAAAGGTAAAGAGGTATATATGGAAGGATAGGAATGTACCAACCAAATGGGAATACGGACCAGGAGCTAAACACACATGAACTACAGCAAACTAAAGATCGCTACTACAACAACTCCACTGTAGCCACTTAGCTTTAGCATTCAACACAGGAAAGTGAATCTCCAGCAGCAGCAACAAACTCCTATTCAGCACAGCATTGCCTACGAGCTAGAAAGCAAAGCTTACAATGACAAGACAGAGAAGGTCTGTCCAGGTTTTATAGGGAGAGGTAATGACCAGATAAGAAGCAGCTGAAAATGGAGCTGAAAGTTTCTGACCTGCATAGAAAGGATTGTTAACCTCTTCAGCACCAAAGGAAACTATATCTAATATGGGGCACAAAAACACAGGCTAAATCGAATATCTGCGATTCCCAATGCATAGAGATCTTTTACCCCCCGGACCACCCAGGAAAAGCTGACACACTCTTGATACCAACACTTTTAGCCATGGATGTATATATAAGTTGTACTATTGGATGTATTTTAGAAGTTTACCTTCTTTATGTCTATGTATGCTTTGGAGTACTTCTTAAGCAATACCTCCGAAATATGCTCCAACATGTGCCATTATATTGGCATACAGCAACATTTGTTGCCCATAGTCCACCAACACACAATATTAAGATTCAGTTAGTGTCTCCCTTTTTTTTGCTTCAGGTGTGATTTTCATACTGTCCACACCTGTTACTTGCCATAGGTAAGCTGGAATGAGCATTTTAACTACATCTTTCCTTTGAATAGCGTAGTCAATTTCTTTCTTTTATACAGTTAAAAAATAGATATGCTGTCATTTAACAGTCTGGTTGGAACAATAGGGTCCTATGAATATATTTGGCATATGAGCCATGAGGTTTCTCAGTGCGTACACTGAAAATAATATTCAAACATAACACTCCGCATATAGTCTGACATTAGGAATGAGAATGTAGATGCACACATGCACAGGATCACAACGACAATCTATCACTCTCAGCCATATCTGACCTAAATGCAGTCTTTGTATTCAAATCTAATCTGACCTAAAAGAGTCTTTACATTCAAATCTAATACGTATCAGAATCCCAGCTAGTTTTATTCAACATATATTGATGTTTTCCAATTTGATTCACCTTATAATATAGATTTCCATACCCGTTTCTTCTTTTTGGGGCAAATTTATGATTATTAGTCTAGCGATAGTTGCCTACTTTGAGAGCATCCTCCCTTACTGCACTATGCTTCACCCATCAGGAGGGGTAAATTGTTAATCTATTTAGGTTTTAAACTAGATCATTTTTGGTATATAACCTACAGAAATGTAATACAACCATAGATGTTTGTCGAGAAATGGACTTCATGTAGTGTTACTAATGATTTCTTGCTATTTCTTTCAATTTCTGATTTCCACTATAGACAGCATCACAATAATACTTACAATACATCATCTCTTCAGAGACATTCACGCTGCCTAGATCCTCAACAATGAAAGAGTGGCAGTTCTCTCCAATGAGGTTGGTTAAAGCAAGTTATCACCTATTTACAGGATAGGTGCTAACTTGCTGATCAGTGGGTGTCCCACCTTTGGGACTCACACCAATAGGGAAATTATTATCCTTGATGGAGAACCTTTACCTTTATAACAAGATGGTGTGGCAGATCAGATGCCCAACCGCCACATCATTCATTTTCTATGGGCTGCTGTAAAAAGCAAAGTGCAGCTCTTGGCAGTCTATAGGGTACAAACAGAGCACTGGTCAAGCATACACACAGCCACACTGTTTTAACGGGGATTATAGTTCCCTGTTCTACCTATCAGTGTGGAGCCCAGTGGTCGGACTTCCACAAATCAGCCAGTTATCACCTTTTCTATGGATAGGTGGCAACTTGTTTTAACAATTCATGCGCTGACCCTCCTGACCACTCACTTTTCAGGAACCTACATCACAGGAGGAAATGGATTATGTAAGAGAAATGCAAAAGAGATATCAGTCCCTTTCTTCCTGAAATCAACAGGTAGTCCCAAAAGTTATACCCCCACCGATCGGAATATTTTGGCAACCAACAGCCATAAGGTACCCAAACATCTTGGTTGTATAGTTAGACAACTGGAATATGCTGTAATTCCATACTTCAAATGAAAATAATATGGAGTATAAAAAACCTTTTTATATTTTTTCTAGGATTTTTCAGCAAAGATAAACTGATAAAACATCAGTGGAATGAAATAAGTGTTTTGGAAGATTTATTTTGTTTATTCAATAGACTTCTCGAAGACTGTATGCTTCCAGTAAAATGGTTGCATCGTGCCGATTCCCAATCAGTTTCTTGATGAACTTGTCTATCACTTAAATGTATTCCAGTCAGAGACATACCGGCATATAATACATGATGTAGCTACACCTTCTCTTTCCAACGCGGCATACAAAACAAAGCAGATGAAATTTTGAATGCTGCACAAAAGAATTATTACGCTGTCATAGATTATGTGCTTAATCTTTCCTGGCAACTTTTTTACATTTCTAAGAGTTATGGGTTTGAAAAGTCACAGCTAAGATTACTTAATGAGCATTTGCCACCCTGGAAGTGAAAGCAGTTCGGATGTGTTTCAGTCAGCTGTTAGCTTTATTGCCTCTCCTCTGTACTAAAAGTGACAAGTAGAACACATTATAGAGAGCTCAGATGTGTTATGTAGATGAAGCCTGCAGCAATATCTGCCTGCTCTCTATTATTTATGATGTCTATATAATACAATGGACTGAGATTTAAACCATTGTGATGCAGTTTGTTTTCCAGGGGTGCTAAAGTACAGCACATTTTACTGAGAATTGCATCTCTGTTACATATTAATCAAATCTATCTTACATGCAGCTCTTACGCTGTAAAATAAAAGCTAGAAAAGATTAAAGCTTTTGGCTTTTTCTTAGCTGTCAAGGACTGGCAATAAAATAATAATACTGGCTTCTAAATAATGTGTGTGTGACAGCTCTTTGCTCGGTATTACAATCTTTTATAGAGGTTAACTACAAAATAAGTTCCAGTGAGTGATTAGAGCGGGCCTGCGCCTAACGCTGCAATGCAATGTACTACATAATTCTTAGGTTGCCTCATTTGCACAAGTCCATTGGTTCAGCAAGGCACTAAGAGTGGCACCAAGCGGACAACAAAAAACCTTTCTAGCGTTGATAGTCTCATTGTGAAGCTGGGAAGCATTTCATTTTACCGCCATCTGCGTACGGAATGAAAAAGAAAGCAACCCTAGAGTCAAGCATCAGCCTTCTTCGAAGACATTAATAAAATCTGGGCCTTATCATAACAGGAGTCATAAGTGGTAGTACTACAAACTAGCTTAGATGATACCATATGCTATTTTCACCCCTGACTGAAATGATGCTTTCTCATGTATGGGCTCATACACACTGACATGAAGTCTAATATAGCAGTGTACTGAGCCTGTGTATTATATCCTGCCTGGGGAAGTGGATCATTGAAGCCTTCAGTATAGATGAGCAGTTGTTATGCAACCTGGACTGATTGCATTGGTGCAGCACCGAGATCCAATGAAGCCGAGTAGTGATAACGTCAACCAAAGTTACAAATGTTACAAAGTAATACTCAACAAGGAAGCAGAGAAGAATCAGCAATGAGAGATCAGTGGAGCCATGGTCAGGTAGAGTTGACTTAGTGAAAAGGCAGTTTGTTACAGAATATATCTGGCAGCGGGGCGGTACAGTTAACTCTGCGACATATCAGAGCTGAGTTAGTCAATTGCAGAGCTGGTAGCACCATCCAACATGCCAAGGAACCGAGAGAAACAGCAGTAGGCACTGGATTCAGATAAAAGTGAGTAACAGCATGTTTTTTTGGAGCCATAAACTATCCATGCACTGCCATAATGGCTGTCAGACTCCTTCTATACAACGATTTCCAACCTTAGAAGATGGAGGAAGATACCTTTGGACATAATAAATTAATGATGCATTTCATAATCTTCTTCCTCAAGAAAACTATTAGCAAAAAAAAAACCTTAGCCCCCCCATACATATTAGATGGCTGACGAAAGATGGTTTGGACTATTATTCGTCCTGCAGCTATCTTGGCTGATTCTCCCATCTCTATGATAGAGCAACTGCCAGACAACTCTTGACTGTACCTTATCTGAGGGAGAACAAAAGGATCAGTATTCTCAAATTGGATCCTTAACTCCCCTGACAATTAATTGTCCGGGGCTCTGATACAAATTAGACTGTCCTCCGACCATAGTCTAATGTGTATGTGGACCTTTTGCATGCCTCCATGCAAAACTGCAAGTATACAAAGGTTCAGAGTGGTGCTTTATAATGGCTCGTTATAAAAAAAAATGCCTAATTATGGTCATGTGCATTTATCAACTGTTATGATGCAGCAAATCATCAGGGTAGATCATTTTCTCTGCTGGTTTACCTTACAGAGGAGTGTCTGCTGGATACTTGGAATCCAAACCATCATCTATGAGAAGTCTATTATACCTTTTCAGCCAAGGATGTGAATAGGAATGTCCCCATCTACCTCCTTTAATACACTAGGTACATGGAACTTTCAAGATATTAATACATATTAGAAGAAGAGATTTTCGTTTAGGTGAAACTTATTGGAAAAAAAGCTGAATGACCTTTAGTAAATGCATAATCCATGATTGATTCAGCAACACTCAATTATACAATACAGGAAGGAAAACCATAGTCGGAGCATTAATGTCTATAAAGGCACGTTCTGCAGAATGTAATATTTTACTGACCTTTAATATAAACTGTAATCAGAAATAATGTAACAACAATGACCACTGCATGAAGACCTTTGAGAAGTTCATTTTCTTATCTATCATTGTACAGTTTTTATTAATAAATTGTGCAGCTGTCAGATATTCTACAAATGAAAGTTAATTCAATATGTTTCACATGTAAAGCTTATGATTAATTTATAATAATTATTTCAGCCTAGTGTCAATACAAGCAATCATTTAATAATAGTTAACTGTACTTATTTGTCAAAACACATGTGCTTGCATATTAACTTGTGTATATAATAATTTCTGATTACTATGGCAGATAATTGGGTTATGTGCTGTATTTACTCTTGCAATTAAATAGAAATTCATCATAAATGGTGCTATAGGTCATTAATGACTCACTGAGCATAATTATATTCAGTCTAATGCTAAAAGTTTACTTTATCATTGTTTTCGGTAATGGGAAACATGTAGCCTTTCTGCTGACCCAAATATCTTATTATTCTGCTATATTGAGTTTCACCACCATTTCATGTATCTTCCAGGAAGTAAAGGTCTTTAGCTGAAAGTCAAATGAAATTGTGAAAGTCGACAGGACCGACTAGTAATCAAATATATATTGGGCCTCTTGACTCTCCTCCAACAAATGATGTCACAGGAGATAATAATCGGGCATTTGAAGTTTCAACTCTTGATCCATTTGCTTTTAGGATAAATAAGCCACTGCCAAGGGAGTCGGGCAGCAGCTTTCTTCTTTCTCTCCCCTTGTCCTTTGGAACCACATGAATGATCAACTGAGCAGAGCTGTCATGTGAAAGGGGCGAGTCCGATGAGATATGTGCATAGCCAGCTTAGAGGCGGACATACCATTGGGGCAACCCTGAGCAGCCAAACAGGTGCCCAAGAGGTTAGGGGGCTCACTTACACCTCCAAAGCAGGTGGAATTGTGCATTATGATGTACTATTGGACTGCAAAATCCCATATCTAAATTTTTGCATGAGGGCCCTCTTATGTCTGTCTCCACACCAGGGCCAACTTAAGTGAAAACTGAATAGATAATCACTTTCTGTAATAATAACTTTTTGTTGTGGTTGTGATGAAAGGAATATATGTGATTTTACGTTTCATTGCATGTCAAAGAAACAAAGTGGTGATGGGACTGTAAACTCATTTGTTATCTGTCGCTTGTGTAGGTCTTCTTGAATCAGACCAACCTGATCAAAATTAGTAAGAAAAATTTGATTGCATTATAGCACATAGCATCTACAAGATAACTAATTTTACAACCATTGACTGATGACAATTCTTTTCTTTCCCCATACCTCCAGCCAATAGAAACCAAATTTATCTTGAACTAGCCATAGACCGTTGTGACTTTTCCTTATTGTCAATGTGTTGCAAAGATAATGTTTGCTTTAGATATATCATATGGCAGTTATGGTTTGCCAATACACCTTACATGACTGTTGGACTAAACAGCCATCTCTCAAGATCTCCCACACGCATGACCAGCTGGGCTGCGCTAGCATGTGGTCTGTATGTGGAGAGGTGAGTACAAGAGGAAACAGATATTTTTGCATAGGAAACAAGATGATAGTCAACCACTGTGGTTGCATTGTGCCAATCCTGCGATTTTAGGCTACGTGCACACGTTGCGGAAAGTCCTGCGGAATTTTCTGGACTGATTTTGGTAAATCCACAGGTAAACCGCACTGCGGATTACCTGCGGAATTACCGCAGATTTAACGCAATTTTTTTGCGGATTTTGTGCAGATTCCACCTGCGGTTTTACACCTGCGGATTCCTATTATGGAGCAGGTGTAAACCGCTACGGAATCCGCACAAAGAATTGACATGCTGCGGAATAAACAACGCTATGTTGCCGCACATTTTTGCATGTGCACTGCAGATTTTGTTTTCCATAGGCTTGCATGGCTCTGTAAACTCATGGAAAACTGCTGCGGATCTGCAGCAAAATCCGCAACATGTGCACATACCCTGATTGTCATCAATATTATGCCAGCTCATGCAAATACTTTATATAATATGTTTAAAAATAGTGATACAATTGTCACTGAATCGTGATAATAGAATTTGTCATTATTCAAAAATCATACTAGTTTCCTAGATCAGAATGGAATCCTCAGTTTAGGGAATTGCAGATTTTGTTAGGCTAGGACCAAGTTTTCTTATTCCAACCCAAGCAAAAAATCTTTCTGTGTAATGAAGCTGATGTATAAAACACAATTTATCAGGATACCAAGCTAACCCATCCAAAAACCTAGTCTAGCATTTCCAGTGTAAATGGCCCCTGTCTTCTGTGGGTCTTATTCTTTTTAATAGACTATACAACATGCCATCATAACTCCTGGAAGCATCTCTTTATTTCTAATTTGTTAAATGGAGCAATAAATAGTAAATTGAAGCAGCAGGAACTATATATACATTATTATTGGGTGTTTTTTTTATAGAATACCTACTGCAAATTATTCTGCTACCTTCCATACTGCTTTTCATTTTTGACTAAATAAGAAAGCTAAGCTTGCCACAAGATTGCAATTTGGTGTCTGCTTCGTGCTTGCCTATAAATAGTAGAAAGACCTGCACTATCTGGAGTGCTGATTATTCAAGTGCCATTATATCAAACTGCTGAATGACTTTGATTGCATTTGATTAAGTATGAAATATGTTTTGAATCCAGCTTACCCTCAGTCACCCTCCTTCCATAATGATAATTAGGTTTCTCAGATATAGGCCATCATATATTGTGGGGAGAAAAGGGAAAGCTATATGGTGATCTGTTCACTAGGGATTATCAATCCCGCAAAGGCTGACCTGACAGCAGGAGGAGGTGACCTCACACTTGTCCTTCTTATCATTCACTAATAACCATTAGGGACAATAGTGAGATCTCACACCTGCTGTCTACTTAGATAGCATAAGGCCTCAGCAGGGAGTATAGCAGTAAATCTCCACTTTACATTGTAGTCTTTTGTCACATACACAAACAGAGATAAAAAACTGTACTCAAGGGAGTCTGAGGCTAGCCATAATGACCAAGGATAACTTCTAGAAGAAAAGAAAAGGAAAACCCTACCAAGGGTTTTGCCTACTCAACCTCTGAATTGACTTCATTTTTAATCAAAGAACCAACCCAATAGTTCCCTCAACACCAACCTCATAGTTTCCCCCACCTTATTCTCATTAGCAAATTATTCCGAACCTTGGAGATGATGAATTTCACGGATACCATTCCTATTTCATGACTCCATCCTTTATTTCACTTACAGCAGATAACCTCTTGTGTATGAAAAGTAAAAACATGGAAAATAAATGAATAATTGTACTAAAGGTATATAAACGTCAATGTTAAGGCATACAGACAACATAATGAGAACGTAATGAAAAACACAGATCATGAGATACTTATTTTTTTAAGAACTTGAAAGAAGTATGTTTATTGGATTACTAATGAGTATCCCATTAATATGTAAACTGTATAAGTAGGTCCACATGTGACTGTGGTCTGTAAGCCTTCAGGATATGCTTCAGAAGCCATGCCTTTCATTAAAGAAGGTTACTATACCACAAGTGAATAAGCTCAGGATATTCTGTGGACTTCATTGTTCTAGCTATGCCTAAAAATGCCGTCCTTCCTCAAAAAAGTGTATATTAACCATAGCATAGTTCACTATATTCCTGAAATATACAGTGGATTCCTGCCACAGAGCCTACTTTATCTAATGTCAACATCATAACCACACCACTGACATCAAATGGTGCAAGTCTGTCTACATTTACCTTTCTGAACCTTTTTTCACTGTTCTCAATATTCTTATTTTATTTAGAGGAAGAACACACTGAGCGTAACAATAGTATATACTGTATATCACTGTATAATAAGAACACTAGACAGTAGAGCATTTAACCATATATACGTGAAGGTGAACATATAAATGGCAGACCATTTGGATTAGAATAATTGAGTAAGGAGGAAAATACCAAACAAAAGGTCCAAAAAATTAGAGAGAGAGGTAATTATTGGAAGAGTAAAAAATAGATTTAATTAAGACAAAATGGTAAAAGTGTCAATAAAAGCAGAAAGGTTGCCCACGCTCATGTAAGCAACATAATGCACACAGACTATAAAAGATATAAATATGTTATGACTAGTGTTGAGCATTCCGATACCGCAAGTATCGGGTATCGGCCGATACTTGCGGGTATCGGAATTCCGATACCGAGATCCGATACTTTTGTGGTATCGGGTATCGGTATCGAAACAACATTAATGTGTAAAATTAAGAATTAAAATAAAAAATATTGCTATACTCACCTCTCCGACGCAGCCTGGACCTCACCGAGGGAACCGGCAGCGTTCTTTGCTTAAAATGCGCGCTTTTACTTCCCTCCGTGACGTCACGGCTTGTGATTGGTCGCGTGCCGCCCATGTGGCCGCGACGCGACCAATCACAGCAAGCCGTGACGTAATTTTCAGGTCCTCAATGCCTAATTCTAGGCATTCAGGAATTTAAAATTACGTTCCGGCTTGTGATTGGTCGCGTCGCGGTCACATGGGCGACGCGACCAATCACAAGCCGTGACGTCACGGGAGGCAGGAGACGCGCGCATTTTTAAAATTACGTCACGGCTTGTGATTGGTTGCGTGCCGCCCATGTGACCGCGACGCGACCAATCACAGCAAGCCGTGACGTAATTTCAGGTCCTCAATGCAGAAATAGGCATCAGGACCTGAAATTACGTCACGGCTTGCTGTGATTGGTCGCGTCGCGGTCACATGGGCGGCACGCAACCAATCACAAGCCGTGACGTAATTTTAAAAATGCGCGCGTCTCCTGCCTCCCGTGACGTCACGGCTTGTGATTGGTCGCGTCGCCCATGTGACCGCGACGCGACCAATCACAAGCCGGAACGTAATTTTAAATTCCTGAATGCCTAGAATTAGGCATTGAGGACCTGAAAATTACGTCACGGCTTGCTGTGATTGGTCGTGTCGCGGCCACATGGGCGGCACGCGACCAATCACAAGCCATGACGTCACGGAAGGAAGTAAAAGCGCGCATTTTAAGCAAAGAACGCTGCCGGTTCCCTCGGTGAGGTCCAGGCTGCGTCGGAGAGGTGAGTATAGCAATATTTTTTATTTTAATTCTTTATTTTACACATTAATATGGATCCCAGGGCCTGAAGGAGAGTTTCCTCTCCTTCAGACCCTGGGAACCATCAGGGATACCGTCTGATACTTGAGTCCCATTGACTTGTATTGGTATCGGGTATCGTATCGGGATACTTTGCCGGTATCGGCCGATACTTTCCGATACCGATACTTTCAAGTATCGGACGGTATCGCTCAACACTAGTTATGACAAAAATATGGAGACCATGAAGGGTAATAACAATATAAGGTGATGTCACAGTAACTTTCCAAGTATCAAAAAATATATATACTGTATATGTGCATCCAGTGATATAATATAAAATGTACCTGTAAGGCAAGATCAATGGTGCATAAAAGAGATTAGTCTATGGAATGTGCCTATGACATATGAAAGTATGTCATGGTTTTAAATCTGCAGATATAAAAGTGGTGCCGTATGAAAAGAAGGTAGTAAAGAGGCTATGGGCACACAAGATAATCAGATGTCATGCAATGATTCTCTAGGTAATGGAATCTACTATATAATTGTCTAAGGGTCACTTCCGTCTTTCTGTCCTTCTGTCTTTCTTTCTGTCACGGATATTCATTGGTCGCGGTCTCTGTCTGTCATGGAATCCAAGTCGCTGATTGGTCTTGCCAGCTGCCTGTCATGGCTGCCGCCACCAATCAGCGACAGCCACAGTCCGATTAGTCCCTCCCTACTCCCCTACAGTCAGTGCCCGGCGCCCGCTCCATACTCCCCTCCAGTCACCGCTCACACAGGGTTAATGCCGGCGGTAACGGACCGCGTTATGCTGCGGGTAACTCACTCCGTTACTGCCGCTATTAACCCTGTGTGACCAAGTTTTTACTATTGATGCTGCCTATGCAGCGTCAATAGTAAAAACATCTAATGTTAAAAATAATTTAAAAAATAAAAAATCATTATATACTCACCTTTCCCACTCCTCGCAACGCTCTGGTGACCGCTCCATGCAAGCGGCAGGTTCCGGTGGCAAGGATGGTCTGCGAGAAGGACCTGCCGTGACGTCACGGTCATGTGACCACGATACGGTCATGTGACTGCGACGTCATCACAGGTCCTGCGCGCCTGCGCGAGAAGGAGGCGACAGGACTACAAGGGGCCCTGGAAGGTGAGTATATGTTTATTTTTTATTTTTTAACCTGTGACATACGTGGCTGGGCAATATACTATGCAGCTGGGGAATATACTACGTGACTGGCCAATATACTACGTGGCTGGGCAATATACTACGTGGCTCTGTGCTGTATACTATGTCACTGTGCAATATACTACGTGGCTCTGTGCTGTATACTACGTCACTGGGCAATATACTACGTAACTGGGCAATATACTACGTGGCTGGGCAATATACTATGTCACTGGGCAATATACTATGTAACTGGGCAATATACTACGTGGCTCTGTGCTGTATACTATGTCACTGGGCAATATACTATGTAACTGGGCAATATACTATGTGGCTCTGTGCTGTATACTACGTCACTGTGCAATATACTACGTGGTTGGGCAATATACTACGTGGCTGGGCAATATACTACATAGCTGGCCAATATACTACGTGACTGGCCAATATGCTACATGGCTGGGCAATATACTATGTGCCTCTGTGCTGTATACTACGTCGCTGTGCAATATACTACATGGCTCTGTGCTGTATACTATGCCACATTTTTTAAATGTTCGGCCGAACCTGACTGACCCGAACATCCACTTGTCCTCCCATCACTAACTATAATCTGTCACAGTAAAAAGGGAAAAATACAAATAAGTTGCACAACTTACGTTTCATTTATCTCCTTAAAGGTAATCTGTCAGTACGGTCAACCCTCCAAAGGCATCTATATGGCCATGTAGGTCATAGAAAGCTGAATAAAATGATACCATGATATCTGTGATCCGATGTCTGATTCCAGAGAAATCCACATTTTTCTTATATGTAAATGAGCTACGGGCTTAACACTGATTTACATGTGAATCTGTCTCCAGAGATTATTTTTAATAAAAGGAGCAGAGGCGTAGCTAGGGTTTTGGTTCGGGGGTGGGGCGAAACTTGTTTGTAGGTCCCTAACCAGGTAACCCTGATTACAACTACGGTGGAATATCCTAATAGTGGATGTAGGAGAACCTCAGCAGATGACTGTGTTGTTACTGAAAATAATCTTTATACGGAGACCAACATTGATATTACTACCATATGATGACCATATAGTGATAGATTCTAGTCCTGCAGAACATGTAATAGATTACAGTACAGTTACAGATAGTGATTTACCGCTGACATTCTTTCTGATGGAATCGTTCACTTTTCCTGTCTTTTCCATCTGTCCCAGACCGACCCGACAACGTATCCAGCCAGGCTGCAGAGATTACAATAAATATACATTTGACTTCTCACATTTCCTGCACCATTCCCATCTATTCCCAACCTGCATAAACTCCTCTTCATGCTGATACCCCAATGCTGAGCCGCTGCTGCCATATGTGTCGCTATTAGTGCACCTTCTGTGTGGTACTGTGTGCCCTCTAAATGGTAAAACCCAGTGTAGAATATAGTAATGCCATAAACAAGTGCCCTAGAAAACACGGCCCACATTTGGCCACCTAGAAAGTAATAATGAAGAAAGCAGAAAAATCCAGCTCACAGATGAAGTCCAAAAAAGTGCATTTTATTTTCCAAGGTACATGAAGCAAAGAAGAAGCAGGTGGTGAGCTGGATTTTCTTCTGTGAGAAAGTAATAATGCCCTCTGTGTGCCCCTTTGACAGTCACAATAATCTGCGTTCCCATATAACAATAAGTGCCCACTTAACATTTAATAATGTGCCAAGTCTGCCCCCTGTATAACTCTCCCTCTACACAGTATATTGCCCTCTTATACATAGTATAATGCTCCATCACTGTATAGTACCCCCACACAGTATACTGACCCCTTAGTAGCCCCCAAACTGTTTGATGGCTCCAACACTGTATGATGGCCCTGACACTGTACAAAGAAACCACTTTATCTCCCACACTGTATGATGGCCCCCTAAATAGCCTCCATATAGTATAATACACCAGATAGTTCTCAATATAGTATAATGCATTCACCATAGGCCTCCACATAGTATAATGCACATCCCATAGGCCTCTATGTAGTATACAGCACTATCCATAGGCCTCTATATAGTATAATGCACTCCTCATAGGCCCCTATATAGTATAGTGCACTCCCCATAGTCCTCTATATAGTATAATGCACTCCCCTCAAGCATCCATATAGTATAATGCACTGCCCATAGGCCTCCATATAGTATAATGAACTCTCAATAGGCAAACTCTAGATTGCATAATGCAGTCCCCATAGGCAGACCCTATATAGTATAATGCAATCCCCATAGGCAGACTTTATATAGTATATTGCACTCCCCATAGGCCTCTACATAGTATAGTGCACTCCCAATAGGCAGACTCTATATAGTATAATGTACTCCCAATAGGCAAACTCTAGTATATAGTATATAGTAATGAGTTAAGCCTATACAGTTGAATTTGTGATCATGGGTGGGGGACCCGGTGCTCCAGGGCCCTATAGCGGCTCGGTGGCTGTGCAAGGAGATCAAGTCTCCTTGCTCTGCTGCAAAGTTTAAGTGTAACAGTTAACAATAGCTTATTTCTTGGTGGTCCCCTCAGAGCGCGAGGCGACTGCCACCTATGACCTACATTCCCATATAGATGGCTTAAGAAGGTTGACCCTACTTATAGATTAATATTACGCTGTATTTCTAGCTACTGTATGTCCTTTATTTAGAAAGGTATTTATGTATGAGTGAATGTATGTAACACTTTTTTCTTAAAGCTGTTGTCCAGGACATGCCAAGATCTTTGCTTACAGTGTAAATATAAATTAGCGAAAAATTAACTAAAATAATAGTTAAGCTAAGAAAGCTGATTGGTTGTTCCAATTTCTGTACCTGTCCTTTGGTCCAGGAACCTCCACTTCTCCCTTTCTGTGTTAGTAGCATAATAAAGGGGGCTGGTTGTAAAGCTCAGATTAATAGATAATGAAGGGACAGGTAAGGAGGTTGACTTAGCTAATGAGCTGACAGCTGAGCCACACAACTAGTCTCCTTCATCATGTCATCACAACCGAGATGTGGAGAAGCTCTTTTCTTGTATCGGACTGAATGAAGAAGTGAAGATTCCTGGATCATCGAACTGACACTGTAGCGTTCATAAATAGGTACATTTTATTCATTCATATTTGAAAACCAACCAAATAACTTGCTGAAGACCCCATTAGGAATGAGATATTGACTAACGAGGTCATACACATTAAATGCACCATCCAACAGACGGGGTCCAATCCTTTCTTCTTAATGGAAACAAGCAGAGGGTTATAAAACTAATCAGAGAGTATATTTTTACAGTGTTAGGGAAAATAGCTGTCATGCAGCATTACATGGTATAACTATATTTAATGTGAGGATTTTACCATAAACTTGAAACAACTGTTAATTTGGGGAAAAAGTCTCGCTGACATTTCAAAGTTGTGAATATTTTAAATATGACCTACTTGTGTTTAGCTTAAAGATAACCTACTGCTCTGCTGTGAATATGTTCAGCAATGCAGAACAAGAAAACCTGTAAAGTACTACGGAATAACTTCTTGTCAGAGAAAATAAGGAATTTATAAAAACCTGAGCGTTACCCACAGGAACCAATGGGCTTATAGCTGTCATATTTCTCAGGCAGGTATGAATAACGGCAGCGACCTTGTTCGTTGATGTGCGCAACATCTTGACAATTTCTCTGCACCTATTTTTCTAATGAAAAAACCCTCTATGTTCCCTAATGAGTTTTTGGTTAGTTTTTGAAGCTGCATATTTTTGCTGCACAAATAAAGCAGTGTCTTATAGTTGGATGGGAATTATAGAAATCTTATGCTCTCTGTGCTTTTTTTTCACAGCATAAACTGACCTGCGGCGAGTGTTTTCTTATAGAATTGCATTAGATGCTGAAAATCTGCAGGTAAAAAGCGCAAATACATTTAC
The DNA here is from genome assembly GCF_051348905.1 of Ranitomeya variabilis. Classification (NCBI taxonomy): domain Eukaryota; kingdom Metazoa; phylum Chordata; class Amphibia; order Anura; family Dendrobatidae; genus Ranitomeya; species Ranitomeya variabilis. The sequence goes on from NC_135234.1 coordinate 437,821,452, forward strand.
AGTGCGTTTCTGCCACTAAAAACACATGTAACCCACAAGTGACTGTGCCAATGAAGTTTTATCAAAGGTAAATACCAAGAAGTTTCAAAAAGTAAACAGTTTTATTTAAGAATTGATATACAAAAAAAGAGACAAAAACTGCGGCGTGAAAAAAACATAACGACAAAAAATACATGAAACCTGATTTAAAGGGAATCTGTCAGCAGGTTTTTACTACCTAATTTGAGAGCAGCATAATGTAGGAAAAGAGACCCTGATTCCAGTGATGTGTCACTAAGTTTACCAGTGAGACACAGTTTTTAGATGTAAGCAGCAGAGCACAGAAAGCTAACCCTGCCCACACAACTTTCTGCTAACATTGTCTATTGACAGTGAGCTGCTTATCAGAGGAGGGGACACATTCAGACCACTTAGCACGAGGGAGCTAGTCTGGATAATGATAATTTCACATCCCTGAAATCTGTGTCTCAGGTGCTACATTAAGCTGCCCTCAGATTACATAGAATATACCTGCTGAAAGATTCCCTTTAGCTAGAATGTGCAGAAGTGCTGCAGAAAATCAAAAACTCACCAAATACTCATTGTGGGAACATAGTTTTACCATTTAACATAGTGGGTCTTGTGGTCTTACCACGGATTGCTATCATTGGATTTAGGAATGACCATACTGTGAAGGTAAAGTCAGTATTTTTAGTACTGTGCAATATTTAAGACCATCCGATTGCAAGAACTTGGATAATAGTAATAAACAGTGGTAAAATATGCTCGAAATAGAACAATTGACTTCTCAATGGTCTCCGTCATTTTGAACAGCCTATTTCTCCTGCCTTGGGGTGATGTCCACTGAATTCCCTTATTAAGGTAAGAGCAGCTATGATTGTACTTTAAAGAACCGAAGGGTCATATGATGTCGTTGTGATAATATTAGGATGGAAACTATTTTAACCAGTCATTTCCAACCACGCATTGGATTTCATCAGAGCAACAGTCCTTCCCGAGACTGCCTAGAGGTATTAACTCACAGTGAACACAGCTCGTCTCTGAGGACCCTCCTGGCCCTTTCGTCATGTTGTGCTGACATTTTAATCGTGCTTTTGTGGGACCTAGCTGGCAGTTTGTCATCAGGAATAGCACTGTGAGGGGCCAAGGCTGGCTGCTAGCAGAGGCGACTGCTGAGGGAAGAAGTCCATTCTGACAGACTGAGCAATAATCTGAACTTACTGCACTGAGCCTGTGGGACACCAGCAGGACCGCTTTATCTTCTTCATTAAAGTGCGCTAAAAAAAATCCATTTTCCTTTAAAGTCCCAGGAACAGATGGAGTAAAATTAATTGCGCCATTAAGTCCCGATAGACAATACCAGAGTGGTTTTCTTTCAATGGTGCATGTGTGTTACAAAGTGCTCTTCGTAAAAGGCAATTACTGCAACATTTGCCATAAAATAAAGGTTGCTTTAATGGTCAATAAACACAGGCTTGAAATTTTGTATGAAATGGGTCTCCGAAGGGCGCTGTTATAGGCAGCTCAAAGGCACAACTGACTTTAATATTTTGCCCTGGCTCCAGCTCAGCTAGCTCTGAAAACAATGATTTCCACCCTTGGATGTTTCATAATGGAATTATGCATATGGGTGTGTGACACTGCATTACAATCCAGCTTTTCTCTGGGTAGACAGACTGCAGGGAATTGTGATCAGGAAGCAGACAGAATAGTCGCTGACGGACGCATGCCGCATGTCATACAACAGTAACACTCAACCATTTGATTTCACTGTGTGGCAAAATATCAAAATAAATGTGCATGGTTTTCAAAATATCCCTGGCAAATGCAAGATGGCATAAGCATCTCCATTCTGCTTGACATTTGGTACTCCAGATCAATAAACATAAGCGGTTTTGGCACAGACATCGTCTTTTGAAATGGAAATAAGAAGACCCATTCTACCATTAATCTTCATTTGTTTATGAAACATTTCTAGGAATCGTATGCTACATTACTGGATACCACAACATCCATATCCTCCAATGTTTGCGAATGGAAAATAGTTAGAATCTGTCTAGCTGCGGCAATGGCGATCACTAAGTCATTATGTAATATGGTTTTCACAAGGTGGCAGAGCATGAAATGGAGGCATTGTGGCTACTGCTTTTTAAATTATGCAAAAATGTTTTTGAGGCCCTGAGAATGTAAAGTTGGAAGATTCTTTTTGTGCAAGATATTATCAGTAACTTATTCCACATTTTAGACCTCACAAATTGCCCAAAGTCATTTAAGAGGGCTTACAACTTGAGATGTATCTATCATAGAAGGCTGTTTTCTTAAGACCCTCATATATAGGCGATAAAAGTCAGCTAAGCCCGCCAATTTTGGCAGGATCTGTTGAACACCTATTATTTATAGGGGTTTCACTACTATCCCTCAAGAGATTACAGTGAAGGAAATAATTATTTGATCCCTTGCTAATTTTGTAGGTTTGCCCACTGAAAAAGACATGAACAGTTTATCATTTTAAGGGTAGGTTAATTTTAACATTGAGAGATAGAATATCAAAAATAAATTATATAAATGTATTTGCATTTTGCAGTGACAAATAAGTATTTGATGCCCTACCAACCATTAAGAGTTCAGGCTCCTACAGAACAGTTAGACACTCCTATTCAACTCGTTACCTGAATTAAAGACAGCTGTCTAACATAGTCACCTTTATAAAAGACTCCTGTCCACAGACTCAATTAACCAGTCAGACTGTAACCTCTACAACATGGGCAAGACCAAAGAGCTTTATAAGGATGTCAGGGACAAGATCATAGACCAGCACAAAGCTGAAATGGGCTACAAACCATAAGTAAGATGCTCGGTGAGAAGGAGACAACTGTTAGTCCCATAGTAAGAAAATGGAAGAAAAACAAAATGGCTGTCAATCGACATCAATCTGGGGCACCATGCAAAATCTCACCTCGTGGGGTATACTTGATCATGGGGAAGGTGAGAGATCAGCCTAAAATTACATGGGGGAACTTGTTAATGATCTCAAGCTGGGACCACAGTCACCAAGAAAACCATTGCTAACACATTATGCTGTAAAGGTTTAAAATCCTGCAGTGCCCGCAAGGTCCCCCTGCTCAAGAAGGCACATGTGCAGGCCTGTCTGAAGTTTGCCAATGATACCTGGATGATTCTGTGAGTGATTAGGAGAAGGTGCTGTGGTCAGATGAGACAAAAGTGGAGGTCTATGGCATTAACTCAACTCGCCATGTTTGGAGGAAGAGAAATGCTGCCTATGAGCCAAAGAACACCGTACCCACTGTCAAGCATGGAGGTGGAAAAATTATGTTTTGGGGGGTATTTCTCTGCTAAGGGCACAGGACTACTTCACTGCATCAAAGGGAAAATGGATAGAGCAATGCACTGTAAAATCCAGAGTGACAACCTCCTTCCCTCTGCCAGGACATTAAAAATGGGTCATGGCTGGGTCTTCCAGCAAGACAATGACCCAAAACATACAGCCAAGGCAACAAAGGAGTGGCTCAAAAAGAAGCACATTAAGGTCATGGAGTGGCCTAGCCAGTCCCCAGACCTTAATCCCATAGAAAACTTATAGAGGGAGCGGAAGCTCCGAGTTACCAAGCAACAGCCTCAAAATCTTAATGATTTAGAGATGATCTGCAAAGAGGAGTGTACCAAAATTCCTCCTGACATGTGTGCAAACCTCATCATCAACTACAAAAAACATCTGACTGCTGTGCTTGCCAGCAAGGGTTTTGCCACCAAGTATTAAGTCTTGTTTGCCAGAGAGATCAAATACTTATTTCTCACTCAATGTTAAAATTAACCTACCCTTAAAATTATAGACTGTTCATGTCTTTGTCAGTGGGCAAACTTAAAAAATCAGCAAGGGATCAAATAATTATTTACTTCTCTGTATGTCATGGAAAAAAATGATGGAGTAGTTACAATTCAATATCCTGATCCTTTTTTTCAGCGGGGTGATAAGCAACTATAGTTTTTGCATATAGGTTAATTGTGTGAGCACAAAGGTCAGCTAAACTAATTTGTAAGACAGATTTAGACCTTAAACAGTATAGAGGACAACATGCCTGTTAATACACTTGATTATCTACCCTGCTGGTGGGAATATTGCTATACCTACATGTCATATGTTCATCAAGCCATCAAAATTTCCAATTTAACCAGGATAGAGGGATTTTCTTGCACAATGCAGTAGAAAAAGATCTGGTTCTGGGTCTGGGCCTTGTTCTGACTTCATAGGCTTTCATTGTAAAAGGCACTTTTGGGTAACACAGAACGCAGTGTGTGACCCGGAGATTTTGCAGAGCGGTGACACCACTCAGAAGAGCACAACGGTGCTGGATAAACGGCAATAGGTGAGTATATTAACACATGGACACCACACAACATACACAGCATAGGGGGGGAGAAATGTTCATGGGAGGGCTTCCTTATGGATTCAGTGTCATGCTAGCAGAGAACAGGAGGTCTGAAATGTACAGAGGGAGATAAGGGCAGCATTAACAGCATAGGTATCTGGAATTCTTTGAAATACAGGTGTAGCTAGGGGCAAAAAGTTTACCACATTGGACGGGGGATTAAGAGAAAGGGACAAGAGTCTTGTTGGTTTCCCCTTTGGCATCTCCCATCAAGGACACCTGCCTGGTCACCCAGACCCTCAGCTACACCTCTGCATTTAAAGTCAACAGGCTGTTATTGATCTATTCCCCCTTCTACAGGCAGTGAGCCCATGAATAAAATTATGCAAGGAAATTACAATTTATGCAGTTTTGTAATATCTTTAAATCGTCTTTGAACTGATAAACTATGGCATAAACATTATAGTGCGGCATAACTAGATAAATGTGCTCCAGCAGAAATGCATATCCGGCGTTATTACTATTTTCATAATCCACAGTGAGTATATTTACATAAATTAGAAGAAGCGTATTTCTGGCACGCTTGTTTTAATATCGTTTCACAGTAGGGGACAGTTTGAAGTATTCTCTTGAAGAACTAATAGAGATTTTCTATACATAGATATGGGATAATACATTAGCAGCAAATCATTGAGCCCTACATGTTATCATTTCATTTGTATGAAATCCTATGGATGACAGGATTAAAAACAATGAAAAGAAAATATTTTTCTCTTTTTTTCATATAACTCATTTCCTCCATGACAACGCTCACTATCTTTCTTTTAATCAGCTCCTAACATCCTGACCACAGATTTATCATGGATTACCATTAGTAAGAAGGTCATATTAAGGTAGTAAATTGAAGGCAAATACCTTTAACTGGGTTTCCTGCTTCTTACTGACATACCAAAAGATCATGATTAGTGTTGAGCGATACCTTCCGATACTTGAAAGTATTGGTATCGGATAGTATCGTCCGATACCCGAAAAATATCGGATATCGCCGATACCGATACCCGATACCAATACAAGTCAATGGGACTCAAGTATCGGAAGGTATCCTGGATGGTTCCCAGGGTCTGAAGGAGAGGAAACTCTCCTTCAGGCCCTGGGATCCATATTCATGTAAAAAATAAAGAATTAAAATAAAAAATATGGATATACTCACCCGTCCGGGGGCCCCTGGACCTTACCGATTGTAACCAGCAGCCTCCGTTCCTAAGAATGAGCAGTTTAAGACCTTCGATGACGTCGCGGCTTGTGATTGGTCACGTGCCGCTCATGTGACCGCTCACGCGACCAATCACAGGCTGCGACGTCATCGCAGGCCCTTCACACGCTCATTCTTAGGAACAGAGGCTGCCGGTTACAGCGGTAAGGTCCAGGGGCCGCCGGAGAGGTGAGTATATCCATATTTTTTATTTTAATTCTTTATTTTTTACATGAATATGCATCCGATTCCGATTTCCGATATCACAAAAGTATCGGAACTCGGTATCGGAATTCCGATACCGCAAGTATCGGCCGATAGCCGATACTTGCGGTATCGGAATGCTCAACACTAATCATGATAAATGCCTTTCAGTCATTTGGCTACAATCAGTTGTTTCTTATTCATTATAATCATTAGTGCTTGTATGACACGTACTCTGATTTATAATCATTTAGTAGTCTGCCATTTTTATGTAATAATAGTATACATATACATTTTTATCATTTTCAAGAGAGAGTACAATTTATAACCACTAAATGCCCTGAAATTTACAAAAAATGTTATAGGTTTTGTCCAGGAACTAAAGAATATCATCTGAGGGCTGCAATATTGTAGAAAGTTCTTATCTCCCTGATGTGTCCTAAAAACAATGTATCTGCTATATTTACTATTAATTATAGACCTGTCAACAGGTCAAAAGTGGCCACATTTTACTCTTATTTTATTCCTGCAGCTGTCCAACGTAGTCACTTTTTTTTGTCATTTTTTTTAAATCTGTCAAACCATTACAGAGATACAGTGGGGAAAATTAGAATTTGATACACTGTCGATTTTTCCCGCCTACAAGGAATGTAGAGGTCTGTAGTTTTTATCGTAGGTACACTTCAACTTTGAGAGACAGAACCTAAACAAAATTCAGAAAACTACATTGTATGATTTTTGCATAATTAATTTGCATTTTATTGCAAGAAATAAGTATTTGATACACCAGAAAAACAGACCTTAATATTTGGTACAGAAGCCTTTATTTGCAATTACAGCAGTCAGACATTTTCTGTAGTTCTTGACCATGTTTGTACGTACTGCAGCAGGAATTTTTGGCCCACTGCTTCATACAGATCTTCTCCAGATCTTTCAGGTTTCGAGGCTGTCACTGGGCAGCATTGAGTTTCAGCTCTCCAAAGATTTTCTTTTGGGTTCAGGTGTGGAGACTGGCTAGGCCACTCCAGGACTTTGAAATGCTTCTTTTGGAGCCACTCCTTAGTTGCCTTGGCTGTGTTGTTATGGGTCATTGTCATGCTGGAAGATCCAGCCACGGTTCATCTTCAATGCTATTACTAAAGGGAGGAAGGTTGTTGGGCAAAATCCTGCGATACATGACCCCATTCATCCTCCATTCAACACGGTGCAGTTTTCTTGTCCCCTTTGCAGAAAAGCACCCCCAAAGTATGATATTTCCCCATCAAGCTTTACAGTTGGAACGGTATTTTTGGGGTTGTACTCTTCCTTCTTCTTCCTCCAAACACAGTTAGTGCAGTTCATACCAAAAAGTTCTATTTTGGTCTCATCTGACCACATGACCTTCTCCCTTGCCTCATCTGGATCATCCAGAAGGTCATTGGTGAACTTCAAATGGGCCCGGACATGTGCTGGTGTGACCAGGGGAACCTTGCGTGCCCTAAAGGATTTTATGGCGTAGCATGCTACTAACAGTAATGTTTGAGACTGTGGTCCCAGCTCTCTTCAGGTTATTGACCAGGTCCACTCGTGTAGTTCTGGGTTGATTCATGACCTTTCTCAGACTCATCCTTACCACACGAGGCAAGATCTTGCATGGGGCCCCAGACTGGGGAAGACTGATAGTCATCTTGTTTTTTTTCATCTTATAATAATTGCACCAACAGTTTTTGCCTTCATATCAAGCTGATTGCCTATTGTCCTGTAGCCCATTCCAGCCTTATTAAGTTCTACAATTTGTTTCTAGTGTCCATTGACAGCTCTTTAAGGTACCTTCACACTAAGCGACACAACGATAATGATAGCGATCCGTGACGTTGCAGCGTCCATGATAGCGATATCGTTGTGTTTGACATGCAGCAGCAATCTGGATCCCGCTGTGATATCGCTGGTCGTTGCTGAAAGTCCAGAACTTTATTTGGTCGTCAGATCGGCGTGTATCGTTGTGTTTGACAGCAAAAGCAACGATGCCAGCAATGTTTTACAATGGTAACCAGGGTAAATATCGGGTTACTAAGCGCAGGGCCGTGCTTAGTAACCCGATATTTACCCTGGTTACCATTGTAAAAGTAAAAAAAAAAAACAGTACATACTCACCCTCTGATGTCTGTCACGTCCCCCGGCGTCCGCGCTGCTGCTCAGAGCTTCCCGCACTGACTGAGTGCCGGCCATAAAGTAAAAGCAGAGCACAGCGGTGACATCACCGCTGCGCTCTGCTTTTACTTTACGGCCGGCACTCCCAGTCAGTGCGGGAAGCAGACGGCGAGGGACGTGACACCGGAATGTGAGTATGTACTGTTTTTTTTTTTTTACATTTACGATGGTAACCAGGGTAAACATCGGGTTACTAAGTGCGGCCCTGCGCTTAGTAACCTGATGTTTCCCCTGGTTACCCAGGGACTTCGGCATCATTGATCGCTGGAGAGCTGTCTGTGTGACAGCTCCCCAGTGACCACACAACGACTTACCAACGATCACGGCCAGGTCGTATCGCTAGTCGTGACCATTGGTAAATCGTTTAGTGTGAAGGTACCTTTAGTCTTGGCCCTGGTGGTGGAGGTTGGAATGTGATTGATTGAGTGTGTGATAGTGCAGAGTAGAAGGGCTTCTTAAAGAAAAAATTACATGACTGTGAAAGCCTGAATTCTTACTGGTTGGTAGGTGATCAAATTCTTATTTCATGCAATAAAATTTAATTATTTAAAAATCATAATGGGACTTTCTGTTTTTTATTTTTAGATTCTGTCTCTCGCAGTTGAAGTGTACCTATGATAAAAATTGCAGACCTCTTTTTAGGTACAAAATTGGCAGTGTATCAAATACTTACTGTATTTTTAGGACAAAAATTTTGTGGGAAAACAGGGATGTGTCTTATAGTCAGAATGAACTTACAGTTAGTGTGGTGGCAGCAGGAGTTGGGCAATTCTTATGGTGGTCCGACGCTGCAGAGCAAAGATCTCGCTCCCATCTCAGCCTGGTGCGGAAGGTTCGGCAGTGCTCGGTGGTGCGCGGTGGTGCTGGGGGCTCCAGCAACATTTTTTGAAAGCCCGGAGCCCCCACACTTCTATTGCCTTGATGCTGTGGCCTCCCGGAAAATGGCCGCCGGAGGCGGAGCATGCGCAGATTGAGATCTCATCTACCGAGATATCGGGATGAGATCTCATTGCGGAGATCTCAATCTGCGCCTGGGGAATCAATCTGACCTCTGGGAAAATGGCCGTCAGAGGAGGTGCATGTGCAGATTGAAATCTGGGCTCAGAGATCTCGTCTTCCAAGATCTCGGGATGAGAGCTCGTTGCCAAGATCTCAATCTGCGCATGTGCCACCTCTGGTGGCCATTTTTCCAGGAGGCCACAGTGTCAAGGCAATAGAAGTATGGGGGCTTCGGGCTTTCACAAAATGTCACTGTAGCCCCCGCACCAGCGAGCACCGCCAAACCTGCAGCACCAAACTGGGATGGGATTTCCCAGAGACCACTGCATCACAGCAATGGATAAGTGGGGGTTCTGGGCTTTCATAACATGTCGCCGTAGCCCCCCGCACCATCGAGCACCGCCAAACCTGCGCACCAGTCTGGGTCATATCATTGCCGGACTACCAAACACCCTCTGTGACTCTGCTCCACCAATGCTGCCGATCCCCCTGGGTAAGCTGAATTCAGGACTGTAAGATAGACCACCATTTGATGCATTTTTTCCCCCATTTACTTTCTCAAAATTATGGTCCGGAGCGTCTTATAGTCCAAAAATACGGTATTTTCCCAACTTTATGTAATGCCATTTTGTATGATCTTTACCAGGGGGTGTTGCTCACAGGGTAATTATGCAGAGCAACCTGAAGACATGCCCACAGAGAATCCTTTGGGGAAAGCTCCCATGGTAAAGAATAAGAATAAAAAGGTTCCTATCTCTGGAACCATACAGTGGATTTAAACAAACAGATAATGAAACATATTTTGATTTTTAATCTGTTTCTATTTTCTGATTGTTTATTCTATTGTCTGTAGATAATTATGGGGTGCCGGATATGTTTTACAGTGCCCATATGGAACATAGAATGTTTAAAAAAAATACTCTATGACCTATACAGAGGTCATTGTGAAGGGAGGGGAAGGAGGCTGTGAATATCATCTTGTATGAATGATGGATCCTCCATTATTTATCTATAGGTGTTACTGTTCATTGTAATCCCACCTATAGTGAAAATAAGTTGACTTCTCAGAAGTGAGCTCTATAAAAACGGAAGTATCAGCAATAATAGATAGATAGACAACAATAGATGTCGAGATGCAAAATTAAAAAATGTCACGAAAAATGTTAAGAATAAATTAATCTAAACAATTCATTAAACGTGTGATGATGACACATTTTCTCTTAAAAAAGTACAGATAGAAATTTCATAAAATGTATTGAATAATGTTGCCCCTTGTTACTATGTTTCACCCTTCACTTTGAGATGCTTTGTGAGAGAATTATTTTATTTCTATAGTAACGGAAAGCTTCAGAAGGGAGCAGTTGAATTATAGGATGGATTAAAGATATTAAGCAGCCTTTAAAAATTTATGGCCTACTCCTAGGATAAGCCATCAATATTAGATTAGTGGGGGTCTGACTATATGACTGAGCATCATCACTGATCAGCTGCTTGAAAAGGCTGCAGAATGGTTCATTCTTGCCTGCACCATATTTTTGGATAGCTGTTTTTCAAATTATTGCAGGATTGTTCCACTGAAGCAGATGGAAAATGTGAATAGTTGCTATAAAAAATGTGGTGCAGCAATGTACAAACCAGCCTGCAGCCAATATAGACATTGAAGAGGCTGCGGCAGTTGCACAAGCACCACACCCTCTACAACAGCTTATTGGAGAGGGTGCCTAAGGATAAGGGTACCGTCACACAGTGCCATTTTCATCGCTACGACGGCACGATTCGTGACGTTCTAGCGATATCGTTACGATATCGCAGTGTCTGACACGCAGCAGCGATCAGGGACCCTGCTGAGAATCGTACGTCGTAGCAGATCGTTTGGAACTTTCATTCGTCGCTTGATCACCCGCTGACATCGCTGGATCGTTGTGTGTGACAGCGATCCAGCGATGTGTTCGCTTGTAACCAGGGTAAACATCGGGTAACTAAGCGCAGGGCCGCGCTTAGTAACCCGATGTTTACCCATGTTACCAGCGTAAACGTAAAAAAAACAAACAGTACATACTCACATTCCGGTGTCTGTCCTCCGGCGTCTCAGCTTCTCTGCACTGTGAGCGCCTGCCGGCCGGAAAGCGAGCACAGCGGTGACGTCTGACGTCACCGCTCTGCTTTCCGGCTATGGTGCTTACACAGTGCAGAGAAGCAGAACGCCGGGGGACAGACACCGGAATGTAAGTATGTACTGTTTGGTTTTTTTACATTTACGCTGGTAACCAGGGTAAACATCGGGTTACTAAGCGCGGCCCTGCGCTTAGTAACCCGATGTTTACCCTGGTTACCCGGGGACTTCAGCATCGCTCCAGCGCCGTGATTGCAAAGTGTGACCGCAGTCTACGACGCTGGAGCGATAATCATACGACGCTGCGATGTCACGGATCGTGCCGTCGTAGCGATGAAAATGGTACTGTGTGACGGTACCCTAAGCCATCAGTTTTTAAAGTCTAGATAAGCTCACCCGAAACACAATAGATAGCTGTCAGGAGAACAATGGTTCAGCCAACAGCTATCTCTCCCAACTTTCCCATACACAGGAGTGCACGTTCTGTAGAGCACTATGAGAGAGCAGCTGCCGGGCAGTGGCTTATCTCACAGAGAACAAAAGGAATGCCAGTCCACATTCAGAGAAGTTGGGTCCCTATCTTGCCTGACATCATTTTTCAGGGAGAAACAGGAGGCCCACACACACACATTGTTGGCCAAATCTGCCAATATGGATATGTTCGGCTGACATTAGTCATAAGTGGCCTTAAGCTGTTAGTAGCTGTAATGCTTAATTTACACTGGCATCATGACTACTGTTTTTCTCATGCTCCTGTACAATGAATCCCATTTATAAAAAAAAAATCTGGTGAGATGCACTAGTTTTAACAGCAAGAATAGACTTAAGGTACCTTCACACTAAACGACTTTGCAACGAGAACGAGAACGATCCGTGACGTTGCAGCGTCCTGGATAGCGATCTCGTTGTGTTTGACACGCAGCAGCGATCTGGATCCCGCTGTGATATCGCTGGTCAGAGCTAGAAGTCCAGAACTTTATTTGGTCGTCAGATCGGCGTGTATCGTCGTGTTTGACAGCAAAAGCAACGATGCCAGCAATGTTTTACAATGGTAACCAGGGTAAATATCGGGTTACTAAGCGCAGGGCCGCACTTAGTAACCCGATATTTACCCTGGTTACCATTGTAAAAGTAAAAAAAAACCACTACATACTCACCCTGTCTGTCACGTCCCCCGGCATCCGCGCTGCTGCTCAGAGCTTCCTGCACTGACTGTGTCAGTGCCGGCCGTAAAGCAAAGCACAGCGGTGACGTCACTGCTGTGCTTAGGGCCGGCGCTTACACAGTGCAGGGAAGCTGAAGGCGAGGGACGCGACAGACACAGCAATGTAAGTATGTAGTGTTTTGGTTTTTTTACATTTACACTGGTAACAAGGGTAAACATCGGGTTACTAAACGCGGCCCTGCGCTTAGTAACCCGATGTTTACCCTGGTTACCCGGGGACTTCGGCATCGTTGGTCGCTTGAGAGCTGTCTGTGTGACAGCTCTCCAGTGACCACACAGCGACGCTGCAGCGATCGGCATCGTTGTCGATATCGCTGCAGCATAGCTTAATGTGACGGTACCTTTACTTAGATGCGGTAATAAAATCTCAAAACTGGCTGGAAATTACCCTATGAATGAGGAAAATTCTTGTTCATTGGATGAGATGATTTTTTAAACCAGCTTAAAAATCATCATTATCAGTAGCACATGTGAGATGTGCTACCTATAACATGATGTTTTATAGGAGGCACAGAACAATTCTTCTGTGCGCATAGAATACTTGTCTGTGTAAACAGGTACATAGGCTCGAATATTGGCAGTCAACTAACTGCCTGGATCAGTCCCTTAAATGTCTTATATGGCTTCTCACTCAAAATCAGGAATACACAATAGGGACAGGAATGGAAGGATTTGGATTTTTTTTTTTGTCCAATCACATGTTTTTTCCAATCTAGGGGATCCCACAGTCATCTAATAGGACCTAAGTGATAAGTGCATGTTAATGGTGGCCATAAGGATTAAATGCAGGTGGCAATACTTATTTCATCTAATTATATGTTTAGCGGTTTAGAACATTTTTGGAATCTTAAAACAATAAAAAGTGGGTTCATTGTCACAAAGAATAGCATACCTATAGTATGTGCCAAACTTGGAACATCATACAAGCGTCATCCATTAAGAACTGAAAGATGGAAACATAAGTCATAACTTATTTGCATCAAGCCATCAACAGGCAATAGCAGAACTACTTGTGCCCAAAGCTTTTTCAACATCTGCTCTGAGTAGTTGATAACAGGGTCTTTGTGGATTGTGTTATTGTGCAAACACAGAATCCAAGCAGATGTTTCAATTGTCTTTTCTTTGGTTAAATTCAGAAGCTTGTATTCATTACATGTAGCACGAGGGCTCATTCACAATTCCACTCTCCAAGAACAACATTATCTCCATTCTGTTCAAAAATGCTTCTTGCTCTGTCATTGCACTTATTGGAGAAAGAAAACAACGAGGAGGAATACCATGGGAAATTGCAAAAATTGGGGAATCAAGATGCATGAATTGTTTTTTTTTTCATAATGTCTAAGATTTCTTGGGAAACTAAAACATGCAACTTGTTATGCATAGACCTTAATAAGAGTTGGTACAAACAGAAAAGATACGAGTTTGATTGATCAGTTCATTGGTAAGCCTTGCATCACTGCACCACTAGGGGCTATGGGTTCAAAGCTGATCCATTGCGATAACTTTTATCAGTCATTTATCACAACCTAAAGGTACACAGAAGGCCTAGAAGCATATGCAAATTTTTGTTGACATCCAAAGCAGTCTTCCAGAGAAGAAGTTATCCATATTTCTCCATGAGACTCTGTGTACTGTTTTGTTGGTGATAATCAACTGCCAGGACCCAGTCCACCTGCCAGGACAATAATCTGTGACAGATGGGAGCTCGGCAAATTGCCTTCTACCTCCAAGCATCTTTGGATCTTCTTCTGATTAGCTGGCCTGGCGCGACATCTTGTGCACATCACACCAGAGCAATAACATTATGTTGTCTGGTCAATTAAAAAAAAAAGATGTGGAAGTAGGAGGCGGCTCTCAGGGCTCCATCGGCCACAGATTACTAATGTAGCCGATATATGGGGTCCTGCAAATTAATTTACACTAACTCTAGTCTGCAATAGATAAATGCACTGCTTCCAGGTGAGAAAATCTATGTGCCTACAATATGTACTAGGGAGCCATGAAACCTATGAGGGGCAGTCAGTAAAGATTTCCCCTGACGACCCACTTCTATTTATCACAGGTCGCAGCAACTGTACGTGTAATGATATGTCTCTATAGGTTACTTGCCAATTTGCAACTCAGAACTGAAAACAGTCTTGATTTTACAGGTACTGAAGTGGTGTGAGGTTTAATAATGGATCCAGTGGAATACAGAGCAGTCATCAAGTTCCTTTACTTAAAAAGGCCGCACACCAAAGGAGATGTTCGATGAGATGAAAGAGGTTAATGGTGATGATTCTCCATCATATGAAGTAGTCAAAAACTGGCATTGTCAATTAAATTTGGTTGGACTTTAGGGGAAAACAGCTTCAAATAAAGGGCAACCCCACTCTGCTATTGATGAACACACCATCCAGCAACTGGAGGTCGCCATTTTGGAAAATCACCACATAACCATTTGCCTCCTAGCCCAAAATGTCAAGATTAGTTTGGGGTCCGTGGAAAAAATCATCCAAGACCATCTTCACATGCATAATGTATCAACTCGCTGGGTTTCCCGGCTGCTCACACTTTTCCAGAAGCAGGAACGAGTCAAATACTCTCAGGCTCTATTGACTATGAAAGGATGAAAGCTGGGTCCATCACTATGATCCTGAGACTAAAGTCCAGTCAATGCAATGGAAGCATCATGACTCACTGCCTCAAAAAAAGACACGTGCCCAACCCTCGGCAGGTGAGGTTATGCTCACAGTATTTTGGAACCAGGACAGAGTAGTATTGATGGATTTCCTAGCAAAGGATACCATGATTACTGTGGCATACCATCGGACTTACACCTTTTTCCATCAATGAAGTTATTTTTGAAGGGTAAGCTTTTACCAGATAATAAGATTCTGATTTCCGAAGTCACAACTTGGCTTTCGGAACAACCTGTTGACTTCTACAAGCAAGGTGTTTACAGTTGCTTAAAGAGATGGGAGAAGTGTGTGTCCCTAGGTGGCACCTATGTAGAGAAGGACTAATAACTGTGCCAAGTTTCACTGCTCTCAGTCCACATGAAGTGAGTCATGGGAAATCATTAATAAATGCTATTCATACATGCACTGTCATACGGGACATAATGCCTGAGCCATAAGAGAAAAATATTGTATCGCACTACAGAATATTTCTGTAACCAAATTTGCAGATCTTAGCAAATGAAATTGAGCATATAGCCATAAGTATTTCTATGATACTAACCTTTTGTGCAATTTTAATAACCATTATTGGGGGTTCCTGAGTCTTATTAAAAAGACTAGTTGTGCATAAAGTCTTATTGCAGTCTTATTGGCACTGGGGAATAAATGCACATATGCACTCTGCCAAAAGGAAGAAAACTATCTCAAATAGTTTCCTTACTTTTGAAGTTGACCTTCTGTGTGTGTTTTTTACTGTTGGCCAAAAGCAATAAAATTATATACACAACTTGCCTCCTTGACGAGATCCAGAACCCCCCAAATCTGCATCAAGTTCACCTAATTCTGTCAATTCATGTGTTGGATGCACTAATCTGGGTCAAGTACCCTGAAACAGCTTTCTGCAGATGGGAATTCCACTTGGATAGTATTTACTGCATGACTAATAAAAGAGCAGAATATTGAAGCAAAGAATGGATACTATAGATGAAAGAACTAGTTGGACGTAAATTGAATTTGCCTTGAATCATACAAAAAAATGCATTTTTCTGAATCTGAATGTTTTGTGCCTTCTGTAAATTCAGCAAAATGTGCCTGACCAGGTTTGATTTTGTTGATTCATAGAGGAAAAGAGTGAAAAAAAATAATAGTCACCTCATCGCTCACCTTTCTAGCCACCGCAGCCAGCAGTATATTCCTCTTCTCAGCTTCCTCTTTACTGCGCCACCATGTGTAACATCCTATTCCTCCATATTCACTCAGTGCCATGAACTTTGGCCTAGTAGGCCTCTGACATCATAATATATATTATGATTGCACAATGTCACAACATATCTTGCTGGAGGGCTAGTTAGCACATCAGGTAACACGTGCGTCATGATGTAAGAGGCAGAGGTGTCAAACTGCATTCCTCGAGGGCCGCAAACAGGTCATGTTTTCAGGATTTCCTTGTATTGCACAGGTGAAAATTTAATCACCTGCGCAGAATGATTCCAGCACCTAGTGGAATGCTAAGGAAATCTTGAAAACATGACCTGTTTGCGGCCCTCGAGGAATGCAGTTTGACATCTCTGGTTAGAGGCCTAATCAGGAACTCCAATGCAGAGTAAAGCTGGAGAAAGAGGACATTACAGGTGATGAAGATATAAAGAGGTTGGAAAGAGTTGCCCTGAGGACTGGACTGTGGTTCACTATATGTTTATTAGTCTTTGTGGAGAGACCCCAGAGCATAAAATAGCCGGATTACTTACGGTAATGCTCTTTTAATGAGTCCATGACAGCACCCACTGGAGAGATAGGGATCTGCCCCAAGGAACAGGAAACCTACAGAGACATAAAAGGGGGCGGTCCCCCTCTCCTCCTCAGTTTAATTTCAGAGTACCCGGAGGACCGCCAGTGTTAGTCAACCATCGCAATGTATCATCAGAATATAAACTTCATAGAAGTAATTACATTGGCTTTTATTAGGGAGGGATGTGACTGGGTGCTGTCATGGACTCATTAAAAGAGCATTACCGTAAGTAATCCGGCTATTTACCCTTCGCCATGACAGCACCCACTGGAGAGATTTCCAGAGACCAACACCTAGGGGGGGACCACCGTGCTGAGGATAGTCCTGCCAAAGTGTAGGTCAGAGTCGGAAGACAGGTCAAGCCTGTAGTGATTATAGAAAGTGGAAGGAGCCAACCAAGTTGCAGCCTTACATATATCCTCGATTGGCACGTTCCCTTTTTCGGCCCAGGAAGAAGCCATGGCTCTGGTGGAATGTGCTTTGATACCCTCCGGAGGTTCTTCATTTTTCATGGAATAGGCCAACCGGATAGCGTCTCTTATCCACCTGGATAATGTTGCTCTTGTGACTCCATATCCTTTCTTTTTGCCCTGGAAGGATATGAACAGAGCCCTACTCTGCCTCCAACTACTAGTTTTCTCAATATATTGCAAAACTACTCTCCTGACGTCTAGAGTATGGAATTTTTGTTCTTCAGGAGTAGAGGGGTCTTTAAAGAAAGTAGGAAGATGTATCTCTTGTGACCTGTGGAACTTCCCTGCTACCTTAGGAAGGTATAAGGGGTCCGGTTTTAAGATTAGTCTGTCATGAAATGTGAGAAGGTAAGGTTGATCTATCGACAAGGCCTGAATGTCGCTGACTCTTCTAGCCGATGTTAAGGCTACTAAGAAGGCTGTTTTTAACGACAAGTGTTTCAAAGATGCTGTGTCTATAGGCTCAAACGGAGATTCTGTTAGAGAGTCTAAGACTAGATTTAGATCCCAAGGAGCTACCCTAGGTATGTGGACAGGAGTAACTCGTTCACAGGCCGTGATGAAGCGGGATACCCATTTATTACCAGCAATATTATGGCCATAGAGGGCACCCAGAGCGGACACCTGGACCTTTAGTGTGTTAACTGACAGACCTAACTCTTTCCCTTTCTGTAGAAATTCTAGTATAGATTTTATTGGGACTTCAGAGGGGTTTGAACTAGTATGGAACTGAAGAAACTTCTTCCATACTTTGGTGTAAATTTTTGTTGTAGATGGTTTCCTGCTAAGCAGGAGTGTATCAATTAGGCCTTTTGAAAACCCCCTGGAATTTAGTATCTGCCTTTCAAATTCCAGGCCGTCAGGTGGAGGCTGTCCACCTGAGGGTGGAAGAAAGGTCCCTGAGAGAGAAGATTTGGGATTGAGGGAAGGACCCAAGGATCCGTCACCGACATCGACCGTAGGCATGAGAACCATGGTCTCTTGGGCCAGAATGGCGCTATCAGTATTATCCTGGCCTGCTCTTCCCTGATCTTCCGTATTACTTGTGGAAGCAGAATTATCGGAGGGAAAGCGTACGCTAGCTTGAATTGCCAGGGTGTTTGAAGAGCATCTAGAATGTCCGGGTGATCTGCACGGGACCGAGATGCGAATTTCTGGACTTGTTTGTTTTGTTTTGTAGCGAACAGGTCTATTTGGGGCTTGCCCCATAACAATGTTATCTTGTGGAAAATGTGAGGATTGAGACACCATTCTCCTTGATGAAGAGTGTGTCGACTTAGGAAGTCCACTTGTTGATTGTCCTCTCCTTTGATGTGGACTGCCGAGAGGGACAACAGATGCTTTTCGGCCAGGATTAAGGTACTGTTTGCGGAAGACATTAGAGCGTCTGATCTTGTGCCGCCTTGTTTGTTTAAATACGCCACTGTCGTAGTGTTGTCTGAACAGATTCTGACGTGGCTTCCTCGTAGCTGTGGGAGAAATTGACGCAGTGCATAGTTTACCGCATTCAATTCTTTTAGGTTTGATGAATATAAATCCTCATTCTTATCCCAGGTTCCCTGGCAGAATCTATCTCCCATGTGTGCGCCCCACCCGTGGGGACTAGCGTCCATAGTTATCGTGTGGGATGGAGATATTACCCAAGGGACACCCCCCGCTAGGTTGTCTTTATTTAGCCACCATTCTAAGGAGGATAAGACTTTCTCGGATAAAGTTATTTTCGATTCAAGGTGCCCCAGAAATTTTCTCAGTTCCCGAAGTATCTGATGTTGTAATGTTCGGGTATGAAGTTGTGCCCACTGAACGGCTGGAGTACAGGAGGAGAGGGATCCTAGCAAGGACATTCCTGCTCTCAGGGACATTTGAGGTTTGTGAATGGCCGCCACAACTTTACCCTCTATAAGAGATATTTTTTCTTGGGGAAGTAGACATTTTTGCTTTATGGAATCTAGATTAAATCCCAAAAATGTCTGAAGAGAAAGTGGGATGAGTCTGGATTTTTTATAGTTGACGATCCAGCCCAGGCTTTCTAAGGACGAGACAGTGTCAGCTAATCGTTCCGCACACTGAAGGGATGAATTTCCTACAACTAAAAAATCATCTAAGTAGGGAATGATTAATGTGTCTCTCTGGCGAAGGTAGGCCATTACTTCTAACATTACCTTCGTGAAGATCCTGGGTGCCGTGGAGAGACCGAAGGGCATGGCTGTATACTGGAAATGATGAATCTCCCCCTCAAGAGTTACTGCCACTCTTAAGTATTTTTGATACCTACTATGGATAGGGAGATGGTAGTAGGCATCTTTTAAATCAATGCCGCCCATTCTACAATTTGGAAAAAGGAGCTTAATGGCCGATCTAATAGACTCCATTTTAAACGTATAATTTTTAATAAACGTATTGAGTTTTTTAAGATTTATAATTGTTCGAAATGAACCATCGGGTTTAGGGATTAAAAATAACGGAGAGTAGAACCCTTTACCCTCTTGTCCCTTTGGCACCCTAACTAAAACATTTTTAACTATAAGACTTCTAATTTCCAGTTCAAGGGCCTTCTGTTGCACTGGTGAGGAAAGGGCTGTTAAAATAAAGGAATCATGGGGAATTTGGAGGAATTCTATTTTCATTCCTTCCTTAATAATATTTAGCACCCAGGAACTTGACGTGATTTTTCGCCATTGGGGAAAGAAAAATTTTAACCTGCCCCCTACTGGGGTGTCTGGTGTTTTAGAATTTGTTGTCTCTACGGAAGGGGGGGCCTTTGAACATAGTGCCACCCTGTTTTCCCTCTCTTGTGGCCCATCGTGACGATCTTTCATTTTGTGTTCTTTTCCCGAACGGCCTCTTCCTAAAGGTCTTCCTATAGAAAGGAATTGAGGGGTCAGGGAAGGCTTTTTTCCTCTCTTTTGCTTTTTTGAGGATCTCGTCTAATGCTTTCCCAAACAAAAACTCACCCTCACACGGAATAGCGCAGATCTTAGCCTTTGACTGCGTATCCCCCTTCCAGCTCTTCATCCATAACGCACGTCTGGCATTATTAATTAGACCGGCTGATCTTGCTGCAAGGCGAAGAGAGTCAGCTGAAGCATTGGCCATGAATGCTGCTGCACCTCTAATTAGTGGTATCGCATCCCGCAATTTTTGTCTGGAGACCCCCTGTTCGATCTGTTGATCCAGCTGATCAATCCAAACAAGCATGGATCTAGCTGTGCACGTGCTGGCAATTGATGGCTTAAATATGCCCATGGAAGCCTCCCATGATCGTTTCAGTGACGATTCTGCCTTCCGATCTAGAGGATCAGAAAGTAGGCCCGCATCCTCGACTGGTAGAGCTGACTGTTTTGAGGTGGAGGCGACTGCAGCGTCCACCTTAGGGATTTTAGTCCATGAAATTAACTCCTCATCATTAAAGGGGTACTTCCTTTTGGAGGCTGACGGGAGGAAACCTCTCTGGTCCTGTTTCTCCCACTCCCTCTTTATCAGTGCCTTAACCGCCGGCATTACTGGGAATGCTCTTCTCTTCCTCTCTGCCAACCCTGCAAACATAATGTCTTGTGCAGTTTGGTCGTCTTTTGCATCCTCACAACCTATAGTATTCCTGATGGATTTTACTAGGTTGTCCACCCCATCAAGGGGAAAACAAGCTCGACCCTCAATGTCGGATTGTGTCGAGGAAGAGGATGATGCCTGCGAGGAGTCTGAGTGGATAACGCCTTCCTCCTCGGACTCAGAGCTGGATATAGCCTTTCCTTTCCCGGATTTTTTAGGGGGGGTACTGGCTTGTGAGATGGCCTGTAGTTCCTCTCTAATTATGGCCCGTATATCTGTGACTGACATAGATGGACTCTGCATTGTTTCCGCCATACATTGATTGCAGAGCTTTTTGGGGTGGGAATCTGGGAGAGGCTCGTCACATAACGCACACTGTTTGTGTTTAGATTTCTGTCTCCTTTTGGCCTGGGAGAAGAAGACATTTGTGGAAAAAAGTGTCAGCTTTATAGGCAGAGGGGAATTACACTCACCCAGTGAAGCTGTATGGTACCGAAATAGGAGGTTGCGACTTTCTGGATCTTGAATCCTTGGTCTCGCTCCTGTGGCTGGCATCTGAGGACCTTCTGCTGGCTGGCTCACCTGCTGGGTCCACTGTTTTGCCTGGAGACGACATGTTGCATCGCCTGTGCGTTTGCAACTTCCCCCTTTTTATAGGCCAAGATCCGGTCTCTTTTTTTTTTTTCTTTCTTTCCCCACAGCGGTGTACTGCGCATGCGCGAAACCGCGCTTTCCCTCACCGCTGTCTGGGTGACCCGGAAGTGCTCACCGGCCCCGGGGCAGTATGGGGATGTTTTCCCCACCGCTACCACGCACGCGCGGCCGCCATCTTGTCCGGCCTGAGCTATGGAGTGGTGTGCCGGCTGCCGCTGCAGCTGTGCCTCAGAACTCGGACCTCATACCTGGCGGTCCGCGTTTGGAGCTCCTTTTAGGGCCGCACATCTGCCGCAATGCCTTGTGGAACCGAGCAGCCTCCCGGACCATGCGTTCCATATGCCGGCCAGACGAGGGGGGAGCCGTCTAGCGGAGTCTCCCCCGACGCTGCTTCTGGACTGCATCCCCTGCCGTTCTCGCGGACACCGCACAGGCGGATGCATCTAGCCCAGGTATGCCTGTAGTTCGAAGAATCCAGAGATCCTGTCCCCTGGGAACAGGAAACCTAAACTGAGGAGGAGAGGGGGACCGCCCCCTTTTATGTCTCTGTAGGTTTCCTGTTCCTTGGGGCGGATCCCTATCTCTCCAGTGGGTGCTGTCATGGCGAAGGGTAAAAGACACATTTCATTCCCATCAAATAAATGTGATGCAAATAAAATTTCCTGGACAATCACTGAATTCGATTTTCATCAGTTTCACTAATCACTAGAAGATAGCTCCAATAGGTGGCATTATCAAGCAGAAAATAGATAATATTCAATACTGATACGTATAAAAACCGAGGTTGAGCATTTCCAACCATTGCTGCCTTCACTGTAACTATTGCCAAGTCTACGCTTTTGGTTGTTATAGCTACAGCTTCTTCAAAATCTCTTGCTTCCTTTAAATGACTATAATGTGTAGCAGTATAATGTACTATCATAGCATTGCAAATTATAGTCATTTACAGTTGGCAGGAGAGCACAGAGAAGCCGGACCCCAGAACTCTGTCAAAGGCTATAGCTACAATAACCTACTGCAAGGACTGAAGAGTCACATAGAGAGATCAGTGTGACCAGGATTGGTTGACTGAAAAATTATATGGTTAACCCGTTTAAGATCAATATGACACCGTAATTAGGGCTTTTTATAGTGAAGTGCACTACGATTATTCTGCCTGGAAAATTCCTAACTATGCCGCAAGCCAACCATACCTAATATGCAATGAACATGAATATGTTATTATTTTATACGCGAACGATGCTCAATAGTATTTAAGCTTGTGTTCTTTTCAGAACTGTAGATCAACACAGAAAATTATTGCCAATGTGGAATGATTAAAGTCAATATAATGTATGTAGTAATCTGAAAGAAACAACAAAGAAAAATCAAATAAGTCCCAAACATTATCACTGAGAGACAATAGTAATCTGCAGTACTAATCGGCAGCATTAGTAAAAAAGTTAGGAGACTTCCAAAGGCTTCCATTCAGATTTGATCAAAGTTGGCCAACCTCGTTACTTTTAGTGTGAACAGTAGACCGTCTAATATGGAGTTCCCCTGTTTCTTCACTGATAGAGAGGAATTGGGCAATTTGAATGTAATGCCCTATAATTTTGCTATCCCCGAAGATAAATCAATGGAATCAGTGTCTGGCTTTTGCCTTCTGCCCAGGAGACAGAACAATTATGTGCATAGGGGGTTGGGAAAGATATTTCAAAGGATGTATGGACAGAGATTATCTAGCTGAGACATCCCTGTTAATGAGTACACTAGAACACTATTAATTTACAAAAAGAAACAATTCCAAAATTAAAGTGATTGTCTAGGACTCAGATATTGAGGATTTAGGAGCTGAGCTGCAATACCTATAATGGCCACTACATAGTGTACAGAGATGTGGCGTTTATGCTCCATACACTGTGTAGTGGTCATTCTCAGGTACTGCAGCTCAGTTTTATTTTCAAATGAATGAGAGCTGAGATGTAGTACTTGAGAATGATAGTTAAATAGTGTATTCAGTTTTGGTGTTCCAGCTACATACACTGAACTGATGTCTAAAAGAACATTTGATTTACATTTAAAACTTCTGAAATTGTTTCTTGGTTCCAGCTGCTTTTGTTACTTTCAGAATGTTGAAACAAACAGTTTTGCTGAGAGGACGGCACTCTCCAATGGTGATGATATCTCCAATTAGGACTTCCCTAAAGCGGGGGGACAGATGCACAGACATGTTCTTGTGGCATTTCTCAAAATGGTTGTACTTGCGAATGTAGAGGAAATAGTCCCGGCGGATGACTACTGTGTGCTGCATCTTCAGCTTGGCGACAACTCCAGACAGAATGCAACCACAAATAGAGACATTGCCAGTGAAGGGACATTTCTTGTCAATGTATGTTCCCTCAATTGCCTCTTGAATCCCAGACCAACATTCTTCTAATAGCGGGGTAGCTTCTCTTTGCCGGTCTCCCCAAGAAGCACATGCTTCTTGTTCTGGAAAATAGTCGGCTCCTTCTGATAAGCCCTCTCAGTCTGGATATTCGCCATCTTGGCCTGCAGGGTGAAAAAGAGCTTTTCCAATTCCAGAAGTTTTAAATGTAAATCAGATGTTCTTTCAGGTACTGAACTGATGGCTGTTGGATGGCCGTTGGAGAGTGTGCAACACACAATTGTCATCCGCCGGGACTATCTGCAATACATCCGCAAGTACAACTGTTTTGAGAAATGCCACAAGAACATGTCAGTCCATCTGTCCCTCTGCTTTAGGGATGTCCAAATCGGAGATGTCATCACCATTGGAGAGTGTCGTCTTCTCAGCAAAACTGTTCGTTCCAACGTTCTTAAAGTAGCAAAAGCGTCTGGAACCAAGAAACAATTCCAGAAGTTTTAAATGTAAATCAGTTGTTCTTTCAGGTACTCAATTGATGGCTGTTGGACCTAATAACAGCTAATTCTTGGGTTGGGCGGGGTGTTGGACCTCCAGTGATTTGATATTGATTACCTATTCTTAGGGTAGGTCATCAATATTTAAGTCCTTTAATGTGGAAATTTGTTTCATGCAAATTTAGTAAAACATGAATAGGTGCATCTATGATCTCCAACTTTATAACTATAAAAAAATTGGAAAGGAAAAGAAGGGCCCTTACTTTAAAACTTTTTTCCAATGAAGAACCATTTAAGACTAATTACTCATTAGAAAGGTTATCATCATAATAAATATACTCTTAAGGCTTATAATAAACTAAAAGGCGAACCAAGATGATGCTCATAGTTTATATGGTAAAAGGACACGAAGAACAACTTTACCAGAAAAGTTCTTCTTGACTGTTATTGCTGTTTGAAGTCATTCTACAAATGGAGCTCTTGACAATGTCAATAGCAAAGAATTGATAAGATGTAAATTATGAATGTAGCACTCCACCCAAAAGTGTATTATGCATTCCTTAGCTGAGTTTGTATGTAATGACACAAGCTATACTTTTGAGATGATACACCTAGGAGTTGATTTATTCCTAATTCTATAAAGGAACAATCTAATGGATGTCATTTAGTAAAATATAGTGATTAATCCATTCGATTCTAATCAGTTTTACTGAAAGCCAGCAGTCATTAATGAGAAGCATCATGGTATGTATTCTTGTAAATAGCTGGTGTTACGGTAAGATGAGCCAAAAAGATAGACAGCTATTTTCTTTACAATGCAAACAATGAAAATGATTTAAAGGGAACCTGTCAGCTTCTTTAGCCATCTACAACTGCCACCATGACTTTATTTCACCCTGTTAATACTTTCTAAAAAGCCATTGTTTGTGGTTTATTGATTGTTTAATCTAAAAAAAAATCTATCTTAAAACTGGGCTTACAATATACTAATTAGGGGGCGACTATTCGAGAAGGCGATGCTTTCCCGAGACTAATCTTCCCTTGAACCATGATATCTCCATCCTATGGGGTTGAGCAACATGATCTGCTAAGGGGTTGTTACTGCAAGTCCCTGCCTCTCTAGGAATGAGCAATGAAGCCAGGTGGGAAACAACAATGCTCTCAGTGTGGAAAAAAAGATAATCTTGTAGTTATAATTCCTTTTAATGGCTAATAAAAATAAAATAAATTATGTTACAAAGCAAGTTTTTGGGACTTCTTAGGTCCCTTCCTCAGGCATGGTATAACAAAGTTTCAAACTTTTTGATATGAGAAAATCCCATTAAGACAACATTGCTATTTGCAGTGGGAATTTAAGCAGGGCATCTATTGTAGTGATAAAAATGTCATGATGTTTTAAGTTGGAAGTATTTCTTGAAATGTTATGTATTGCAGAAAAAATATGAGTCTAGATGAGTATCCCCCGCTCAATCCTACTCAATTATCCCACCACAGTACTAACATGCATTCAGAGCAGAGACTTGTGCACATATTAAAAAGAGACATTTTAGTTTTTTATCCGGGTTAAACCCCCATTAAATATACAGCATCTAGATATCATCCTGCACAAGATATTTATTACTTGAGAGAAAGGGTATTTGCACTTAACAAAAGTCAAAAGGACAAGTTTTACACAGTGGCTTCTGATTTCAATGAATTTATATGGCACCTACATTATACTCAAATTTAATCTAATTACAAGAAAAGGTCAAAATAATAAAAAAGTGGCATTAATAAAGCCATCCTATTCAGATGATATTTAACTTCATTCCACTGGTATACAGTGTATGTAACTATGAAATAAAGCTGAATATCAACCTGTAAGACAATTTCATCAATTGAATTGGAAAAAAGATTAACTTAAAGCTGGATATATGTATTTAAATGAAAGCAAAAAAAAAGGTTCTAGTTCTTCACCTTCTAATGGGAAAAGGTAATAGCATGGTTTATATTTATCCAGTTTTTTAGGCTATCAAAAACTAGCAATTTCTCCCCACTTTTGGCCGGATGTTAGTTGTCAGAGCATGTATGATGGCTCAAGTTATTATATAATTATGTGGTTGCATAATCCCCTAGTACTGTCAGATTTGACAGCTGTAGATGTGACAGCTTTATTGGCTACCACAATCCTGAAAAGAGACACTTTGACTTTTCAGATTTCCTCTAGCAGTAGTACTAGGGATTCGGTAGTCTTAAAGAGCATCTGTCAGTAGGATCAGCCCCCCCCCTAAGAGGTCTATATGGTAATGCAGGTCATAGGAAGCTGAATAATATGAGACCTTAATATATGTAATCTGATGTCTAATTTCAGAAAAATCTATGTTTTTCTTAATATGTACACTGTGTTCCAAATTATTATGCAAATTGGATTTAAGTGTCACAAAGGTTTACTTGTTTTGTTTTTCTAATAAACTCGTGGATGGTATTGTGCCTCAGGGCTCAATGAATCACTGAAATCAATCTTAAACACATGTGATAATTAGTTTTCCAGGTGATTCTAATTAAAGGAAAACTACTTAAAAATGATGTTCCACATTATTAAGCAGGTCACAGGTTTCAAGCAATATGAGAAATAAAAAGGATCTCTCTGCTGCTGAAAAGCGTTAAATAGTGCAATGCCTTGGACAAGGTATGAAAAAATTAGATATTTCACGAAAACTTAAGAGTGATCATCATACTCTGATGAGATTTGTGACTGAAACAGAGCACAGACAGAGTTCATGCAAATAAAGGCATAATGAGGAAGTTTCTGCCAGACAAATTCATTGGATTAAGAGAGCAGCTGCCAAAATACCATTACAAAGCAGCAAACAGTTATTTGAAGCTGCTGGTGCGTCTGGAGTCCCTCGAACCTCAAGGTGTAGGATCCTTCAAAGGCTTGCTGTGGTGCATTAACCTACTATTTGGCCACTCCTAAACAGTGTTCACAAGCAGAAACGGTTGCAGTGGGCCCAGACATACATGAAAACTAATTTTCAAACAGTCTTGTTTACTGATGAGTGTCGAGCAACCCTGGACGGTCCAGACGGATGGAGTAGTGGATGGTTGGTGGATGGCCACCATGTCCCAACAAGGCTGCGACGTCAGCAAGGAGGTGGAGGAGTCATGTTTTGGGCTGGAATCATGGGGAACCAGCTGGTAGGGCCCTTTAAGGTTCCTAAAGGTGTGAAAATGACCTCAGCAAAGTAAATAGAGTTTCTGACTGACAACTTTCTTCCATGGTCTAAAAAGCAGAAACGTGCCTTCAGGAGCAAAATCATCTTCATGCATGACAATGAATACCTCTGAGTAATTGGCTGCTATGGGCATAAATGGAGATAAACTCATGGTGTGGCCACCATCTTCCCCTGACCTCAACCCTATAGAGAACCTTTGGAGTATCATCAAACAAAAGATCTATGAGGGTGGGAGGCCGTTCACATCAAAACAGCAGCTCTGGGAGGCTATTCTGACTTCATGCAAAGAAATACAAGCAGAAACTCTCCAAAAACTCACAAGTTCAATGGATGCAAGAATTGTGAAGGTGATATCAAAGAAGGGTTCCTATGTTAACATGTAACTTGGCCTGTTAGGAGGTTTTGGAGTTAAATGGCTTTTTTGTTCAGTGAATGTGACCTCCTAATGCTGCAAATTCCACAAATGAGCATTTTCAGTTCTTTAAAACATATCAAATGTTTAGAAATTCTACTGTGCATAATAATTTGGAACAGTGCATTTTGAGTTTTTATTCATTTTGGAGATTATACTGTTATCATTGGGAGGTTTCTTCAATAAAATTCGATGTATACTCTAACGGGTGATGACTTTTATTAGACTGACTGTCATTTGCACCGACCCTTTAGGAAAATCCGATAAAAATGTCATTTGCATAATAATTTGGAACATAGTGTAAATGAGCTGTTAAGGTCTATGGACTGGACACAGATCTCCCCAAGAATCTGCCTATAGAGCTTACATTTAATATAAGAGGTTGTTCCCAGTTTGAGTCAAGGAGAGCAGACTGTCAGTCAATACATGTCTCACACTGGCAAAACCTCCTTTCATTTAAAATAAGCTCTGAAGACAGATTCTCATGGAGATCACTGTCCAGCTCACAGCTTGGAACAGCTAATTTACATATGAAGAGAATGTTGATTTCTCTGGTACAATAAATAGAATCATAGCTATCAAGGTATCATTTTATTCAAATTTCTATGATCTACATACCCATAAAAATGGCCTTAGAGGGTTGATCCTATTGAGAGATTCTCTTTAAGGGCTCATACCCATTTGCAAGAAAAAAAAAGGTCCATAATCTGGACCGAAAAAAATGGACGAGGGACATGCGAGTGTCATGCGAGTACAATGCGATTTTTCTCACATAGGATCCGTATGACATCCGTGTGTCATGCGTATGCAATACATTTGTTTTTCTCTGCTACTATTTTTCTACAATAATTTACAGGACCATTTACAGTGTTCTATGCCACAGAATGGTAAGGTATCTGTAAAAAACGGACGGTATACGGATGGTGTGTATTCCGTGCGTTTTTTTCTCGCACCCATTGACTTGCATTGGCGAGTCTCATGCGAGGTACGCAGCACATCGCAGCATGCTGCAATTTTTTTCTCAGTCCGATTTCAGCTGAGAAAAAAATCGCACATGAGATATATGTAACCCATTGAATAACATTGGTCAGAGTGCAATCCGATTTTTTATCGGATTGCCCTTGTCCGTTTTTCTCGCAAATGAGTATGAGCCCTAAGACAGCCATACACATTAGGCTTGTGTCCATTTTGGCAAGACCAATGCCAACCACTCAATGTGTATGAACTATTCGGCCAATGTTCGTTCAGCTTATGTTGAGGGAAAACTGGATCGGGCATGTTAAATGTCAACATGCCTAATTCTTTGTTCTTAAGACAAGTATCTGGCTGTGATTTATTCTTCTTTTTCAATTAAAAACATCACATAAAAGATCCTCACATTTTATTATGATATGGCAGCCTTGGGGAACGATGGCTACTGTAGGTGAGCACAATTTATTTAGAACACCTACCATTTTTCATGGTTATTGAATAATATATGGTTTTGTAATATTTTTATTATTAAGATTAAATCTACACGTGAGGCATAGTGCTAAATACAAGCTGCAGTTAGCATCCTGTACTCTGCTGATCACCAGTGTGTACTGCTGTCTGTCACTGCATAGGATTTCATTTTTTGAAGTCGGTGCTTAGCGCTGTTTAGTGTTGAGCATTCCGATACCGCAAGTATCGGGTATCGGCTGATATTTGCTGTATCGGAATTCCGATACCGAGTTCCGATATTTTTGTGATATCGGAAATCGGAATCGGAAGTTCCCAGTGTATGGTTCCCAGGGTCTGGAGGACAGGAGACTCTCCTTCAGGCCCTGGGATCCATATTCATGTAAAAAATAAAGAATAAAAATAAAAAATATGGATATACTCACCCCTCCGGCGGACCCTGGACCTTAGCGATGTAACCAGCAGCCTCCTGTTATGATCCCAGTGGCTGGGGATCACAGGAAATACCAGCTAAGTTAATAGGCAAAGAACAAGCTCTAGGGAGGTGGTAACTGGACTGACCACAAATCTGATCCTATCCCAACACACTAAAGGTAGCCGGTGAACGTGCCTAAAATCCTGGACGTCTCGACGCAGCCTGAGAAACTGACTACCCCTAAAGAGAAAGCAAGACTTCACTTGCCTCAAGAGAAATAACCCCAAAGATATAGGAAGCCCCCAACAAAAAATAACGGTGAGGTAAGGAGAAAAGACACACGTAGGAATGAAAACAGATTCAGCAAATGAGGCCCGCTAATACTAGATAGCAGAAAACAGATAGAGAACTGTGCGGTCAGCAAAAAACCCTACCAAAATATCCACGCTGAGAATTCAAGACCCCCACACCAACTAACGGTGTGGGGGGGGGAGAAACTCAGCCCCCTAGAGCTACCAGCAAGCTGGGAAATCAGGACAAAAAACATATTGAACACAGATGATCAAAAAATAAACAAAACGGAAACTTAGCTTCTCTTGAAGAGACTGGTAGCAAAGTAGTCAGAAGGAATCAGAATAGCACTGAATACATTGACAGCAGGCATGGACTGAGAGTCCAAGTGAGCTTAAATAGAAAACCAGCCCACAGATAACGAGACAGCTGATGCCAGTCACAACCTGCAGAAAGACAGCACTCACACAGTACCACTTGTGACCACAAGAGGGAGCCCAGAAATAGAGTTCACAACAGTACCCCCCCCTTGAGGAGGGGTCACCGAACCCTCATCAAGACCCCCAGGGCGATCAGGATGAGCCGCATGGAAGGCACGAACCAAATCGGCTGCATGAACATCAGAGGCGACAACCCAGGAATTATCCTCCTGACCATATCCCTTCCACTTAACCAAATACTGAAGCCTCCGTCTGGAAATATGAGAATCCAAGATCTTCTCCACCACGTACTCCAATTCGCCCTCAACCAGCACCGGAGCAGGAGGCTCAACAGAAGGAACCACAGGCACCACATACCTCCGCAACAAAGACCTATGGAACACATTATGAATGGCAAACGATGCTGGGAGGTCCAAACGAAAAGACACCGGGTTAAGGATTTCCAAAATCTTATAAGGACCGATGAAGCGAGGCTTGAATTTAGGAGAGGAAACCTTCATAGGAACATACCGAGAAGACAGCCATACCAAATCCCCAACACGAAGTCGGGGACCAACACCGCGACGGCGGTTGGCAAAGCGCTGAGCCTTCTCCTGTGACAACTTCAAATTGTCCACCACATGGTTCCAAATCTGCTGCAACCTATCCACCACAGAATCCACCCCCGGACAGTCAGAAGGCTCAACCTGACCCGAGGAAAAACGAGGATGAAAACCAGAATTGCAGAAAAAAGGCGAAACCAAAGTAGCAGAACGAGCCCGACTATTAAGGGCAAACTCGGCCAATGGCAAAAAAGTCACCCAATCATCCTGATCAGCAGAAACAAAACATCTTAAATAAGTTTCCAACGTCTGATTAGTTCGCTCGGTTTGGCCATTCGTCTGAGGATGGAAGGCCGACGAAAAAGACAAATCAATGCCCATCTTAGCACAAAAAATCCGCCAAAATCTGGACACAAACTGGGATCCTCTGTCAGACACAATATTTTCAGGGATGCCGTGCAAGCGAACCACATTCTGAAAAAATAAAGGAACCAAATCGGAGGAGGAAGGCAACTTAGGCAAGGGCACCAAATGGACCATTTTGGAAAAACGATCAGACACCACCCAGATGACAGACATTCTCTGAGATACTGGAAGATCTGAAATAAAATCCATGGAAATGTGCGTCCAAGGCCTCTTCGGGACAGGCAAAGGCAAAAGCAAACCGCTGGCACGAGAACAGCAAGGCTTAGCCCGAGCACAAATCCCACAGGACTGCACAAAGGAACGCACATCCCGCGACAAGGAAGGCCACCAGAAGGACCTAGCCACCAAATCTCTGGTACCAAAAATCCCAGGATGACCTGCCAACACCGAAGAATGAACCTCGGAAATAACTCTGCTGGTCCATCTATCTGGGACAAACAGTCTCTCTGGTGGGCAACGGTCAGGTCTATGAGCCTGAAATTTCTGCAGCACTCGTCGCAAATCTGGGGAAATGGCAGACAAAATCACTCCCTCTTTGAGGATACCAGCCGGCTCTAAAACTCCCGGAGAGTCAGGCACAAAACTCCTAGAAAGGGCATCAGCCTTCACGTTCTTCGAACTAGGCAGGTACGAGACCACGAAATCAAAACGGGAGAAAAACAACGACCAACGAGCCTGTCTAGGATTCAGATGCTTGGCAGACTCGAGATAAATCAGATTTTTGTGATCAGTCAAGACCACCACACGATGCCTAGCTCCCTCGAGCCAATGTCGCCACTCCTCAAATGCCCACTTCATAGCCAACAACTCCCGATTACCAACATCATAATTCCGCTCGGCAGGCGAAAACTTTCTTGAAAAGAAGGCACAAGGCTTCATCACAGAGCCATCAGAGCTTCTCTGCGACAAAACAGCCCCTGCTCCAATCTCAGAAGCATCCACCTCGACCTGGAAAGGAAGAGAGATATCAGGCTGACATAAGACTGGAGCTGAAGAAAACTGGCGCTTCAGCTCCCGAAAGGCTTCCACTGCCGCAGGAGACCAATTAGTCACATCAGAACCTTATTGGTCAAATCCGTCAAGGGCTTAACCACGCCAGAAAAATTAGCGATGAAGCGACGGTAAAAATTAGCAAAACCCAAGAATTTCTGAAGACTCTTAACAGATGTAGGCTGAGTCCAGTCATGAATAGCCTGGACCTTGACTGGGTCCATCTCAATAGTAGAAGGAGAAAAAATAAAACCCAAAAAGGAAACCTTCTGTACTCCGAAGAGACATTTTGAGCCCTTCACAAAAAAAGCATTAGCACGCAGGACCTGAAACACCATCCTGACCTGCTTCACATGGGACTCCCAATCATCAGAAAAGACCAAAATGTCATCCAGATACACAATCATAAATTTATCCAGATATTCTCGGAAAATGTCATGCATAAAGGACTGAAACACAGGAGCATTAGAGAGTCCAAAAGGCATCACCAAGTACTCAAAATGGCCTTCGGGCGTATTAAATGCTGTTTTCTATTCATCCCCCTGCTTGATACGCACAAGGTTATACGCACCACGAAGATCTATCTTGGTGAACCAACTGGATTCCTTAATCCGAGCAAACAGATCAGACAATAATGGCAAAGGATACTGAAATTTGACCGTGATTTTATTTAGAAGACGATAATCTATACAAGGTCTCAGAGAACCATCCTTCTTGGCCACAAAAAAAAATCCTGCACCAAGAGGGGAGGAGGATGGGCGAATATGTCCCTTCGCCGAAGACTCCTTTATATAACTCCGCATCGCGGCATGTTCTGGTATAGACAAATTAAAAAGTCGTCCCTTAGGGAACTTACTGCCAGGAATCAAATTTATAGCACAATCACAATCCCTATGAGGAGGCAGGGCACCGGATCTGGGCTCATCAAATACATCCTGGTAGTCCGACAAAAACTCAGGGACCTCAGAAGGAGTGGAAGAAGCAATTGACACCAAAGGGACATCGCCATGAATCCCCTGACAACCCCAACTTGACACAGACATAGCTTTCCAATCCAGAACTGGATTATGGGCCTGCAGCCATGGCAGACCCAACACGACAACATCATGCAAATTATGCAGCACAAGAAAGCGAATCACCTCCTGATGTACAGGAGTCATGCACATGGTCACTTGAGTCCAATACTGAGGCTTATTCTCAGCCAATGGCGTAGCATCTATTCCCCTCAGTGGAATAGGAAATTCCAAAGGCTCCAGAACAAAACCACAGCGCTTGGCAAACGACAAATCCATAAGACTCAGGGCAGCACCTGAATCCACAAAAGCCATAACCGAGTAGGATGACAAAGAACAGATTAAAGTTACAGACAAAATGAACTTAGGCTGTATGGTGCCAATGGTGACAGGTTTAGCGATTTTTTTTAAGCGCTTAGAGCATGCTGAGATAACATGAGTAGAATCACCACAGTAAAAGCACAACCCATTTTGACGTCTATGATTTTGTCGCTCAATTCTAGTCAGAATTCTGTCACATTGCATTGACTCAGGTCTCTGTTCAGAGAACACCGCCAGAGGATGCGCAGATTTGCGCTCCCGCAAACGCCGATCAATCTGAATGGCCAAAGCCATTGAATCACTCAGACTTGCAGGCGTGGGGAACCCCACCATAACATTCTTAATGGCTTCAGAAAGACCCTCTCTGAAATTTGCAGCCAGGGCACACTCATTCCATTGAGTAAGCACTGACCATTTCCAAAATTTTTGACAGTACACCTCAGCTTCATCCTGACCTTGAGAGATAGCCAGCAAAGCCTTTTCTGCCTGGTTCTCAAGATTAGGTTCCTCATAAAGCAGTCCAAGCGCCAGAAAAAACGCATCCACATTCAGCAATGCAGGATCTCCTGGCGCCAGAGAGAAAGCCCAATCTTGAGGGTCGCCGCGTAACAAGGAGATAACAATTTTAACTTGCTGAGCGGAATCACCAGAGGAACGAGGTCTCAAAGCTAGAAACAATTTACAATTATTCCTAAAATTCAGAAACCTAGATCTATCTCCAGAAAACAACTCAGGAATAGGTACTTTTGGCTCAGACATAGGGCTATGAACAACAAAATCCTGAATATTTTGCACCCTTGCAGCAAGATGATCCACACTAGAAGTCAGACTCTGAATATCCATGTCTGCAGCTGAGCTCAAAACCACCCAGAGATTAAGGGGATGAGAGAAGCTGGACAGACTGCAGCAAAGGAGGAAAAAAAAAAAAATTGTACTCAGGACTTCTTTTATCCCACTTCATGCGATGCATTAAACACTTTTTTGGCCTGCTGTACTGTTATGATCCCAGTGGCTGGGGATCACAGGAAATACCAACTAAGTTAATAGGCAAAGAACAAGCTCTAGGGAGGTGGTAACTGGACTGACCGCAAATCTGATCCTATCCCAACACACTAAAGGTAGCCGGTGAACGTGCCTAAAATCCTGGACGTCTCGACGCAGCCTGAGAAACTGACTACCCCTAAAGAGAAAGCAAGACCTCACTTGCCTCAAGAGAAATAACCCCAAAGATATAGGAAGCCCCCAACAAAAAATAACGGTGAGGTAAGGAGAAAAGACACACGTAGGAATGAAAACAGATTCAGCAAATGAGGCCCGCTAATACTAGATAGCAGAAAACAGATAGAGAACTGTGCGGTCAGCAAAAAACCCTGCCAAAATATCCACGCTGAGAATTCAAGACCCCCACACCAACTAACGGTGTGGGGGGGAGAAACTCAGCCCCCTAGAGCTACCAGCAAGCTGGGAAATCACATATTAGCAAGCTGGACAAGAAACATATTGAACACAGATGATCAAAAAATGAACAAAACGGAAACTTAGCTTCTCTTGAAGAGACTGGTAGCAAGGTAGTCAGAAGGAATCAGAATAGCACTGAATACATTGACAGCAGGCATGGACTGAGAGTCCAAGTGAGCTTAAATAGAAAACCAGCCCACAGATAACGAGACAGCTGATGCCAGTCACAACCTGCAGAAAGACAGCACTCACACAGTACCACTTGTGACCACAAGAGGGAGCCCAGAAATAGAGTTCACAACAGCCTCCGTTCCTAAGAATGCAGTGAGTGTAGGACCTGCGATGACGTCGCGGCTTGTGATTGGTCGCGTGAGCGGTCACATGAGCGGTCATGCGACCAATCACAAGCCGCAACGTCATCGAAGGTCCTTCACTCTGCATTCTTAGGAACGGAGGCAGACGCTTGGACCGGTGAGAGCCAGGGGCCGTCTGAGGGGTGAGTATATCAATATTTTTTATTTTTATTCTTTATTTTATACATGAATATGGATCCCAGGGCCTGAAGGAGAGTTTCCTCTCCTTCAGACCCTGGGAACCATTCCGATATTTTGTGTCCCATTGATATGCATTGGTATCGGGTACCTTTGCATATCGGAAGGTATCGCTCAACACTAGCGCTGTTACAAGAAAAGTGTTTTTTATAATAAATGTATCTTAGTGAAAAATTCCCCAATATATGCATAGGCCGATTAGAACAAAGCATATCATAGCAGGCAGTAATCAGGATTCTTCGATGAATTAGGAAATACACATAAATAAATATGTGAATGTGTGTTTGCTTCCTATTACGACTCCGGTTCAGTAGGGACTGGTAGACATTTTGCTGGAAATGTTTCAGGTTGCAGACAACCTCTCCCATGCTGTTCATTGTAAAGGTTTTAATGAGTAGACTCATGTTTTAATAAAAGCAACCGCTAACTTTTGTACAGAGCATAACCAGAGACAGCCAAGCTGACATCTAGAGGTTATCTGTATCGACCATTAGAGCCCGGAGGTTCTCTGTGTGTGTTTTCTTATAAAACATTAGGCTCAGTGGGGCTTTCAAAACCCCCTACAGTTGGTAACATTAAAATCGCACATGTTTGTAGCATCCAAGGCACAGTAATTTGTTTGCCTGTGACTAATGTGGCTGGCAGGGACAAGGCAGGGTTCTGGCTTAAAGATGATGCTATTCTCTTTGAATATTGTGTTGGCCAGAAAACAGCTTAACAATATAAAGATGCGACAAGCTTCTCTTTCCTCCCCACTGGAATGAGGCTAAAACTCAGCATACCACATGGTAATCCTTTTAAACGTACTGGCAATGTACTAACTAAATGCCGTATTGCAGCAAAAGCACTACTATAATAATATAATAATATATATAAAGGCATTAAAAAAGATGAAAAACACTCCATGGAGTTAGATAGTACAGAGATGTAATCCTTTAGTTTCCGGAAAGCCTGGCTATGAATGAAGCTAGAGGCCCAAATAAATGGAATAAGTGATCTTAGCCTAATCCTTAATAGGAGAGAGCATATATCATGAAGACACTGGATATTTTATGTTAAGATTGTTCTTTTCTTACAGCAAACTTCAAACCTTACTTACTGCAGATCACAGCCAATTAATTCTTTCAGAGCAACAGGACAAAATGTGACATCGAATAATAGCATTGAGAATACAATATAGTGTATTGTGACAATGCTCTCATATGGCTTCTGCCGAAACATCAGAAAATACAGTCTTATTATGGCCTTCTGCAAGAACAAGAACACTGTGTGGTTTACAATACTCTGGCATTTCAGATGGACCATTTACAAAGTGCATGTATCATCATGACATACCTTTGTGCAAAAGAGCCATTGAGCAGAGTGCTTGCCAGTGAGGGGATGCTTTTAACAAAAATGGAGTCTAAAACATATGTGAGCACATAAAAACTAACATCTATCTATTTATCTATCTCAAATCTATCTATCTATCTATATATCTATCCCATATCTATCTATCTATCTATGCCATATCTATCTATCTATCTATCTATCTATCTATCTATCTATCTATCTATCTATCTATCTATCTATCATCTGTATATCTACCTACCTATCCAATCTTTCCATGCAAATCTATCTGTTGATCTATCAACAAGGCTTGCGTTTTTTTAATTAGTGCTGGATCTTTCTTGCCCTTTAAATATGTAGGCTTTTAGCCTGGGAGAGGCAGGTTTAATAAATATTAGGTTTAGGGACCCATCAAAGAAAGGTACGACTTGTTAGAGCTGGTGGATTCCCATGAACTGACCAATTTATGCGCTAAGTACCTTCATTTTTAGAAGTATATTGTGTACAGCAGTAATGTAGTGCAAATGTATGCCATCCATTGACTACCTTTGTAAAAGATTGGTATTAAAACACATACTAGCTTGGAGTAAGCCAAAAGGGCATTGGGTCCTTTAGAACACTAAGTTCAGTGTATGTGTCCGGAGCCTTCTTGACTCACATGCCTAAATATTTTTAAGATAACAAGATGTGAACAGAGAATATCATTCTTTGTTCAGTAGACTGCATGTATACATAATAGATTTCTGTATAAGGGTATGTGCACACGTCCGGATTTCTTGCAGAAATTTCCTGAAGAAAACCGGAAATTTTCTGCAAGAAATCCGCATTTTTTTTTTGCGGTTTTTTTGCGTTTTTTTTCGCGCTTTTTTAGCATTCTGCAAGCGTAATTAGCTTGCAGAATGCTAAAGTTTTCCAAGCGATCTGTAGCATCGCTTGGAAAACTAACTGACAGGTTGGTCACACTTGTCAAACATAGCGCTTGACAAGTGTGACCAACTTTTTACTATAGATGCTGCTTTTGCAGCATCTATAGTAAAAGATAGAATGTTTAAAAAAAATAAAAAAAATAAAAAAAATGCTTATACTCACCCGCAGACAGCTGATCTCCTCACCGGCGTCCGTTCCGTATAGATGGTGTGTGCGCGCAGGACCTTCCATGACGTCGCGGTCATGTGAGCGGTCACATGACCGCTCACGACCAATCACAAGACAGTGACGTCATCACAGGTCCTTCACCGCACACCAGCTACAGGAACCGAAGCGGCAGCATGCAGCTGAGAGGCGGGAAGACATCGAAGGTGAGTATAGGACTATTTTTTATTTTAATTCTTATTTTTTGACCACTTATATGGTGCCCAGTCCGTGGAGGAGAGTCTCCTCTCCTCCACCCTGGGTACCAACCGCACATAATCTGCTTACTTCCCGCATGGTGGGCACAGCCCCGTGCGGGAAGTAAGCAGATCAATGGACTCCTAGGTGTGCGGAATCCCCTGCAATTCCGCATTTTTATGAACATGTTGCTTTTTTTTCCGCGATGCGATTTTTTCGCGGAAAAAAAGGCTACATTTGCACAAAAAATGCGGAATACACTGAAAATAATGGGAGGCATATGTTAGCGTTTTTTTCGCGTTTTTTTCGCGTTTTTATAGCGAAAAAACGCGAAAAAAATGCGAAAAATACTGAACGTGTGCACATGGCCTTACTCTCCCTCAGTTCATTGTTATCAGTTATTTATTATCTATCAATAGTAGGTTCTGATTGTAAAGTGCTAGCACACAATATAATCTCATGTTTGTGACTTGTAAATGTGTTAATGATTTTCTTCATTCATTTATATAGCCCCAACATATTCTGCAACACTACAAAGATTGATAGGATTCTCTTTGATATTTGACATCATCAGAGCTCTCGATCTTTCAGTAAAGTATTTGGACTGTGAGAAGAAACTTGAGAACCCAGAAGAAGCCCACTCAAACACAGGGGCAATATAATAATTCTATATCCATCAACTCTTAGGTTAGATTGAAACCCAGAACTCCATTTCTGAAAAGCTACCATACAGACCCAACATTGATTCTACAAAATGTAGAGTTTCAATTAGGACAGCCAGGCCAAAATAAACATGTCTGATTTGATCCACATGCCTTCTCATTAATATCACAAATATCTACATAAAGTTAGAATATAAGATATGTTATAGATATTATTCAGATCTGGTTTGCCAGAAACTATTACATTTTTCTATAAAAGTTTGTAGTCTTGGCCAAAAGAAGATTCATTTTGGTGAAGTGGCCTCAATAAAGATAGTAAAGTCACTGAATAAGGGTTCGAATTGTCTTTCGTCATTTGATTCTATTGATAAACTACTTTTTAGTTCATTTCATATTTTGAAAGCATTAGTCTGCCAAAAAGCGAGCATTTGTAAAGAGCAGCAATCTCGTGAAGAAAGTATTGTTAAAGTTTGACAGCTTGACAGGAAGAGAGTTATGCAGCACGTAATCAGACTATGTGTAAGGGTCCTTGGAGAATGATATAATACAGCGTGAATGCCAAGTATAAACCTACATACTGTAAGATATTTTTTGTGTTGACCATTGCGTTGATAGGAACTTGCAGATGTACTTAGTAAATTTGCAAAAAGGATGAAGAGTAAAATGATAAATATAAATGGTAAGTTGTATTATCGCAACCTTTTATAATAAGCAAAGGATAATAAAGCAAGAAAAATGTGTTAAGAATACCTGCCGTGCACACAATTATCCTCCTCCAGATTTCAGACTGCCCTGCAGACTGGTTTTGCGGCCCAGAACACATGGTGGGAAAATTGTGCACGCATTGTCCACACGATGGTGGGAAATTGTGCACCTTGCTGTTCAGGTGAGCAGGGAATGGCTCCCTGGACATGACTAGGAGGAATGTATCACCTAATTATTACCCTAGGGTTAGGGCTGGCTTTGTAAGTCCTGCTTCTAATCCAGTTCAGTGCTGTTTGTTCATTTCCCTTGCATAGGTGTATGGTGAGTGCTTCCTGGTTCAGCTCTGGGTGCTTCTCAGTAGTTGCTAAAGGTCTTTATTGGTTTTTCTTTATTAGCCATTATCCTGGGCTTTCCCTTTGGTTTTCATTTAGATTTTTTTGCTAGCTTTGGTTTTACTCTTATACCTGACTCCGCATCGCCTGTGTAACCAGACGCCAGCTATCCTGCGACAGCAGTCTGGGAAGGGCGCTGTAAAGCCCACCTCCCCTCTGGAAGTGGGTAAAGAATATCCTGGTCCTTAAGGACTTGCCTAGAAGTGGTGGTTTGCACCACTATGTCTGTAACTACTCTTGCTGGTCCGATGTGTAGTTGGTTGAGCTGCACATGAGCCCATGGTGGAGGAGACCTAGGTATTTAATGTTATAGGGTTCACAGTAAATGTTTAGTTTCTGAGAGGGGATGCATCTGTGTATCTGCCCATAAAGATTCCCTCTTGATGTCACAGGAAGAGGGATCCCTCCAATCCCAGCACTTTGACTGTGCTCAGTATATGTCTCTATAAATGTAATTAATTTGTTTTGTAACCAGTCTTTGCCAGGACTCAATTATAAGCCCTGTTGTGTGAAAGGCAGTAACACTAACAGTGAGCCACAGACTTCTATGGATAGATATAGCTGTATATACCAGTACATTATAAATTATAAAAAACTGAAAAGTCACAGATTTCTCTTTCCATAAAGTTATTTAACAACAGTTTTTCACATTTTTAAGACACTTTTTTAAATAAAGGTGATAAGACAGTAAAAAACATGGACATATTTAGTACCCTTGTGACTGTAAAAATCTGTACAATACAGTGAAGACATGTTATATGATAATGATCTATAAATGGTGGAATTAAAAATTGTACAGTAGGTGTTATGATAGGGCTAGCGGAATGCACCTAATGAAAGTATATATTTTATTAGGATAGATGCGTTCGCAGCCCGGGGTCCACCGTGCAGGAGAACCTGCTGCTAGCAAATAGCGGAACTAATGGCAGTGTTAGCTAACTCTGTTACTTCACAGAGCAGCTGTGAACTCATAGCGCTGCGCCCCGTTAGACTCCACAGAGGCACAGGCTAACTGTCTAAACAAGAGCAGTCAGTGGTCTTGCACGCACACGAAACTCCTTGCCGGAGGTGCCAGCATTCTAGGGGCTTATTTCGGCCAGGTCCCTGAACACACAAGCATATGAACTCCTCGCCGGAGGTGCCAGCATTCTAGGGGCTTATTTCAGCCGGGTTCCTGAACACACACATACAAGACCACACTGGCGCAAAGTACATAAATGAAAGCAATACTAGCGCATGGCCGTGTGGCCATGCGAGCCTTACATAGCTGCAGCAAGCAAAAGACCTTCCCAGAAGGACCAATGAGAGGCTGCCATACCTGAGCATGTGATCCTAAATCTCCACCGAGAGATCTTGCCCTGGGCATGCTCAGTGTGTGCCAAGCAGGACTTAGTCCTAGCACCTACAGGACCTTCCTGAAAGGACCAATGGACTTAGCTGCAGTATCTGACCATGTGACCCTTGATCTCCACTGAGAGATCTTACTCTGGGCATGCTCAGAACGAGAAGAGCAGGACTTAGTCCCAGATGCGTCTGCTCGCCGCTGCCCAGCACTGACTTCAATGGCAGAAGCAGGAAAAGCAGCAGTAACTCTTTGTACAGAGTGGGACTGAGCAAGACGCTGGGTCCGACGTATCCGCTGAGCAGGCTCCACTGCGACAGGAGAAGAATGGGAAACCGCAGCGGAGATGGCCCGAGATTCCCCCTGTGCAGAGGCGGGAACTCGACCCCTAACAGTAGGTTTTTATTTTTGCTACTCTTACCCATAATAAAATGTATAATAATGTAGACTTACATATACTGTACATGGGGCAAAATAAAGTCTAACAAGCAAAACCTCATATAGTGATGTTTACTCAAATATAAAAAAAAGTTATTTCTTTCATGGCTATAAATGTGGGAAGATGCAGGATCAAAATTTATATCAGTAATTTAGTTAAATTGCAAACTTTGTGGCAAACAACTGCCTGTTTTTTTTTGGTTCATGTTTCAACACAATGGATGATTTTTTTGTCTTTTTCTTTGGTAGAAATGACATGAAAATATATTTATGATTTCAATATATCAAGTGCGTGCTTAAATACTGGAGGGGCATAATGGAGGGGGCTGCGAACACATTCTGCACAGGGGCCTTCCCAAGTTGGTATCCATCCTAGAGCTATAGGTAATATATTCAGCAGTTGTCCCTACTCCTACTGAGACATAAAGTAATGTACTGCCATTAAAAAATGAATGACACTAGCAACTCCTCTTTGGTTGTCATTTTGGATATTCAGCTGGTGTATAGACTCTTCCAGGAAATGTTTTATTGAAAAAAGTATCCAAAAGCAGCTTGTCTCATACAAAAATAGAAATGTTACTGTTATCACATATAGATAGCTACTGTAACATCCTGTGCTGATCTGTGCCTCCTCTGTTTCATCTTTGGCCGCTATGCAGCAGTGCACCTTTGTTCCTTGCAACGCATGACAGCACCGGTCCTGTTTTTTCCTTGGGACTTTTGGTGCTGCATTATTAGGGACCTATGGGGTTAGTTTTGACTTTTAGGTTTTGATCACTCCTTTCTTAGGGTTTTAGAGCAGTCAGCTATTTAAACCTCTGTAGCTCTAACTTCTCCGACAGTTAATAGTATTGCTGTCTTGCTGAATACTGCTGTACTCCTTTCCTGTTTGTTATTTTGATTATTCCTGTTCTTTGAGCTCAGCTTGACTTCTGACTACCCGCCTGCTTTATGATTTTGTCTGTGACATGACCTCTTGACTTTGACCCTGCTTGACGGCCCTTCTTGCCAGCTTGTGCCACCGAACAGTCACTGACTCTGTGACCCTTGTACAGGAACCCCTGTGTAAGTCCAGATCACTATACAGGGCTCTGGGAAACTGAACAGTTTGCACCAAGCCTGTTTACGGTAGCCATTTTGGAGCTAGCATGTGACTATGAACAGTGCCTGCATGACAGCTACCATGTACGTCAATGTCTGACTCATACAAGGGCTTTGAAACATGAGGTGATGATATAAGTTAGCCAAATCACATGCCAATATTTAGATATCTGTTTAAGGTTTCTTGCCCCTCACCTAGCGTTGTCTGCATGAGAAACCATCCACACAGTTTGGTTACACTAGTTCTCGTTGAGATCCAGCTGTATAGAGTCTTACAGGCAATGCTTGGTTGGAAAAAAAGTATGTAACTTCTGTAAAAAAGAGATGAAAATAAAAATGCTTATAAACTGCCCTGTTGTGCATAACCAATTTCTAGAAAAGTGCCTGTGTGGTTAGCACTATTATTTTGTAGTGCTGGAGGCCTGGGTCAAATCCCACCGAAGACTACATCTGCAAGGAGTTTTATGTCCTCCTCGAGTTTGCATGGAGTTTCC
Organism: Ranitomeya variabilis; assembly: GCF_051348905.1. Classification (NCBI taxonomy): domain Eukaryota; kingdom Metazoa; phylum Chordata; class Amphibia; order Anura; family Dendrobatidae; genus Ranitomeya; species Ranitomeya variabilis. Next base: position 437,865,116 of record NC_135234.1, read on the forward strand.
CACCACACTCTAAAGACATAGTGATAAATTTAGATTGATAGTCACAATGGAGTTAGTAATAATAATGTCTGCAAAGCATTGTGGAATATTTGGGGCTATATGAACGAGCTTAACAAGTACATAATTGAATTGAAATGGATTTGTGTAATGTTGTAATGCCTAATTTTAGCTTTGGTGGTGCTCAAGTAAACTGAGCTCTTACTGCCAGGTTTTTCCATATCAACAGCTAATTGGTGAAGGCTAAACAGGGAGACATGTTGTCATCAGATTAAGGCTAAAGGATCATTTAAGCAATTTAGTGTTTTCCAAATCTAGAAATTTGTTGTTGGTATTTTGCCAACTTTAAAGTGCAGCTAGTAAAACTTTATCCATATTTCCTATGAATTCTCTTTTCACATGTTATTTAGACATGTCTTAAGAGTCACAGGGGCTGCAACATGATAGAAGAAGCTCCTGCCAATGTCTTCAATGAGGTGGTCCTATTCAACTAATAAAAGTCATCTTATTCTAGCATAGATATGGGTTCCAAAAGCCGTCCAGATATTACTCATGGCATATTCAGTTCTTGTTAGAAATGTTTTGTGATGAAAATACTCTAAGGTCTTATTCTAACATTTTATGACATTTCGATTGCAACGTATTGGCATATAAGTTATGATTCTCCTCCTTCTTGTATATGTTGAACTACAAGATACCCAGCTGACTGCAGTAGTTTGCACTTATCAGCAACAGACCTTCCCGAAGAGGCAGTGGGACATACAAAATGCTGTAGTCCTCACGTCACAAGAGGTTGTTAGAGGACGGACTGGGATTTTATCACTAAAAAGTTAATATCTAAGCCAGCTTCCTCAAGAAGGCATTTAATTTTTACTTTAATCTATTCAAGATTTATGAGAACGAATTCTCATCACCACTAGGCACACAGAAAAATGGAATTTTCAATTCATAATTTGGCAGACACATTTTACAGTTTTCTTGTAAAGGGGCTCTGGAAATATCCATATTTTTGGACAGGGAACTAGTTTACTGCAACTTTATTGTTTGTAATAAATAATGCATTTACTATCCCGTCTGCCAACAGTTAGAAACTGCTGTGAGTGCCAGGCAGGCCTTGATCTCTCCTCTGATAATAAGAGTTTCATATATTGGAGACACATTTTTAAACATTGTGATCCTTGCTCAACAATTGCATGTCCCACCCATACTTAAAATTAATAGATTTTGGAGCTTAACAGCTGGCAGTACAGAATTTTCTTCTTGGAAGTGTCTTGCTGGCACAATCAGCATGTACATAACCTATTCTCTGGATGCATTTACAAACGAAAGGCCAAAAAGAAACTACTTATATTCCTCAGACACCTTTTTGGAAAAACTAGTAAAAGAAAAATAGCCATGCTGGCAATATTCACTGCACGCTTCTCTGAAATTAATTCAGATACCTGCTACATAAAATGATAACTGCAGTAATAAGTAGAGAATCATTTCAATGCTAAAACATAAGGTACCAATACTAATTACTCAGCGCTTTGTTTTCCATTGGTGCACCTGAATTGCTGGTAACAGTTGGCTTTCTTAATATATACATGAATTTGGGAAAAACGGCAAGAATATGTTTTCCAGAAGAAAAGAATTACGTCATTGCAAATTACTTTAAAGCCAAGATAGTTTTACATCTGGCACCAGAATGATGAGTTCACATCACCATTAACGATGTGATGGTCTCTGCTTTACATATTGATGATTGTTAATGGTACGATTGCGTGTCTCCTTTCAAGTTACTAAGAATCCAGTATCTTGAGCTGCAAATATACATTAAAAAGGATACATGTGCAATCATGTGCTTTTCATACCAGCAATATCGAAATATGCCTCATTATGTGAACAATCGTCAAGATAAAGAGACGAACAAGAATTGAAGAACTACTGTACAGTAAACACATTATGAGGACTTGATCTCCTTAGCAGCAGATATGATATGTTGAATACAAAATATAAAGTTAGTAATTGTGTCATTCTCTTTTATTTAATGCTAGTGTTATTATACAGGCAGCTTAATGCTGCCTGTATAATAAAATACGTTTAATAGACTGCAATCATCAAGCTAAAGAACTAACTGACCCTTTTTCCATACTGAACTTCGGGACTTCTTCAATAATGTAACCGAACATTGTTTATGCGTGTCTTCCAAGAGAGACATCTATAAATGTTCATGGACAAAGGACTAATATTTAAAGGTGCCCAAACACCTGTAACCCTAAAGGCTCATGGGCACAACCGATTATATTAGTGCTACCTGGGTAATAGGTCAGTGGTTTTTCCATTATTTGACCACTGCGCTAACACTGTCAAATGTCCAAAATGTTGTTAACTCCAAGCACTGCCACTTTTCTTTATTCACCTCTCTTTTTGAAACTGGCACAAGTTGACGTACCCCAGTTATAATATAAAATGGGTATCACCTTATGGAAAAATTAACCCCAAATGATTTCTATATATAGTAAAATAGCAAAGTCAAATAGTACTCACCTACCCCAACTCCAGCTCTGCCTTCCTGCTACTGCACTGGTCTCTGGGGCTTGGCTGTAGCAATGATGTCATGTTGACAATGCACATTACTGCTGCAGCCAACTACTGAGCTCAGCAGCTCTGGTGCTGCAGCACAAGCTGCTGAGCTCAGTGATTGGCTGTGATGTCATGTGAGCTGTTGATGTGATGTCACTGCTGCGTTCAGATCAGAGCAGTGGTTTTGAGCTGACATTGGAGCATATACAAGAAAAATCTCGTTTTCTTGCTCAAACAATATCAGGAGATCACTAAGCTCTGAGATGGATTCATTCTCTGAAATGGTGGTGTTACAATATATATATAAAGAACAATAACTACTTGTTCAAATGCCATCCTACATACATTCACATAGGAAGCTTAGCATTGCTCACCCTATAGCCATAGAGTGAAGCCTTTATATTTAGCAGCAACAGCAGATAATTTACAATGGGGGCAGCTGAATCTCTGGAACAATGGTTGGAATTCTTCATTTCAGTTTAGCCCATTTTTAAACAGGGAAAGAAGGTTTATTATTCTCAGATGGTTTTGGTTTACAAATAAAGAGGTAAAAAACTCCACAAATACTCAGCGTGTGCACGTGGCCCAAGGGTATATTCACATGTTAACAGTTTGTAGCAGATTTTTCTGAACCAAAAACCAGAGTGTTGTCCGGAAAAACACTGAGTAAAAGATATGCCTGTTTAAAAATGTTTTCATATGTGTTTTCTATGCATTTTTACTAGCGTTTTAATTTCCATTCATTTGAATGAGTGACAAACGCTGCGAAAACACTGAAAGAACTGATATACTTGTAGATTGTGAGCCCTCGCGGGCAGGGTCCTCTCTCCTCCTGTTCCAGTTGTGACTTGTATTGTTCAAGATTATCATACTTGTTTTTATTATGTACACCCCTCCTCACATGTAAAGCGCCATGGAAAAAATGGCGCTATAATAATAAATAATAATAATAATATACTGTAGATTTAAAAAAGTGCTTTCATGGTTCAAATCTGCAAGGAAAAATAAAAAACGTGCATGAGATTTCAGAAATCTCATTCACTTTGATGGTACTCTAAAGTGCACCTTTTTTACCCTTGAAAAACCAGCAGACAAAATGCAGTGTGTGATCTCTCTTTCAGGCAGATTTCACCAGAAAAATGACTGAATAGGCACAGCAAACCGCCCCAAAAAGTGTGCATAATGCACAACTATGTAAAAATGACACTGCTGTATAAATGTTCAGTCTTTTGTTACATCTTTGAATAGCTTCATGGTTTGGAAATTGTGTCGCAGTTAAAATTAAAAGCTGGGTCAACCGTGCGTTGGACCACCGGGCTACACACCTTCTAACAGGGCTCAAATTATTACCATGTAAGTTTGCCTTCTATACTATTCTATCTCATGTACAGTATAAAACAAAAGTGAGTACACCCCTCACATTTTTGTAAATATTTTATTATATTATTATTATATCTTTTCATGGGCACAGTATTATATCTTTTCATTGTGCCAAATTGTGCCCAATTTGCCATTTCCTGTTCCTGGTGTCATGTGACTCATTAGTGTTACAAGGTCTCAGGTGTGATTGGGCAGCAGGTGTGTTAAATTTGGTGTTATCGCTCTGACATTCTCTCATACTGGTCACTGGATCCCTCTGAGTATCAGAAAAAAAGAATTGTTGCTTTACATAAAGATGGCCTAGGTTATAAGAAGATTGCCAACACCCTAAAACTGAGCTGCAGCATGTTGTCTTGAAGACCAATGGTTTAACAAGACAGGTTCCACTCAGAACTGGCCTCGACATGATCGACCAAAGAAGTTGAGTGCATGTGCTCAGCGTCATATCTAGAGATTGTCTTTGCCGAATAGACGTATGAGTGCTGCCAGCATTGCTGCAGAAGTTAAAGGATGGGGTGGGGTCAGCCTGTCAGTGCTTAGACCATACGATGCGCACTGCATCAGATTGGTCTGCATGGCTCTCGTCCCAGAAGGAAGCCTCTTCTAAAGATGATGCACAAGAAAACCCGCAAACGGTTTCCTGGAGACAAGCAGACTAAGGTCACTGATTACTGGAACCATGTCCTGTGGTCTGATGAGACCAAAATTAATGTATTTTGTTTAGATGGTGTCAAGCGTTTGTGGTGGCAACCAGGTGAGGGGTACAAAGACAAGTGTGTTTTACTTACAGTAAAGCATGGTGGTGGAAGTGTTATGATTTGGGGCTGCATGAGTGCTGACGGCTGTGGGGAGCTACAATTCATTGAGGGAACCATGAATGCCAACATGTGTTGAGACACACTGATGCAGAGCATGATCCTCTCACTTCAGAAAGTGGGCTGCAGGGCAGGTCTCCAACATGAGCCCTTACTATAACGTCTTTTTGCTGAGTTTGGAGCAGAAACTGAAGGAAAAGTCTCCAATCACCTCATAAAAAACTGAAATCTCCTGTTGTCACTCCAGAACTCAGCAAAAAGACTCAATGTAAACAAAACTAGGTTATGTACATAAAACCTTTTCAAGTCTTCGACATACCCGTGAAATATTTCAAGGCAAAAACACTTCCTGAAAACACTGGGGATTTTTCTACTCCAGTGTCTCGATAGCCATTTTTACAGGGGCTACACCGCAGGTGACTTTTTTTCTCATAATCTAAACAATAAATTTCAAGCCCAGGGAAGCCACCTAAAAAATGGCCAGGTCACTTCACTTCTTTTAGCTGCTTAATTCCTCCATCTTCTCCATTTTCTGTGTCTGTTGTAATCAGATTGCACTCGAATATCATCTGAATGCGGTCTGATGTTTCACACGCACCCATAGACTCATATGGGTGCAAGTGATCCGATCGGATGCACCCGCAGCATGCTGCAGTTGCATTTTCATGATGAATCGGCATAATAAAAAAACTCACAGATCTGCGCTGCCCCATAGTATAACATTGGTCCGAGTGCTATCCGACAAAACATCACAGATCTGCACCGCCCCATAGTATAGCATTGGTCCGAGTGCTATTCAATAAAACAACACATTGCACATGTCCTTGTTATACTCTAGTGTGAGCGAGCCCTTACTCTGGGTCTCTGGTCAGAGGTATATGTCTAAAAAAAGTTTTAACATATACCTGCAAAAGAAGGCTATGCCAAATGCCTTTGTATAGGCAAAGAGTGGCGCGCATTATCCATTTGGTCCAATATAAATGTATATTTTTGATAACCCTTTATATATAAATTTGTGAAAGGAGGTTTATCAATCCAGCAAAGGGAATTAAAAGCAAACATACCGTACTTTATTGTGACTTTATTAAAATAGTAGCATGGGCATAAAATATACTGATGCGCTTCGAGTCTAGTTGACTCTTAATCATAGAAATAGAACAACATATTGTGCATGTATTGGATGAGGTGAGCTGTATCTACAAACCTTTTTCTAGAACTGCTTTTTTATATAGTTTGAAAAAGAGCATGCCAAAGCCGACAGCATTCAGGTACACAGAAACATTTTCACAAATATGAGCCTTTTGAAAGCTGACATAAATTAAGCAGTATAAGTGGTACAGAGGTTACATTTCTCTTCACATTCCGGGATAAAACAAATATGTAAATCATTTGCATTCCAAAAGAGTCATATTGTTTTTCTTATAAAAGGTCTTTTATGTGCACTATAAATTTGCTACTTCTCACTTACAAAAATGAGAAATAATATTGCATAAAGGTTATGGCCAACAACCATATCTGTTAGTGCAGATTATACCTGTCTGTGTTACTTGTGTGTATGCGGCCCAGGCTGGTGCAGCTGCAAGTCTTTAAATATGCATGTGATTGTGTGAGATGTGGGCATTTCTGCATCTTTACGTCTTAATTCCAGTACAGCTGCATTTTATTAAACATCTCACTACTATTCTCCCAGCAATGTTTTAGTAAATCTTTGATTTCTTTTTTGTAAGATCGATTTGATATATTTTAAACTAAGTTTTTCCAGTTTTCAGTGATGTAAACAATAGCGATATTCATTTTACTTAGTGTTATATGCTGGCAGAGATATTTCCATAGACTTTTTTTGAAATAGTAAAACATGTAATGTTGCTCCATGGTGTATTTCAAAGCGTAGGTTTAGATTTTAGAGATTAGGAAAAATAAAAACATTATAAACAATAGATTCTTCTTTTATACTTTACTAGATGGAGGCGCGATGCTATCGCATCAGGAGGGCGGTAATGTCACGATGGGGCAGGCTTTGCAGCGTTGGGAATCTCTCCCCCCATGTGCTCACCCACCTATCCACTCTCTTTCCCCATGTGCTGACTTCTCCCGTCTGTGCTCTCTTCTCTTTGATCTGTCTACCCCATGTGCCAGGGCCGGACTGGCCATCTGGCAATTCTGGCAAATGCCAGAAGGGCCTGACTGGTCATGGGCTGCATTGTCTGCTACGTTGTTAATAGAAACAGTGTTCTCAAGACACTCATAATGTTAAGAGTTGTGACAGAGCACAAAGTCGCTGACTCCATCACTTACTCCAGCAGGCCACAGGTATCATTAGAAATATTGGTCTTGTAGAAAATCTTCCTTGCCTCCTTCCAGGGTAATATTAGTAATAGATCCCATCTGGTTTATGGGGACGGTGACAACATGGGCCTGTGTGATTTCAAATGCCAGGGCTGAATTTCATCTCCAGTCCATAAATGCCATGTGCTATCCCCCTTGTCTGCTGTCTCTCCTTCCTGTGCTGTGTTCTCCTCTCATGTGCTGTCTTGTTTGAGATGTCTCCCCCCTGTGCTCTGTCTCTCTCACCCCTGTGCGCTTTCTCTCTCCCCCATCTGCTGTCTTCTCTCATGTCATCTCTTCTTTGACCAGCAGGAGATCGCAGAGGATACATTTTGTGAGGTAAAATATTGTTTAAAAACAGTCAGTGAAATATTTTACCTGACAAAATGAATCCTCTGTGATCCCCTGCTGTAATGTCAGTATTGTCTTTTGCCTCCTCCCCTGCCCAGATGTGGTATGCTCCGTACATGGTTAGACACAGACAATTTTTAAAATGAACTTTCGTTCTTGGGAAAACTCCTTTAATGTGACCCGCTTCATCTGCCTGTAGACACGTCACGCATCTGCTGCCGGGATCAGCCAAACGATTGTGTGTGTGGTGCATACGGCGTATACAGTGTGTGTGTGTGTGGTGCGATGGTGTTCCGCTGGTGGCACCGCGCAAGAGGCTGGTACCACCAGCAGTAAACTGTGGCCTCTGTTCACACAGGATGCATTACAGTCAGCAATGGTTAGCCCGCTATATGGCGTCATTAATAGGCTTTGAGCCATATGCTCTGCATTTCTGTGTGAACATGCCATATACAGGTTATTTGTTTGCACAGGTGTATCAAGCGGCCAATTCCTGATTGTAGGCTGGCTGCCTTATCGGTATTATTGCACCTATGTATTTGCCATCTTTATTTGGGTCTGCTGCACCTTAGTTAGTGCAATTGTTTGGAGGCCCTGGACAGGTAAGCATCTCTGCCTTTGTACTGGTGTTTTTTTTTACCACCAGCAGTTTCCATATTGAGACACCCATCACTTGGGTGTCCCAATATGGAAGTGGGTGAACTTTTGCCGCTTGGAATTTTGGGATCCGGACACATCATGACGGAACAGGATGTGAAGACATTACAAGGTAAATATATACATATTAAGATCTGCGTATTGCTAGGGTTCGCTCACACTAGTGTATGAAAAATCAGTCCCATTCTCATCTCTGTCCCAAACATTGGGATAAATAAGGATCGGATATGTTGTGTTTTATTATGTCTGGTCATTGATGACTGTAAGAGATAAGACACTATTTGTAGTGTGTGGCATCAGTTTTATACACTTTCTTTAGTTAAAATAAATGGGCATCTTGAAAAGCCAACTGGACATTTGTATGGCTATGAAGACCCCAGGGGAATTATAGTAACATTTTTCTGATATGGTAGCCCAAAATTGCTTTGAAAAGTCATATTGTTGGAGGGTTAACATGTTAAAGAAGATGGCCAATATTTACAATATAGAATGGATCTAAATTATGTTACAGGACGTGGGGTGGTGGATTAGAGAACGGTCTTCTCAAAGAGTTGTATTTTTGTAGACATTCCACTGTAGATATTGACAGATATGTGTGCTAGGAGCACCTTTAGTGTAGTGAGAGCGCTTCCAATATGATCTGCCAGTCACAAGTAGGAGAGAATGAAAAATTAGTGGTACAATGGCTCAGTGGTTAGCACTATTTGAATCCCAAGGACAATATCTGCAAGGAGTTTGTATGCTCTCTTCGTGTTTGCGTCGGTTTACTCCAGGTAAGTAAGACATACTGATAGGGAATCTAGATTGTGAGCCCCAATGGGGACAGTGCCGATAATGTTTGTAAAGTGCTGTGGAATATGATAGCACTATATAAAAAAAGCATAATAAATTTCTTATTTATGTAGTCAGGGTCAAATACCGTTAAATGATATACGATAGACCACTGCTCACAAATAATGAATGGGTTCCAACTATACCATGAAACATTTAGAGGAACCAAGCTACCTGAGCATTTTCAACTCTTTTCTATTGTACAGCAACACAATAAATGAGAATATTATATTGCAAACACCCTACATTATTATGGAACTAGTAGAGATGAAGCAAATCGATTAGCAAGATTCCATTTGGTGAACACATCAGTAATCTGTGGCTGATGGACAGGAGCTCTGTGATCAACCACCTCCTTTCTGCCAGCATCCATGGTTCTTTTTTTGGTTCCCTAAGCTGGCACAACATCACATGTGTCATGCTGCAATGATGACATCAAAAGATGAGACGAAGAAACCACCAGAGGTGGTTCACAGGGTTCCCGTTTGATGGCCAGATGGGTCCTGAAAATCCATTCACACCATCTCAAGCAACTTTCCCTCATGTCGTACAAAAGCTAAGTTTGCTGCCAGAGAACTGTATCTAAAACCCCCCTGGTCATAACAAAGTAGCAGCTTTCTCCCTTAAAAAAAAGTATTGGGTGTTGAAATTACACATGCCCAATTTGTAATTTTCCTGACATACGGAGAAAACATGTTGGACTAATGTTTTATGTGCAATAAATGGTCAAGCGGTCCTGGTATGACTGTTGGGCACCTTTAGTCACACTAATTTAGTATTTGATAGAATTCTTTTAGTGAAGGGAACTGGAAGTGATATATTACAAAAACCCTACTTGATTTAGTATCTAGGCATTCCCTGACCCAGTGCAGTTCTTTTTGTGAGTTCCACATCAAAAGACCATGGTTGAATCAAGGTGGCCAGTAGGCAGCTTCATTCCAGGAACAAAGTGTTGGGCATTGAAATGCAATAGGCCCAATCATTTTTAATGAAATGCAACGTGCTCAACCCATTTTTTATAAAAATACAACATGCCAAATACTTTTTTTTTATAAAATGCAACATGCCCAATCTTTTTTTTTTAGAAATGCGACATGTCCAATCTTTATTTTAGAAATGCAACATGCCCAATCTTTTTTTTTTAGAAATGCGACATGTCCAATCTTTATTTTAGAAATGCAACATGCCCAATCTTTTTTTTTAGAAATGCAACATGCCCAATCTTTTTTTTTTAGAAATGCGACATGTCCAATCTTTATTTTAGAAATGCAACATGTCCAATCCATATTTTAATGCATCATGCCAAATTAGGACTGATAACTAGCCATAGATCTTCCTGGATCTCTGAAAATTGAATTTAGAAGGTAAAATTTTGTCTTGAAGATAATTTATTAAATCTTGATGGAGCTAATAATAATGACATATCACACAGGCATTATTTTTAAGCCAATGTTATCACACATGCAGAGACGGAAAAGGCATTTTATTTCTGATATGAACTGAAAATATGAATATATGAGGTCAGAAAATGATCCTGTATACCTGTGGCTTGTCATTTTATTTGCACCCGCTGAGAAGCTGGCAATGTTGAATGCAGGAAAGCATTAGGTACATATAGGTAATTTGTTGCTTGGGGTTAGAAGTGACATATAAGATTCCATAGGCTTTATTCCTGCCAATATACTAGAAGACAGCCCGCTGTGACAATACAGAAAATAATCCTGATCAGTAGTTTGCTGTGGAGGTCTGGGGTTCTGTGTCAGTAAATTGGTTGCAGCAATTTCGAGAGGTATTAGCATCAACAGATTACGTCACAGCAGCGGCCATGTAGACATTAAGTGTAGTTGTTGAGCTAGAAATTAGATCTTCGATGATACATGTCTATGGACTAAAGCTTGGCCGTGTCCCTTTAAGGAAAAGAATGAATAAAAAATGGAAAAATAAAATAAATAAAATTCAGCATCCTCACAGTCTTTCCCTCCTGCCACTCGTGTGCTTGTCTTTAATGAGCAGCTCCAAATGACAGCTTTAATCACTGCCTCTGGCCACTGAGAGAGACCGTTAATGATAGAAAAGAACAGAGAGCCATTTGCATCAATCAGCTCTAAATCACTTTTTATGATAATGCATCGGAGCGGAGAACAAAGTCTCTGATGTCTCCTGCATGATGATGTACCACAGTGCTGTCTCCTTGGCTCAGGCCAGAACATAAATCTCTTAAAGATGAACAAACCATAACCTGTGCTACTGAGACTGTTGGCCCTTATTTCCCAAACTGCTAATGATCTTTTAGCAGAGAAGAGTCAAAAGAGGCCAAGTTATCAGATGATTCTGCTGCTTTGAATATCGCATAGTACATCGTAATGAGAAGGAATGATTTAGCAGATGATGATTTTGACAGTGACATAGCTCTCGCTAATATCTTGCAAGGCCAGCCCTATCACGTTACTGTAGAAACATATTATTTCACATGTTACATTAAACTGTCTGTGTTATTACTGAAATATGTATCCTGAAAAGCTGATTTTCTCATGAATTCTTGAACAAGACAGTCACTTCTCAATTTTTGGACATTGACACGATTGCTCATCATTTTCATAATAATTTTTAGAAAAGGTACGATTTAGAGGGACAGGAACAAGCTTGAACCCGGAGTTATTTTTGCCGTTTTTTTCCACACTTAAAAGTGCAATATATGTGAATGTCCATTCAAAATCCCAATCCATATGTACAATATAGAGGTCAGAGCATGCTCACGTGGTTGTGGAAGTGTTGCAAATTTTCAATCTGACTGTGACTAAATCTGCAAAATCTGGCACAATCCACTTGCAATACATGCTGATTTTATTCATGGACTTGATGCTGATTTGTGTCAAATGCATGGAGAAAAATATCTCTCATGGATCTACCATAAAGTTGCTATGAAACTAAATGGAATCTATTACATGGACGCCCATTTCGAAAGGAAGGATTACCATAGGGGATTTTGATAAAGAAAAACTCAGCACTCAGAGGTTGAGCAGTAGAATATTGAAAATACATAAGACAAAGCAATTGCACAATATATTTGGCGTTTCGGTCCTACATTCCGGACCTTCATAAGAAGGCAACGGATTGCCCTAGATGTGGAATTCCCAGAAGATGTAGCGCAGAGGAATCACAACAATAGTCCCACATTCAGTGGCGCTACAGCACATGAGACCATTGTTGTGATTCCTCTGCGCTTTATCTCCTGGGAATTCCACATCTATGGCAATCCGTTGCATTTTGATGAAGGTCCGGAATGTAGGACCGAAACATCAAATATATTGTGCAATTGGATTGTCTAATTGAAATATTTTCACTGTTCTACTGCTGAACCTCTGAGTGCTGATTATTTTCTCTATTTATGTTATGAACTGGATCCCTACTCAGGCATGGCAACTCTCGCGGAGTGACGTATAGTACTATATTACAGTGCATTTTGAATTGCTTACATGAAGCCCACAAGAAGCTTATCTCAATATCTTATCTTTATTTTACATATCTCTAAAAAAGCTAAACATATGTGTATGAATGAATGATGGCCATTTGACTGTACAAGCATGTGAAGTGTAGCAAGGCAAACAAGATGTTCTGCTTACAAAATACGGATGCTTCTCACAAAAATAGAATATCATCAAAAAGTTAATTTATTTCAGTTCTTCAATACAAAAAGTGAAACTCATTAAGTAGAGTCATTACAAACAGAGTGATCTATTTCAAGTGTTTTATTTCTGTTAATGTTGATGATTATGGCTTACAGCCAATGAAAACCCAAAAGTCATTATTTCAGTAAATTAGAATACTTTATAACACCAGCTTGAAAAATGATTTTAAAATCTGAAATGTTGGCCTACGGAAATGTATGTTCAGTAAATGCACTCAATACTTGGTCGGGGCTCCTTTGCTTGATTGGCCAGGTTTAGGAGACTGGTCGCTCATAAAAGAGAGGAGGAAGAATGCATCCCCATAGAGAATTGCTCCTCACACTCTAAGAGAAGAAAGGAAATAGCAAAGAAGTGCAAATGTATGCTGCGTGAAGAAGCTGTAACAGCCAAAGTCTTGGTCAGCAGAACTGAGAGTGTGCAAGTGCGAGTTACCTGAAGTAGCTACCAAAGTCAAAGCCATGGAGGACAGCCAGTAATCAAAACAGGGACACATAGCTGCAACTGAAGTATTCAGAGGGCCAAATATGGGTGGAAGAACCTAGTGATCTAGGGTGGAACAACATGGTTATGCTAGTGGTGCTGTATTGATGAGGGCTTGGAGTTCATGTTCAGGAGAGGACTGCCTAGTTCTACAAAGTGCCACTGTGAGGGCAAGGGAGTGGATTGCAGACAGCAGTCACAAGTATCAGTGTGAGACTGAGCCTCACGGAGATAACCAGGGAAGCATTCCTAAGAGTTTTACAGGAGCTGAAGTCTGGACTGACAGTCTGGATGCAAGTACAGTGGCCGGACATCTTTATAACGCCAATGACCTGCCAATTAACCCTGCATCTGCTGTTTAATACCATTATCTGAAGTGACAGGTTCTCTTTAATATCCATTAATGCATAATTGATAATTTTTCTTTTAATACGTTTTCCTTTAACTTTTGTATTTATTTTCCTGTAAAATTCAGTGATAAAAATAAGCCAGTGCACCTTTACAAAATAGATATGGAAATCAAAATTTTGTCTACAAATCACTCATGCTACACTAAATCTTTCTTGGAAAAAGCAATAGACCTTTCAAAAATCCAGCCACTTTCCAATGATATTAAATGCAAATTTTCCAATAAAATCCTACTTTTTTATGATATGCTAGGCGATTTCTAGTGGACAATTGTAAAAACTCAAGGTTTATGAATATAAGCTCCGAATATTGCTTGCCGGTACTATATGTCTATTGCTAGATTTCAAAGTCAAAGGAATAGTTTAGAAAGGTAGGGATCCAATTTCTATTTGGTAATATGTAAAATCCATCATTAAGACATCATCAGGTTATAATTTACATTTGGAAATTGATTCCAAGACTAAAGTTATCCAGAAGTATATTGATCATAATGTGCTGGAGACGGAGTAGGCTTTGTTTATTAGGTTTGCGAAAAAAGATTCAAGTATCATATTAAAAAAAAAGAGTGGTCTAGAGGCTCTTTATTTCAGGATTTTCATGCAATGTTATGATTTAGGCATTATATTTATGAAATTAAATATTAAAGTGGCATGCTGAAATTAAATGTATAAAATATTACTAGGACAACCTAACAATAGCTGTAGGGGGATCAGAGGTAATAATTGCACCCAGACCTAAGTGTTTAAGAAGATCAAAGGGCCTATGAAAATATACCTGTATTATAAATGTCACATGTTAGGTGGGAGGCTCTGTTACAGGTTTTGCATTGAAGCTTATCAGCCATATGTTCCTCCTCTGGCTGTAAATATCTTGCAGTTGTGAAGACTATTGAGGGTTCTGTGTCCCCATTTAGCCTTTGAGCTTGATAACAAAGGGAAATAGGGTAGAATCAGATGTGCATTTTATTATAGACTATAGGGAGTTGCCACATCCTTTACAGCCAAGTGCTGAACATATACATAGCCTTCTTTTTTTCATGATTCTCTACAATTTGCAGACAGTCCTGCTCGAAAACAAAAAGGGAAACTTTCAAAAGAACTTTCTTTTTCCAGATAATTGAGAAGAACATGGATGGGATCCTCAACTTCAAACTAAGATTATGGCCTTTAACAACAAAAATCAGGATGTAACACAAGGAAAAATATGAATGTTTTCTTTATATGTTTAATAAAAGTTAAAAAAAAGTTTCATTTCTCAAACTGACACAAGACTTCATCTAAACTAAGTATTTAAAGGAAAAAACCTTATCATTCATACAATGCAGTAAGTGGCAATAGAAGTATAGCAAATCTCCACTGTTTGCACTCGTATTGTAGTTTCCCGGTGGACAGGTATCAAATTATTTGTTTAGCCAACACTGCTCCCTCAGTTGTCAGTCCCAGAGATAGCACAACACAGTGCAGCGCAGTAAGGGTATGTGCACACGTTCAGGATTTCTTGCAGAAATTTCCTGAAGAAAACCGGAAATTTTCTGCAAGAAATCCGCATTTTTTTTTTTGCGGTTTTTTTCCGTTTTTTTCGCGTTTTTTTAGCATTCTGCAAGCGTAATTAGCTTGCAGAATGCTAAAGTTTTCCAAGCGATCTGTAGCATCGCTTGGAAAACTGACTGACAGGTTGGTCACACTTGTCAAACATAGCGTTTGACAAGTGTGACCAACTTTTTACTATAGATGCTGCTTATGCAGCATCTATAGTAAAAGATAGAATGTTTAAAAATAATAAAAAAAATAAAAAAATGCTTATACTCACCCAGACATCTCCTCACCGGCGTCCGGCTCCTCTTCCTATAGCTGGTCTGTGCGCACAGGACCTTCCGTGACGTCACGGTCACGTGAGCGGTCACATGACCGCTCACGACCAATCACAGGACAGTGACGTCATCGGCAGGTCTTTCGCCGCACACCAGCTACAGGAACCGAACGGCAGCATGCAGTGGAGGCGGGAAGACATCGAGGGTGAGTATAGGACTGTTTTTTATTTTAATTCTTATTTTTTGACCACTTATATGGTGCCCAGTGCGTGGAGGAGAGTCTCCTCTCCTCCACCCTGGGTACCAACCGCACATAATCTGCTTACTTCCCGCATGGTGTGCACAGCCCCGTGCGGGAAGTAAGCAGATCAATGGACCCCTAGGTGTGCAGAATCCCCTGCAATTCCGCATTTTAATGAACATGTTGCTTTTTTTTCCGCGATGCGATTTTTTCGCGGAAAAAAAGGCTACATTTGCACAAAAAATGCGGAATACACTTAAAATAATAGGAGGCATATGTTAGCGTTTTTTTCGCGTTTTTATCACGTTTTTATAGCGAAAAAACGCGAAAAAAACGCGAAAAATACTGAACGTGTGCACATGGCCTAATATTTTCTTATGTTTTATTATATTCAGAAAGATTACGATAAAAAGTACTCGTGAAAGTATAAAACACATCTAGGTGGGCAATTATCCAGCCTGACTATGGGTTTCACCTCTCAAGCTTCTTCAGGTGTATATTTGGAGGCGAAAACTGAGAGACAAAACCCAGGGACTGGGCAGTGCCTGTTTTTGCCAACTCCGGTTACAAATGGTATCTGTACTCTACTAATGGTGTATTCAACCAGTAGCAGGGTATTTAAATTGCCTAACCATAAATAGTCTTAATATCAGAATAATAACTCCGACTTGTCTAAGGTTGCTGCTCAATGTTACTTAGTGGTTTACTACTATTTGCCATGCTGAACCTGGAATTGCTATTGTGTCGACTTGGAAGTACAAGTGCAGTATGGCAATTACAGTAAATCACCACCACTACCTGCGGCAGCAATATCAACCTGTTAATAAAAATATTATTAGGATAATAATAATATTAATAATACAATGATGTAAAGTGATTTAATTTTAAATTGCCTCCAAACAATATCTTTCCTTTACCAATCTTTTTTTTTCTGAATATTAAGCAGTTCCTGATTTGGACTGTTTGTTAATTCATGAGCGGTAGAAGAATATAAGATAACTCCTCTTTTAATTTATAAGAACTCATTGGACCATTTCACAATATAGATTTAGAAAAGAGAACCCAGCGGGTAACAATATCACACTTTGAGTGAGATCACCTTCAGAAATAAGTCTCAGCAGTCGTTCATCCGGCAATTATTGAGCTCTTATGATGGGGTCTTGTTTTCTCCTCTGTGATGATCAGTTAGAGCCCGCATGACCCAAACTATCAATCTGATGGGCACCTTTGCGAAGGTCACTTTGTAATATAGTTGCTCGTATATACAAGCTGCTAACATACTATTTTTCAGTCATTGAGATCATAAAGGTTTTGAACAAGTAAAGATAAATGTGAGCCCCAAAGGTCACTTCTTTCATTCACTGAAGATATATATCATCCTAGAGGGAAAGGGATAACATATAACTGGTCTTTTTATGTACTATAGAAGTTCACAATTACTGTATATTGGTGTTCACATTTGTTTTTATTGCTGTTAATTGATCTTTTATAAGAGTACATATAATATAATATATAAAAAAACATGCTGGGGTATCCTTAAAAATGTTTCTGTAGAATAGGATAATTCATTAATGTGTGATTGTTGGGTTCTAACCCAAGGGATGAAAGGGTCCTGTGGTCCCATCAGTGCTAATCATCATTCATATGTTCACATGAAAAGAGCTTTACTGCAGTACCTGACCCAACTATGAATAATGATGCACTACTCTGCATAGGAAAATATGTGATGACAACACTTGTCTTCGTTTCTCAACCTTCCAGCATGAAAGGCAAACGCCCTGCGAAAGGTGAAATTCTTTATTATTATTTATTTCGGACCTTTTTCAGGTCTTCATAGCTAAACTGGCCTTGCACCATTCTTGGATCAGACTTTTTTGGGTTCCAATTAAAGAGAAAAATAATGCAAAATGAGCTTGATAGGGCATCATATGGATATGGTGGCTATAGATATACAAAATCCACTAGTCTCGGGCTACGTTCCCATGATGAGCATTTGAGTTTTTGATGTTGCAGAATGTCTGCACCTTACTTGCATTTCTTCATTGCCTTTTTGAGTGCGTTTTGTTTATATGCATTTTTATTGCTGCGTTTTTGTCTGTTGTTGGTATGTCATGTTGCGAATAAAGCTGCTTCGGTTATTACACTTCCTGGTAGTTGGATTTGACAAAACTTTATTGATACAGTAATGTGCGGATTACATGAGTTTCCATTGCAGAAACCCACTAAAAATGCATGTGCGTTTTTTACCTGCAAGTCTATGGGAAAAAGCTGCACTGAATCCTACCCACAAAAGAAATTGAAATGTTGTCTGTTTGAAACCTGGACCACAGGTCAGTTTACACTGCATAAAAGAAGCACAGAGGGCAGGAGATTTCCTCAAATCTCATCCACTTTCCTGGAGTGGTAAGATGCTGCGTTTTTGACTCAACGAAAATAAGCAGCATTATTGTGGTGGGCACACGGCATAAGGCTTCCCTTCGCACCTCTGAACACTATCCCAGTGGACTGTAATTTTACCTGCATGACAAAAGAAGTTATACTTTCCAGGAATGTGTTTTGCTTTAAAAAAAACAACAAAAAAAGGAAAAATAGTCACACATAATTGTAGCTGCATCAAAGGCAGCTTCCAATAGTGAGAATAACAAGCCTGTGAAGCATGCACTGCCAGCCTCCTGCTGATGCCCATTGTATCTTTAATATTTTGCCCCGGCTTTCTAATTTCCTGTACCTTTCCCTACAGAATCCCGTTAGCCAGAGAATTCTCAAACTAGCAAAAGAGATTCATAAAGTATCTCAGCTAAGGCTTACTTTCTACCACCAGCTATAAAGATTCAGCAGGAGCAGCTCCAAGGCCTCTTCCCCTCTGAGTTAACCCACTGTGCCGCACACTTGATTTAACTGACAGATTGCAGATTCAAGGTTGGGATTTTTAGCCTAGACAAGAGTTTGATTTCCATCCAAGTTTTTACTGATTGGCCCAGCAGGCTAGCCTTTCATTTAATAGGCTAGACCATGTTGAGAACACTGCTGCTCCACGTCAAACTGTGTTCTTTCTAAGCTCATCAGATGAGAACGAGACCTAGGGATTATTCGAAGGTAGCTGTAAAGTACTCACAACAACAATTTGAAAATACAGCTACTAATAAATATAAAATCACAAATTAATTGAAGTTGACTGTTTCGCGAAATTTATTTCTTGGTGCTAAAAATGATTCTATTTTATTTACAGCAGGCAGATTCGAAAGCGTAGCTCATGTAACACGATTTCTGTTTCAATAGTTATGGAAATATGTATAATTTCTCCTGTGTTTTGTTATATGTCACAAAAATATTGGTGTTATTTTAGAGCCATACAAAATTAATAATCCATGTCTTTGAAATGTTTATTTTTTCATAAGGAATTTATTAATAGTCACAATATGGGTGAAACGTATAGGGTACTTGCCCACGATAAGGAAATAGCAGCGCTTTGGACGCAACGTATTTTCACTGTGTCCAAAATGCTGCATTCAATCACGTAGTTAAATCTGCATGTCTTTATTGAACAATGTATATTTACCGCATCCAATACATATCTCCGCAACAGAATTTGACATGTTGCGGCTCATAAACCCGCTCCACGGGTGAGTTTACGCAGCATCAAATAGAAGCACAGTGGCCATGAGATTTCTATTGTTCCCATACACTGTGCTTGTATCGTAGAACGTAGAGTGTTGTGAATTTGCTTTTTGCTCCCTCTAGTGGTTACTAGTTTTTTGACTCTGGTTTTTCTGTCATTCCTTTTATCCGCACCTGGGTCGTTAGTTAGGGGTGTTGCTATATAAGCTCCCTGGACCTTCAGTTCAATGCCTGGCAACGTAGTTATCAGAGCTAGTCTGCTGTGCTCTTGTCTACTGATCCTGGTTCCAGTTATATCAGCTAAGTCTGCCTTTTGCTTTTTGCTATTTGTTTTGGTTTTGTATTTTTGTCCAGCTTGTTCCAAATCTATATCCTGTCCTTTGCTGGAAGCTCTAGGGGGGCTGGTGTTCTCCCCCCGGACCGTTAGACGGTTCGGGGGTTCTTGAATTTCCAGTGTGGATTTTGATAGGGTTTTTGTTGACCATATAAGTTACCTTTCTTTATTCTGCTATCAGTAAGCGGGCCTCTCTGTGCTAAACCTGGTTCATTTCTGTGTTTGTCATTTCCTCTTACCTCACCGTCATTATTTGTGGGGGGCTTCTATCCAGCTTTGGGGTCCCCTTCTCTGGAGGCAAGAAAGGTCTTTGTTTTCCTCTACTAGGGGTAGCTAGATTCTCCGGCTGGCGCGTGTCATCTAGAATCAACGTAGGAATGATCCCCGGCTACTTCTAGTGTTGGCGTTAGGAGTAGATATATGGTCAACCCAGTTACCACTGCCCTATGAGCTGGATTTTTGTATTCTGCAGACTTCCACGTTCCTCTGAGACCCTCGCCATTGGGGTCATAACAGTACTTAGTGATGCCTTTTGGGCTCTCCAATGCGCCTTCAGTTTTTCAGTCCTTTATGCATGACATTTTCCGGAAGTATCTGGATAAATTTTTGATTGTTTATCTGGATGATATTTTGGTTTTTTCTGATAATTGGGATTCGCATGTGGAGCAGGTCAGGTTGGTCTTTAAAATTTTGCGTGAAAATTCTTTGTTTGTCAAGGGCTCAAAGTGTCTCTTTGGTGTACAGAAGGTTCCCTTTTTGGGGTTCATTTTTTCCCCTTCTGCTGTGGAGATGGACCCAGTCAAGGTCCGAGCTATTCTTGATTGGACTCAGCCCTCGTCAGTTAAGAGTCTTCAGAAGTTCTTGGGCTTCGCTAACTTCTACCGTCGTTTTATCGCTAATTTTTCTAGCATTGTGAAACCTTTGACGGATATGACCAAGAAGGGCTCCGATGTAGCTAACTGGGCTCCTGCTGCCGTGGAGGCTTTCCAGGAGTTGAAACGCCGGTTTACTTCGGCGCCTGTTTTGTGCCAGCCTGACGTCTCACTTCCCTTTCAGGTTGAGGTGGATGCTTCGGAGATTGGGGCAGGGGCCGTTTTGTCGCAGAGAGGCCCTGGTTGCTCTGTTATGAAACCTTGTGCCTTTTTCTCTAGGAAGTTTTCGCCTGCCGAGCGAAATTATGATGTGGGCAATCGGGAGTTGTTGGCCATGAAATGGGCATTTGAGGAGTGGCGTCATTGGCTCGAGGGTGCTAAGCATCGTGTGGTGGTCTTGACTGATCACAAAAATCTGATGTATCTCGAGTCTGCTAAACGCCTTAATCCGAGACAGGCCCGCTGGTCATTGTTTTTCTCCCGCTTTGATTTTGTTGTCTCGTATTTACCAGGTTCAAAGAATGTGAAGGCCGATGCTCTTTCTAGGAGCTTTGTGCCTGATGCTCCTGGAGTCACTGATCCTGTTGGTATTCTTAAAGATGGAGTTATCTTGTCAGCTATTTCTCCGGATCTGCGACGTGTGTTGCAGAGATTTCAGGCTGATAGGCCTGAGTCTTGTCCACCTGACAGACTGTTTGTCCCGGATAAGTGGACCAGCAGAGTCATTTCCGAGGTTCATTCCTCGGTGTTGGCAGGTCACCCGGGAATTTTTGGCACCAGAGATCTGGTGGCCAGGTCCTTTTGGTGGCCTTCCTTGTCAAGGGATGTGCGGTCATTTGTGCAGTCCTGTGGGACTTGTGCTCGAGCTAAGCCTTGCTGTTCTCGTGCCAGCGGTTTGCTCTTGCCCTTGCCTGTCCCGAAGAGACCTTGGACACATATCTCCATGGATTTCATTTCTGATCTTCCGCTATCTCAGGGCATGTCCGTTATCTGGGTGATATGTGATCGCTTCTCCAAGATGGTCCATTTGGTTCCTTTGCCTAAGCTGCCTTCCTCTTCCGATCTGGTTCCTGTGTTTTTCCAGAACGTGGTTCGTTTGCACGGCATCCCTGAGAATATTGTGTCAGACAGAGGATCCCAGTTCGTTTCCAGGTTCTGGCGATCCTTTTGTAGTAGGATGGGCATTGATTTGTCGTTTTCGTCTGCTTTCCATCCTCAGACTAATGGACAGACGGAGCGAACCAATCAGACTTTGGAGGCTTATTTGAGGTGTTTTGTCTCTGCTGATCAGGACGATTGGGTGACATTCTTGCCGTTGGCTGAGTTTGCCCTTAATAATCGGGCTAGTTCCGCCACCTTGGTTTCGCCTTTTTTCTGCAACTCTGGTTTCCATCCTCGCTTTTCTTCGGGTCATGTGGAGCCTTCTGACTGTCCTGGGGTGGATTCTGTGGTGGATAGGTTGCAGCAGATCTGGAATCATGTGGTGGACAACTTGAAGTTGTCACAGGAGAAGGCTCAGCGCTTTGCCAACCGCCGTCGCGGTGTGGGTCCCCGACTACGCGTTGGGGATTTGGTATGGCTTTCTTCCCGCTTTGTTCCTATGAAGGTCTCCTCTCCCAAATTTAAACCTCGTTTTATTGGGCCTTACAAGATATTGGAAATCCTTAATCCTGTATCTTTTCGTCTGGATCTTCCTGTGTCGTTTGCTATTCACAATGTATTTCATAGGTCCTTGTTGCGGCGGTACATTGTGCCTGTAGTTCCTTCTGCTGAGCCTCCTGCTCCGGTGTTGGTTGAGGGTGAGTTGGAGTACGTGGTGGAGAAGATCTTGGATTCTCGCCTCTCCAGGCGGAGGCTTCAGTACCTGGTCAAGTGGAAGGGCTATGGTCAGGAGGATAATTCCTGGGTGGTCGCCTCTGATGTTCATGCGGCCGATTTAGTTCGTGCCTTTCATGCCGCTCATCCTGATCGCCCTGGTGGTCGTGGTGAGGGTTCGGTGACCCCTCACTAGGGGGGTACTGTTGTGAATTTGCTTTTTGCTCCCTCTAGTGGTTACTAGTTTTTTGACTCTGGTTTTTCTGTCATTCCTTTTATCCGCACCTGGGTCGTTAGTTAGGGGTGTTGCTATATAAGCTCCCTGGACCTTCAGTTCAATGCCTGGCAACGTAGTTATCAGAGCTAGTCTGCTGTGCTCTTGTCTACTGATCCTGGTTCCAGTTATATCAGCTAAGTCTGCCTTTTGCTTTTTGCTATTTGTTTTGGTTTTGTATTTTTGTCCAGCTTGTTCCAAATCTATATCCTGTCCTTTGCTGGAAGCTCTAGGGGGGCTGGTGTTCTCCCCCCGGACCGTTAGACGGTTCGGGGGTTCTTGAATTTCCAGTGTGGATTTTGATAGGGTTTTTGTTGACCATATAAGTTACCTTTCTTTATTCTGCTATCAGTAAGCGGGCCTCTCTGTGCTAAACCTGGTTCATTTCTGTGTTTGTCATTTCCTCTTACCTCACCGTCATTATTTGTGGGGGGCTTCTATCCAGCTTTGGGGTCCCCTTCTCTGGAGGCAAGAAAGGTCTTTGTTTTCCTCTACTAGGGGTAGCTAGATTCTCCGGCTGGCGCGTGTCATCTAGAATCAACGTAGGAATGATCCCCGGCTACTTCTAGTGTTGGCGTTAGGAGTAGATATATGGTCAACCCAGTTACCACTGCTCTATGAGCTGGATTTTTGTATTCTGCAGACTTCCACGTTCCTCTGAGACCCTCGCCATTGGGGTCATAACAGTAGAGTTTTGGATGCAGCGCAAGTGAGTTGTGCCCAAAATGCTGCTATTCCTGATCGTGGGCACATACCCTTAGGATCTGAATAAAGATCACTAAACACAAATATATTCATGTAGCCAATCTACACAGTAGTCACCATTAGTGATGAGCGAGTATGCTCGTTGCTCGGGTTTTTCCGAGCACGCTCGGGTGACCGCCGAGTATTTATGACTGCTCGGAGATTTAGTTTTCATTGTGGCAGCTGAATGATTTACAGCTACTAGCCAGGCTGAGTACATGTGGGGGTTGCCTGGTTGCTAGGGAATCCCCACATGTAATCAAGCTGGCTAGTAGCTGTAAATCATTCAGCTGCCGCAATGAAAACTAAATCTCCGAGCGGTCATAAATACTCGGCGGTCACCCGAGCAACGAGTACACTCGCTCATCACTAGTCACCATACATTCACCTCTCTTCTCTGGTTGCAGGAGGGACAACATTTCTTAAACACCAATGATGCACTTTTCCAATATTAATTTTTATAAAGGTGGTCGCCATTTCATTATAAACTGCCCAAAGTAAACAATTTCAACATTTCAGATGGATATTATGTCAATAGAAGTGTATCAAGACTGATTTTCCATACATCAGTCTTGAACCAAATGCCCACTAGAGTAGGTGTGTGCCAAATATATTTATAGGTCTCTCTGTGCCACAGAAAATGATACCTACGTTGACTGTGAACCTGCATAAATTCCACTATAGTTTATTCTGTGTAGTACATTATAGTGGTGGCTCAGTGGTTACAGCACTAAGATCCTGGGTTCATATCATAGTTTATATGTTCTCCCCGTATTTGCTTGAGTTTCCTCCAGGTTCTCCAGTTTCCTCCCACACTCCAAAGACATACTGATAGGGAATTTAGATTGTGAGCCCCATCGGGGACAATGATGATGATGTCTGTAAAGTGCTGTGGAATTAATGACATTTTATGAGTGAGTAAAATAATAAATAAAAAAATTGATGTGTGGTGGTTGATCATGCCTCCTTTGGCTAAGCCCACTTTTTAGAATAGAGACTATTGCAAAAATTTGTGAAATGTTTATGGCTATAACCATTAAATGTGCATTAAATTTTGCACATTTTTTGACACCAGAAAACCAGCATAGAGGGATAATAAATCCCCCCCAATATGTTTTGAAATTACAGAAAATCTTTACTCCTAACTATCATAATATGGCTGGATAGGCTATTATTACATTTGTCAAACTGACAACTTTAAAGGGAATCTGTCAGCAAGGTTTTTGCTATCTCATCTGAGAGCACCATAATGTGGGAAAAGATACCCTGATTCCAACGCTATATCACTTAGTTGACTGGCTGCAGCAGATGTGGTACAATCAGAGTTTTTAGATGTAGCATGTAGCAATGCTCATAAAGCTAACCCCGCCCTCACCACTGGTTAGCAGCTTTCT
The DNA here is from genome assembly GCF_051348905.1 of Ranitomeya variabilis. Classification (NCBI taxonomy): domain Eukaryota; kingdom Metazoa; phylum Chordata; class Amphibia; order Anura; family Dendrobatidae; genus Ranitomeya; species Ranitomeya variabilis. The sequence continues at coordinate 437,889,716 of NC_135234.1, forward strand.
GTGTAAATTGTATAGTGACAGTAAGCTACTAATCAGTGTGGGGGCGTGGCTGGATCAGGATACAAGTGCACAGCTAGTCTGACAATGATAATCTCCTGCTAATAAAACACTCATTGTATTGAAACAACAATACACAGCCTAGTAAGTGACACATCGCTGAAATCTGTTAATGCTGCCCTCAAATTACATGGCAAAAACCTGCTGACAGATTTCCTTTAAGCCATTCACAATGGATGTTTATTAGTTTGCTGGCAAAGTGAACTGATTTTTTTTTAAGAATGCTAGAAATAATAATGATATTCAAAGAAACATTCAGAAATATTAAGTGTGGTGTTCATGAACAGATCTAAGCTCAGTGGAGTACACGTACACCACTAAACCTTGGCTCCCTTAATGGAATGCCACAACAAGCATTGCATGCAGCCACGATGAGATTGGACACATCACATTTTAAACTACAGGATGAGTTTAGAGAGTGTATTAAATAATCAATGGGAACCACTCAGTGTAAGCTTGAAATTGATGGCTGTGGTAAGCGGAGCTCACATTATGACAGGCTAAATCCAATAATAATCATATGAACAGATAGTTTTTTTCTTCCAGCGGTTAAACTTTGAACTTCTAAGTGGATCTTCTGGTGTAATCAGACTTATCTATCCTGCTATGGGAGATGACAATATAAGTATGGGTGTGTGTTAATGTTTTTGGAAAGGTAATAAGTAGTTTTGTGGTAGTTCTGCAGTTATATGTATTTCCATGGTTTTATAAAAGGATGCATTTCCTATTTCACACAAATTTGTCTATAATATCAGCTGGTTTTCATGAAAAAGATCCTTGTTTTTTAATAATACTTCTTTTATATATCAATTTCCAAAATATAGAGGATTTAGAAAGTTGGCCATGCACAATAGACAATTAGGATCTGCTGATATCCAGCGACTATGAGGGCGGCTTCTACTGGGAAGGGCAGGGTTACATTTGCAAATGTGATGCGAGGAACTTGCATCAATACCCGGCGCTGCAGCCACATGCTCCAGTTTCGAGTGCCGGCGGCTGTGCCGGGTATTGATGCGAGAGACTCGCACGAGTTTCTCGCATCACACTCGCAAGTGTGACCCTGGCCCAAAAGTGCTACTCGTGATTCTGGCAGTGGCTTTATCCCATTAAATAGACATACAATTTAGCTAAACCAAGTTTGCACATTAAGAGGAAATTTGGGGCGATGACTACTAACAAATTGAGCAATAGATGAAGCTATCTAATATATAATTGCCTAGAATACTACTTCCTGCAATTTGTGCCAACTTCCGTGGCTTTGTCCGGAGCTATTGTCCGGAGCTATTGTCCGGAGCTATTGTCCGGAGCTATGTGACGTCACCAGTGTCCTACACCCAGGTAGAACACGGGGCCCCACCCACCAAATCTAAGTGCGCCCCCGGGTGCAAAAGTAAGTGCGCCCCCAGGTGCAAAAGTAAGTGCGCCCCCGGGTGCAAAAGTAAGTGCGCCCCCGGGTGCAAAAGTAAGTGCGCCCCCGGGTGCAAAAGTAAGTGCGCCCCCGGGTGCAAAAGTAAGTGCGCCCCCGGGTGCAAAAGTAAGTGCGCGCCCGGGTGCAAAAGTAAGTGCGCCCCCGGGTGCAAAAGTAAGTGCGCCCCCGGGTGCAAAAGTAAGTGCGCCCCCGGGTGCAAAAGTAAGTGCGCCCCCGGGTGCAAAAGTAAGAGCGCCCCCGGGTGCAAAAGTAAGAGCGCCCCCGGGTGCAAAAGTAAGCGCGCCCCCGGGTGCAAAAGTAAGCGCGCCCCCGGGTGCAAAAGTAAGCGCGCCCCCGGGTGCAAAAGTAAGCACGCCCCCGGGTGCAAAAGTAAGCGCGCCCCCGGGTGCAAAAGTAAGCGCGCCCCCGGGTGCAAAAGTAAGCGCGGTCCCGGGTGCAAAAGTAAGCGCGGTCCCGTGTGCAAAAGTAAGCGCGGTCCCTTGTGCAAAAGTAAGCGCGGTCCCGTGTGCAAAAGTAAGCGCGGTCCCGTGTGCAAAAGTAAGCGCGGTCCCGTGTGCAAAAGTAAGCGCGCCCCCCGGTCCCGTGTGCAAAAGTAAGCGCGCCCCCCGGTCCCGTGTGCGAAAGCAAGCGCGCCCCCCGGTCCCGTGTGCGAAAGTAAGCGCGCCCCCCGGTCCCGTGTGCGAAAGTAAGCGCGCCCCCCGGTCCCGTGTGCGAAAGTAAGCGCGCCCCCCGGTCCCGTGTGCAAAAGTAAGCGCGCCCCCCGGTCCCGTGTGCGAAAGTAAGCGCGCCCCCGGTCCCGTGTGCAAAAGTATGCGCGCCCCCCGGTCCCGTGTGCGAAAGTAAGCGCGCCCCCCGGTCCCGTGTGCGAAAGTAAGCGCGCCCTCCGGTCCCATGTGCGAAAGTAAGCGCGCCCCCCGGTCCCGTGTGCGAAAGTAAGCGCGCCCCCCGGTCCCGTGTGCAAAAGTAAGCGCGCCCCCCGGTCCCGTGTGCGAAAGTAAGCGCGCCCCCCGGTCCCGTGTGCAAAAGTATGCGCGCCCCCCGGTCCCGTGTGCGAAAGTAAGCGCGCCCCCCGGTCCCGTGTGCGAAAGTAAGCGCGCCCCCCGGTCCTGTGTGCGAAAGTAAGCGCGCCCCCCGGTCCCGTGTGCAAAAGTAAGCGCGCCCCCCGGTCCTGTGTGCAAAAGTAAGCGCGCCCCCGGTCCCGTGTGCAAAAGTAAGCGCGCCCCCGGTCCCGTGTGCAAAAGTAAGCGCGCCCCCCGGTCCCGTGTGCAAAAATAAGCGCGCCCCCCGGTCCCGTGTGCAAAAGTAAGCGCGCCCCCGGTCCCGTGTGTGAAAAGTGCTGCTGTAAAGCTGGTAGCGCTGTTCAAGCACCATGTATTTCCTTCAGGAAATGCCCATCTAATATATAATTGCCTAGAATACTACTTCCTGCAATTTGTGCCAACTTCCGTGGCTTTGTCCGGAGCTAATGTCCGGAGCTAATGTCCGGAGCTAATGTCCGGAGATAAGTGACGTCACCAGTGTCCTACACCCAGGCAGAGCACAGGGGCCCCAGGCAGCATATGGGGCCCCAGGCAGAGCACAGGGGCCCCAGGCAGCCTATGGGGCCCCAGGCAGAGCACAGGGGCCCCAGGCAGCATATGGGGCCCCAGGCAGAGCACAGGGGCCCCAGGCAGCATATGGGGCCCCAGGCAGAGCACAGGGGCCCCAGGCAGAGCACAGGGGCCCCAGGCAGAGCACAGGGGCCCCAGGCAGCATATGGGGCCCCAGGCAGAGCACAGGGGCCTCAGGCAGAGCACAGGGGCCCCAGGCAGCATATGGGGCCCCAGGCAGAGCACAGGGGCCCCAGGCAGCATATGGGGCCCCAGGCAGAGCACAGTGGCCCCAGGCAGAGCACAGGGGCCCCAGGCAGAACATGGGGCCCCAGGCAGAGCACAGGGGCCCCAGGCAGAGCACAGGGGCCCCAGGCAGCATATGGGGCCCCAGGCAGAGCACAGTGGCCCCAGGCAGCATATGGGGCCCCAGGCAGAGCACAGTGGCCCCAGGCAGAGCACAGGGGCCCCAGGCAGCATATGGGGCCCCAGGCAGAGCACAGTGGTCCCAGGCAGAGCACAGGGGCCCCAGGCAGCTTATGGGGCCCCAGACAGAGCACAGTGGCCCCAGGCAGAACATGGGGCCCCAGGCAGAGCACAGTGGCCCCAGGCAGAGCACAGGGGCCCCAGGCAGAACACAGGGGACCCAGGCAGAGCACAGGGGCCCCAGGCAAAGCACAGGGGCCCCAGGCAGCATATGGGGCCCCAGGCAGAGCACAGGGGCCCCAGGCAGAGCACAGTGACCCCAGGGAGAGCACAGTGGCCCCAGGCAGAGCACAGTGGCCCCAGGCAGAACATGGGGCCCCAGGCAGAGCACAGTGGCCCCAGGCAGAGCACAGGGGCCCCAGGCAGAACACAGGGGACCCAGGCAGAGCACAGGGGCCCCAGGCAGAGCACAGGGGCCCCAGGCAGCATATGGGGCCCCAGGCAGAGCACAGGGGCCCCAGGCAGAGCACAGTGACCCCAGGGAGAGCACAGTGGCCCCAGGCAGAGCACAGGGGCCCCAGGCAGCATATGCGGCCCCAGGCAGAGCACAGTGGTCCCAGGCAGAGCACAGGGGCCCCAGGCAGCATATGGGGCCCCAGGCAGAGCACAGGGGCCCCAGGCAGAGCACAGTGACCCCAGGGAGAGCACAGTGGCCCCAGGCAGAGCACAGGGGCCCCAGGCAGCCTATGGGGCCCCAGGCAGAGCACAGGGGCCCCAGGCAGCATATGGGGCCCCAGGCAGAGCACAGGGGCCCCAGGCAGCATATGGGGCCCCAGGCAGAGCACAGTGGCCCCAGGCAGAGCACAGGGGCCCCAGGCAGAACATGGGGCCCCAGGCAGAGTACAGGGGCCCCAGGCAGAGCACAGGGGCCCCAGGCAGCATATGGGGCCGCAGGCAGAGCACAGCGATATTTTGGACCACTGTGCGGTGTTTCAGACCCCCTGTGTGATGTCTGGGGCCCTGTTCTTAAGTATATTAAAGATTAAAGTAACGTATATTAAAGTATATTATAGATCAAATTTGACACGTTTATGAGCACCATTGAGTGATATACTCAAGAATGACATAATTTTTCAACATTTTATGGTTTCAAACTGTAAACACTCAGAGTTTTTTTTACTTCAACCAGAAAACCTTAACGGTTCATAAAAAACTTGACTGTTCAGGATATGATAAAAGTCATAGTATTCTGAATCTTTAACTTATAAAGATACCTTTACATGGGGTGATTATTGGTTCCAGAGAGGCTTTCGGCCGATAATCGTACACATGGCTGGTGACAGGACAATACAATATAAACGTTCAAAGGTAAACACTGATAACATTAAAATCTAATATATAATTGCCTAGAATACTACTTCCGGCAATTTGTGCCAACTTCCGTGGCTTTGTCCGGAGATAATGTCCGGAGATAAGTGACGTCACCAGCGTCCTACACCCGCTCAGGGTGGACAAAGATATATGCCTTCGTGGTGCGCGGCACTTTTCTGATTGGTTGCCGCCTGCCGCGAGCGACCAATCAGAAATGTGCCGTACTGTCAAGAATTGTCAAGAGCTGGTGAGTGCAGCCATTTTTTGTTCTTTCTTACTATTATTTATTAATTGTATTATTCTTACATTTGAATAAATAAAGTATATATGGATTCTAGACTCCCGATTCTTTAGAATCGGGCTGCCATCTAGTCTTATATAATTACCAATGATCAGAGGCCATAACAACACTTAAAAGGAACCTGTCACCATAAACAACGTTGTTAATCTGCAGGTTATGATCCTGTCCGGTATCTGCACTAACTGAATTCAGCAAGAAGAAATGATCTTTATTTTCCCCACCAGCATTCTGTATTCAGTAATGGAGGTGGGGCAGCACCGCTTCAGTCACCGCTCTGAGTATACGGAGTGGCCACTGTTACCGCAATCCCGGCCCTTACCGACACTTGCTCTACATTGACGCCGGCTGTTAGTCAAGGTCAGAGTGCAGTTACATGACTGAAACCGAATGCTGCAAGGGAAAATAAAGATCATTTTCTCACCGCACCAGGCTCTCTATGTACATGGTGTATTGACAGTGAGCTGCTTAGAAATGGGGAGGAAAACTAGTGTTCACATGCTGCTGTAGTCCAGCCCGTGAGGGATAAAGCCTTCATTGTAAGTATACAACTGTACACAGCCAAAAAAGTGACATATCATTGAATTCAGTGTCTCAGCTCCTACCTCATGCCAACTACACAGCATAACCTGCTGACAGTTTCCCTTTAACGGAACCTGTCACTAGGATTAACAATACAAATTGCATACATTATTAAATAGATTTCTTAGACCTGTATGTACTTTTAAAATGCACATCAGAATAGATGTTTAATGCTTACATTTTCCTTTCTAATATTAAAATGAGCAATAATAAATCTCAATAAATGTTAATCTTAATATAAGGAAGATAAACTTTCAAAAAGGTCTTCCCATCCATTCTGGCATTGCATTTCAGAATATGTACAACATCCTCATCAAGTCTAAAAGATCTTCTTAGTAATGTATGTAACTTGTATTGTGAAATCTGATGACCGATTCCCATTAAATCATATTTGTTTTTCCTGTTCATCCTTACTACCTCCATCTTCATGAGATATAAACAAGTGTGTCCCATTTGGAGTACAAGCTGGAAGACTTCTTGTCAGTAGCGTCTCTGTGTGGAAACTTCCTGAAGAAGAAGCCATGAGCTTCGAAACGCGTTGAATAAACCACCCGAACACCTTATAACTATATCTGGATCCATTATTTGTCACAGCAGCGCGGATTTTATCCACATTCATCTATTATAACGTCTCTAAGAGGTCGCAACGCCGACCTGTGGATCTGCAGCAGCTGACAAACTACACGCCTTTACTTTGTACCACCAGGTGAGCAGTTCTCTCATAATTGATTAGAAGCAATTCTGAGGATAAGACCCTATTTGCGCTTTTTTTGTCTCCTACTTTTCTATACAAGGTTCTTGGTAGGAAACACTGTATGTAGGCCAACATCAAGAATACCATCACCAACCCTCTCTCAATCTGCCATGTCCACCACCACCCCCGCTAGTTCCACCATATGCAGCTCTCCAGTCCAGCTCACCCTACAAGAGACTCTCGTTAGGAAAAGGAAGTACTCATCCTCTCATCCATGTACACTGGGTTTGAACGCCCACATTGCTAGACTAATCTCGTTATAGATGATGCCCTACCGGTTGGTTGAAAGCAAAGCTTTCAAAGCCCTGATGGCCTACGCAGTACCACGCTATGACCTACCCAGTTGACACTTCTTTGCGAGAAAAGCCATCCTAGTCCTCCACCAGCATGTCAAAGAATGCATTGTACCTGCACTGAGGCAATCAGTCAGTAGAAAGGTGCACCTCACAACAGATGCATGGACCAGTTGGCATGGCCAGGGACGTTACGTGTCCATCACGGTGCACTGGTTTATGTGGTGAATGCAGGGTCCAGAGGGGACAGCCATAGTGGGACAGTTCTGCCTAGCCCACGGTCTAGGAAACAGTTGGCTGTAGGCGTTCGCCACCCCTCCTCCTCCTCCAGAAGCGAAAGCTCATCCACAGAGCGCAGTCGCACGACCACTCCATCCGCAGCTGCCAGTGTTGCACACGAGGTGTCCCATTATGGAGCAGCTAGTGATAAGCGTCAGCAGGCTGTGTTGGAAATGAAGTGTTTGGGTGACAACACACACACCGCAGAAGTATTAGCCGAGTACTTGCAGCAAGAAACTCAGTCATGGCTGGGCAGTGTACATCTTGAGGCAGGCAAGGTAGTCAGTGATAACGGAAGGTATTTTATGGCTTCCACAGCCCTTTCAGAAATGAAACACATACCTTGCCTGGCTCACACCTTGAACCTGGTGGTGCAGTGCTTCCTGAAAAATTATCCCGGGTTACCAGCCCTGCTCCTGAAGGTGCGAAGACTTTGCTCGCACATCCGCCGGTCGCCCGTACACTCCAGCCGTATGCTGAACCATCAGCGATTGCTGAATCTTCCCCAGCACCACCTAATCATCGACGTTGCAACAAGGTGGAACTCCACACTGCACATGCTTCAGAGGCTGTGCGAACAGAGGCATGCTGTAATTTATTTGTGGGAGGATACACATACACGGGCAGGCAGTTGGATGGCAGACATGGAGTTGTCTGGTGTGCAGTGGTCGAAGCTACAAGACCTCTGTCAAGTTCTTCAGTGTTTTGAGGAATGCACACAGCTGGTAAGTGCAAACAACGCCATCATAAGCATGAGCATCCCACTAATGCGTCTGCTGATGCAAAGTTTGATGCACATTAAGGAGCAGGCGTCTGCAGCCGAGGAGGAGGGAAGCCTTGATGACAGTCAGCCATTTTCTGCTCAGGGAACTCTCCTGGACAAGGTGGCGGACGAAGAGGAGGAGTATGATGGGGATGAATATTTATGGGAGGACGATGCTTCTCAGGGGGCAATAGAAACTGGTGGCGTTGCAAGGTCAGGTACAGGGTTTTTGCGGGACACAAGTGATGTTGATTTGCAAGAAAGTGCTCCACAACCCAGCACAAGCAGTGAATTGACACCTAGAACACTGGCCCACATGGCTGAGTATGCCTTGCGTATCCTAAAAAGAGACCCCTGCATTATCAAAATGATGACCGATGACAACTACTGGTTGGCCTGCCTCTTGGTTCCACGTTATAAAGGAAAATTATAAAATATCATGCCACATGAGAACCTTGAGCAAATGTTGGCTACCAAACAAACAACTCTTGTAGACCATTTGGTTCAGGCATTCCCAGCACACAGCGGTGGTGATGGTTCTCACATGAGCTGTAGGGGGCAACATGGCAGAGGTGTTAGAGGTGCACAAATACGAAGTGGCGTTGGACAGAGGGGTTTTATGACCAGGTTGTGGAGTGATTTCGCAATGACTGCTGACACGACAGGTACTGCTGCATTGATTCAAAGTGACAGGAGACAGCATTTGTCCAGTATGATTACGAACAATTTTTCCTCCCTTATCAATGTTCTCCCTCACAGGTCATTCCCCTTTGATTATTGGGCATCTAAAATAGACACCTGGCCTGAATTGGCAGAATATGCATTACAGGAGCTCGCTTGCCCAGCTGCCAGTGTGCTATCAGAAAGAGTCTTCAGTGCTGCTGGTTCAATACTGACCAAAAAAAGGACACGTCTGGCTACCCAAAATGTTGATGATCTAACCTTCATTAAAATGAACCAATCATGGATTTCAAATTATTTTGCCCCACCTTCCCCTGCTGACACGTAGCTTGCCTGAAGAATGTCTTGCTTTTGGACTCCTCTTACTGACTGCTCCAATTCCTCCATTTGCAGCTGCTGAATGTCCGCCATTTTTATACCTCCCTAAATGGGCTGACTCCCCCCACAGGGCCGTGGTCACCACTTGGCGCAAGCACCCGTGCGAGTGCCGTTTGCCTAGACAGGTGGGTGTGCCCACTCTTGGGCGACGGCACTGGCACAGGGTCCCTCATAGTACAATGAAGTGTCTCTGACGATGGTGGTGCAGAACCAATGTCAGACACACCGTCGTAATATGAGGGGCCCTGTGACAGTACCGCCTCCCACGAAAGAGTGTTCCCCCCAGCTCGAACAGTGCTCTACCACTTGCAAAACTTACCTCTCCCTGCTCCACCACTGTGTAGTCTGTGCAGTAAAATCCTTCAATGGCACTGCCAATGCAAATTTATTGAAATGATAGATGATAGTAAAAATATACAGGGGCCCTGGCCTCCATTTAGACCAGTTAATACTTTGCGCCAACTACCACTGTCTGCTACTCAGCAGAGGAGCCCACCCCTGTACCTAGCTATGCCACCTGTTTATTTATGAACTTTTTTTGGCAGACATTTAGCCTACTTACTTATTTGGGCCTAGTAACTGTGTCAGCCAGTCCTTACAGTTGTCCTCCACTGAACAAAGCAATGCCGCCTGTGTACTCCTGTTACCAATTTTGAACTGCATTTAGCCTACTTTTTTATTTTAGGCCTACTACCTGTGTCTGTCTGCGCCACTCCTTACAGTTGTCCTCTACTGAACAAAGCTATGCCGCCTGTGTACTCCTGTTACCAATTTTGAACTGCATTTAGCCTACTTACTTATTTGGGCCTAGTAACTGTGTCAGCCAGTCCTTGCAGTTGTCCTCCACTCAATAAAGCTATGCAGCCTGTATACTCTTGTTACCAATTTTGAACTGCATTTAGCCTACTTTTTTATTTTAGGCCTACTTCCTGTGTCTGTCTGCGCCACTCCTTACAGTTGTCCTCCACTGAACAAAGCAATGCTGCCTGTGTACTCCTGTTACCAATTTTGAACTGCATTTAGCCTACTTACTTATTTGGGCCTAGTAACTGTGTCAGCTAGTCCTTACAGTTGTCCTCGACTGAACAAAGCTATGCCGCCTGTGTACTCCTGTTACCAATTTTTAACTGCTTTTAGCCTACTTTTTTTTATTTTGGGCCTATATCTGTGTTTCCTCCTCATCCTGCCCATTGCCCAGCCACTGCTAGATGAGTCTGCTGGTACATTGACCCAGACCACTACATTCCCCTTGCACTCTACAGAGCCAGAATCTGACCCTGCTGAAAGTCAGGTTCCCCTGCCCGCATACTATACCACCTTACACGGGGACAAAGAGGAAGGTGCAGATGAAAGTACAGGTTCCTTCATCAGGTGGGGGGGCATACTCGTTGGCACCGGCACAGGGCCCCTCATAGTATGCAAAAGTGTCTCTGGCAGTGGGAGGCGCCACCCGCTGTCAAACACACCGCCGTACTATGAGGGGCCCTGTGCCAGTGCCAACTAGTGGGCCCCCCTGCTTGCTCAGGATCACAGCACTTGCAAAGTTGAAATACTTACCTCTCCCTGCTCCACCGCTGTGACGTAGTCCGTGTTTCCTGGGCCCAAGAAAATCTTGAGCCAGCCCTACCCCCCCACAACTTTAGCCAAATGACCCCCTGTTTTCAATGCGTAACTATTATTATAAAGTAAATTAAGATTGACAAGCTTAAGTAATAAGAATTGATGTTTTTGACATTAAAATGGGCACTGTAGGTGTTTTCCTGTCCTCCACTCACTGCCGACTTTGATTCCCCATTGACTTGCATTGGGTTTCGTGTTTCAGTCGGCCCCCGACTTTACGCAATAATCGGCCGATTTCACCTGACCCGACTTTTGAGAAAGTCGGTTTTCGCAAAACCCGACTCGATCCTTAAAAAGTAAAAGTTGCTCAACTCTACTTGTCAGTATCAATGAATGCTGGCATATACGACTCGGAAGTCAGTTAATGCCCAGACTCATATGGCCAAAGGCATCTCTGCCACCAGCCTATTTGGTCATCCTTTCAGAGCAGGCCACTAGACAGAAATCGCGAGAGTTGCTTCTAGATCCATAGTTACATAGGTTGAGAAAAACCTAGGTCCATCAAGCTCAACCGTTCTCCAAGGAACCAAGATATAAAAGTTATGGACTGAAATACCACTAAAAGAGGTTTGCTTCATAAGATATGCCTGTTAAGCACCACTCCAGTGTTTGTTTTTTCAGTTCTGGAGTGGCACTTTAAATTTAAGTTCCCTGCCCCAGTAAGTCCCCTTCCTCACCTTTTGCCAGCTTCACCTGTTACTGATGCTGCTCCAGTCCCAAGACACCATCTCATGCCCATTACTTCTGACTAGCTGGAAGTCAGAAGTTACATCACAAGAGTTCAAAGCAAGACAATGACAGCCAGAACATGACTCTCATAGAGATGTATTGAAAAATGCTCCGTGAAACACTGGGGCTTCTAGCAGGTTAGACTGACGGGCACAACACTGGAGAAGGATAAGTGAGTATGAGACAGGGGGCAGGTGAATTACATTTAAAGCACCACTCCAGCAGTGCAATAAAAAAACGCTGGAAGGTACTTTAAGATCAGACCAGCGATCAGCTGATCACTGTGGTTCATCATTGTTGTTGGCATCTCTCCATTGTTGCCCCTTTATAAAGCTCATAATAAGAGACGAAGCTATGCCTTTAAGTAAATGTATCAATTTAAGATGTATGAATCTCATTATGTAGCCTATGTGCAGAGAATATTATTTTTTTATGATATGTTGTAAATTAGATAAAATGAAAATAAACCCAACAGACTCACTTTTCATAATAGTACATCAATCTTCCTGTGCATATAATATACATACAGTATACATCACCAAATAACATGCCAAGATAACGGCTTCGTATCTGTTTTATATTGTTCTGTTTCAGACCTTTCCTCTATTTTTCTTGTATGCGATAATTGTGGTAATGATAAGAAACACAGATGATATTACTGTTCCTAAAACATTTTTACAGTACTATCAGAACCCAGTGGAAATGTGTTGTTCATAAAGCATATTATATCAGTTCTTATTGCTAGCCATCTTATTGTAAATATGGTTTGGAGCATTAATTACATTGCACGCATTGAAAATATATACAATGTTACTTTCAAAGCTTCAAAATAACCATAGTATCACCTTGAATGCTTTTGGCTCAATTACTTTGGGTTGTCCCCTGAGGCATTAAACATATCATGCCTGCTACGCTTTGCTAGCATCCTAATATGCCTTTTGCCTTGGTGCGTCTTTTTTCATTGAAATGAATGAGAACAGAATGCCATTCATTTTAAATTGCTTCCAGCATTATCTGCGTTCCAAGGTATTGAACTGATGAAATATCCATACTCATAACCGTCAAACCAGTGCTAGAGAGTAACATTTGGTGTTCATCACTCTCTGTAAAGTCTCCACTGGGAAAAAAGATAAAGGTGAGTCTGCCCTTAAAGAAGGTTATATCTTTCAAGATGTCATACAATTCTATCCATCACTATCTATCTATCTATCTATCTATCTATCTATCTATCTATCTATCTATCTATCTATCTATCTAATATCTATCTATCTATCCCATATCTATCTATCTATCTATCTATCCCACATCTATCTATCTATCTATCTATCTATCTATCTATCTATCTATCTATCTATCTATCTATCTATCCCATATCTAACTATCTATCTATCTAATATCTATCTATCTATCTATCTATCTATCTATCTATCTATCTATTCTCTATGTTCTATTATCATAATGGAAAATACATGATTTCCTTTTCACACATAGGGGAGATTTATCCTAACCAATGCAAAACAGCAAAGACAAAGAATTATCCACATCAAACAACAGATCAGGTTATTTCCTTCAATTTTAAAAGAAAGTTGACAAGGTTTCAATGAAGAGACACAGTAAAAAATTGTTATACAATCAGAGAAAAAAATGTCAGGTACCCATATCATGTCAATATGCCACTAAAAGAGCCTAGCAATGCAAAAGATCGCAGATTTGCAATGTCCTGTCCTGGTGTTGTTGGTCTAGACACAATTGTAAGTCCTCTGATCAGAAGAGGTGAGGGATAATCTAAACTAATCTGAGTAGTAAGTGATGATCCAAAAATCCCATTCGCTAATGAACTTTGAATATGAAAAGTGTTGGAGGGCTAGGAAGCATTTATAGTTACATGCGGAGTTGACCAGCCTGACCATTTCCTGGAAGTTAGATGGAAATAAAGATTTCAAACAGTGAGTTATTGCAAACTTTCTTGTGATAAAGATATAGGCTGTGCTCAACAAAACTGAGTCGAGTAAGCTATCTAGGCCCATGAGGAGTAATGCATATCTGCGGATGCTTGGAGATTCAGTTTGGTAGCTGAGGTAGCTGTCCATAGTGGGGATCAGGACAAGCTATCTTCCCTCCCGTAGAACACAGATGAGGCAGCGTGGTGTCTAAGTAGTTAGCACTGTCGCTTTTCAAATCCCACCAAGGACAACATCTGCAAGGAGTTTGTATGTTCTCCCCGTGTTTGCGCAAGTTTTATCCTACACTCAAAAGATATATTGATAGAGAATGCAGATTGTGAGCCTCATTGATGACAGTGATGATGATGTTTGTAAAGCTCTGTGGAATTAATGGCACTATATAAGTGAGTAAAATAAACATGAGATAGAATCTAATGGAGATGTCTCCACGCTTATTCGCTCCTCACCCAATCGCCTCCAAGACTTCTCCCGAATATCCCCCATCTTCTGGAATTCAGTGCTCCAACACATCCGGTTATCCACCACATTTGGATCCTTCAAAAGAAACCTGAAAACCCACCTCTTCAAAGAAGCTTAGTACCTGAAATGAACACACGGCCACCTCAACACCATCGGAGCTACCGCAACCCCCGACCTACTGTCTCCTTCCCCATAATAGTAGAATGTAAGCCCGCAAGGGCAGGGTCCTCTTCCCTCTGTACCAGTCTGTCATTGTTAGTTTTGTTTACTGTAAGTGATATCTGTATTTTGATGTAACCCCTTCTCATGTACAGCACCATGGAATTAATGGTGCTATATAAATATGTAATAATATTAAAAAAGGTGTAATGCCAAATGAAAATGGTCTTGAAGGCGGCTTCTTGGAATAACATGCATTTGGTGTGCCATTGGGTTCCAGTGAAGGGGCAATGTAGTTTTATTTTTATCTGATCCACATCTATTAAACTTCTCGCATTGTGTTAGCTGGTTGTGGTATTATTTTAAGGTTTGCAAACTCTAAAGCCTCATTCAGAAGTCTATTTTCACAGATAGAACATGTACCCATTATAGTCTATGGACTTACTTACAAATCAAAATTACGCCTATAAAGTCTATCGTTTATCAAAGACATGGGCAGCAGAAACTTTGCAATTTAATAGTTTCCATACTTTAAAAATTACTGATGAAACTCCAATGGCAAAAACTGAAACACTGACCCAACATTGAAGAAACTCTGAATGCTTTTTGCGTGAAAGAAAAATCGCTGACATCTAAATGTGGCCTAAAACAGCTTTTGGGCTTTTTTTCATTGACTTCAATCATACTTCCTAATTGTTTTTTTTTTCCTATTGGGCAAAATGTGGTGCTTATGCAAATATTCCCAAATATTTCTAAAAATATTTCCAAACATTTGTATAAGATTTTATCAGGGTAATTGGGTAGATCAACAGTAAAAGCTAAAAATTTGAAAAGTTTGTTGTCCTCTTGAATTTGTCCAGGAAATTTGATTCACATCAAAGTATTTCATAGCAAATCTTCATTATGCTCTGGGGTCTTACCAGATCTCAAGGCATAATAAACATATGGGAAAAAAAAGTCATATTCACCTAGCCACTCATCTGTCCTCCACACTGCTCACTCTGGCCTCTTCACTGCATGCAACTTCTTTTTTCAGCATCTTTATTCTGCATTGGGGCTTCTGGTGCTAAAGTGACCCTGAAGTCACATTGACCATTATGATATCATGCTGCATTGTCATGACGTTATATTGTGTGTCACCTGATACCTAGTACGCTCCCTGAGGGATGCATATGTCTTATTGACATATGATCTTAGATGTCATGATGTAAGAGGCCTTCTAGGCACAAGAAATCCTAGTGCAGAGTGAAGATGTCAGACGATATGAGAGGTGTAGATGTTGGAGGGAGTTGTGGAGTGAATGGATAGGTGAACAGCTATGTGAGTATTATTATTTTAAATTTTTTCAACTCTTTCCTCGTTTTCTACAAATCAGCTGGCCTCCATTTTTCCTGAACTTTCAAAAAGGGGAATCACCAAAAATTTAGATTTAGGAGAATCCGAATGCTTTGTAAAAAAAACAGATTCTTCCATCTCAATTTATAATGTAAAATATGTAATGCCTGACTTTTAAATGGTAACCTACAGCTCAACTGTATGAGTCAGCATAAAACTAGCCATACTGACAGAAGAAAATGGGGTGGGAGGCTCCAATACACACCAGATGGTTGGCTTTTCTTAGCATAGTTGATGGGTTTTAATGATTTTTTATCTTATATGATTAGGTGCCTTAAGATTAGAGATGAGCGAACTTGTTCGGAAAATGTTCGCCACTCTCAAATTCGGCATGAACGTTGCACATTCGCATTAGTCTTCGGATTCCCAAGATTTTTTTCTAAAAAGCTGCAAATATCGGCCAAAGTTCAATAAATTACTGAATGCACTAAGAGATCTTTCAGATGTCTGTGTTTCCAATAGCAGCATGGGCTGCAAAACTTCCAGCACCCATGTACACTGATGACACAAGGATGACATCCCTGTGTCATCAGAGTGACACGTACTAGCTCCTGGGAATCAGCTGTACTGTTAGCACTGTTCCCAGGAGCCGGGTGCTGAAGTGAAGACAGCTCACATCACTGTCGCAGCGCGAGCAGGGAACAGTATTGAGAGTTGTATTCAACTGTTAACAGCGAGAACAGGTGGTGGCTGATGGGAGTATTAATCAGCTGCCACCTGCGCTATAAATATATATTTTTTTAAATGATGTGGCGTTCCCCTATATTTTTGATAACCAGCCAGGCAAAAATGACAGCTGCGGGCTGCAGCCCTCAGCTGTCAGCTCCAGCAAGGATCGTTGTCAAGAATAGAGGGGTCCCCAAACCGTAGTTTTTAATTATTTAAAACCAGCTAAGCTAAAGCCAACAGCTTGGGGCTGGTATTTTCAGGCTGGTAAAGGGCCATGGATATGGCACCCACAGCCTAAAAATAACAGCCCACAGCCATCCCAGAAAAGTCACATCTATTAGATGCATCAATTCTTGCCCTTTGCCCTGCTCTTCCCACTTGCCCTGTGGGCTATTTTTTAGGTTGGGGAGGGACAATATCCATGGCCCCTTTCCAGTCTGCTTTAGCTTCATTGGTTGTCAAAAATGAGGAAGACCGCATGCCTTTTAAAAAAAAATACAGTGTGGGAACCTCTCTATTTTTGAGAACAAGCTGGGGGTTGCAGCCCACAGAATATCAGCTTTACCTGTGCTGGTTATGAAAAATAGAGGGGAAAGCATGACATTTTTTCTATTCATTTATTTATTGCGCAGGCGCCAGCTGATAAATACTCTCATCGGCATCACCTGCTCTCGCTGCTATCAGCGAGAGCAGGTGTAGGATGATGAGAGTAGTACTCTCATCACCCGACGCCTGTGACCAGCGTTAAAAATGTTACTGCCAGTCACAGCTCCTGACTCACATGCTGTCATCTGACAGCATGGGAACCACAGCACTCTGACCGGTGGTAATGATTTTACAGCAGATGAAAGCATGGGGAACAGCGGATGTTTGGGCCCCCATTCATCTGAATAAGATCCGACTTTGGGTTTGAGTTTGGGTACTACTCTGGTACCCGAACCAAACCTTTTAAAATATTTGTCCGAGCCCGCCAGACCCGACCAGCTCATCTATAGCCTGCATACATCTGATCAGTGGTTGTGCCATCTAAATCCAGCAAAGTTGACTACTTACTATCTAATTAAACTGTTCACAGGAATTCTATACCCTCAGGTGTGTTCCGCTATTGAATTTAAATGTTCACAGGATTTCCAGACCAGTAGTAGAGATGAGCAAACGCAAGCTTAAGGTTCACAGTTCGTACCGCACAGTTAGTGTCCGGTGCTGAATCCTGAAGAAGAACTTCTCCCGGAAGTCCGGTACAAAGTTCAGAAGTCCGGGAGAAGTCCATTGCAGAGAGAGGGAATTTTCCTGCTCTAAAGTTTGGTGTCTTCATTGTTTTCAGTAGGGTTTGGGTTCTGGTTCATGTTTGTGTATGGTTCTGGTACCCAAACTGAACTTTGGTTCAGGTAAGGTACCAGAGACTGAACTTCCACGGGTTCACTGATCACTAACCACTAGGTGTGAAAAATTTCTGATGATCTGGAAATTTGATTTTGATTGGATAGAGGGTAGAAGGCATGACCACTGATCAGATACATGTAAGTTAATTGGTGGTTGTGTGCTTTCATAAAATAGTGATTATATTGGAACTGTCTTGTATTCACTTTGAAGGAAATCTTTATCATTGTAATGTATTTACTGAGAATAAA
Organism: Ranitomeya variabilis; assembly: GCF_051348905.1. Lineage (NCBI taxonomy): Eukaryota > Metazoa > Chordata > Amphibia > Anura > Dendrobatidae > Ranitomeya > Ranitomeya variabilis. The sequence continues at coordinate 437,907,242 of NC_135234.1, forward strand.
GAAAGATTCTCTTTGTGGTTTACTGGATAATGGTAGATTTTAATGTTCAAACGCAGTTAACAATGATCTAATGAGCTTCAGGATGGAAGAAACAATAAATAATAACCTCCTCCTGTGGGCAGAGGAAAATAAATGTTAAAAATAATGTAAGCCATTACGATGGAAAGAGTCTCAATTAAATTACAAGATTCTGTCTGACATGCCCAATACTAGATTTGAAAGCATTGAATTTGTATAATATAAATTGATTTTCAGTTTATAATAGTGAGACAAGCTGTTTTGCTTTAGATAGGTTAGTTCATTAACATACTGGATAGATGCCATGCCCTGGTCTTATTTTCTTTCCCTGTAGAAAAATAGATGAATAATATCCTAATCTAAACTCCCATGATTCTTATTTATTCTGTAGGGTTACTGAGACTGCCAAAGCAAATTTCACACCGTTGTCAACATACACAAAAGTAAAATGGTAAAACATTACATATATAAACTGTAGTGGACGAAAGCATGGCATACATTATTTACAATGGATTTACACAGCCTCAGCTATATTACCACTATTATTAATATCCAATGCACTACTCTTTAACTGGATGCAAAAAAGTATTGTCTGTGGTATACATTTTAATGACTGTCAATGGCAGACATATTCAACTATATGGTCATAAAGTTACATACAAGTGTTTACTCCTTTGGTGGGACCAGGGTATTCACCAAGCATGGTGTCTTAAAGATACAGGCAGATATTAGAATTGGAGGCTTGGCAAAATATTTTAGAGATATGGTTGAAAGAAATTACAATCAACTGTGTATATAGACTGATCCTGGACACCCCACAATCATTTGTAGTGACCTCCGTAAAGGGAACCTGTCATGTTAAGAATGGTATCAGACCTGCAGGCAGGATGTTATAGAGCAGGGGGAGCTGATCAGATTAATGTACATTTTTGTGGGTAAAGTTTCAGTATAACTTATAATTTATTCATTGAAATCTCTGGAGTCTGTCTGTATATGAGCCCAGTGGGCGGTCATTCTCAGAGATTGACAGGCTTCCCTGTATGACTTTGTATGAAGACATACCTGTCAATCACTAGTAAGTTCACCCACTGGACACATATTTACAAACACCAGGGATTTCAATGAATAAAATACCAGATATACTAAATATTTTACAACAAACCTATATATTCTTCTGCTCATCTTTTCCATGATGTCCACAGCTTGGACTGTACAGTATCTACAAAGTGACAGATTCCATTTAAACTCTGTTCATATGCCGTTACATTACAGGTGTTTCAGTGTACAAAAAAGGGTAATCATACACATAGGGCAATGTAACCAAAGCTTTTTATTTGGTGGATACATTCAATGATACAACAAAAGAAGATAAGTTAGTACATGCCCTCATCATCTCTTGCCTGAATTACGGCAACATGCTTTTTTGTGGACTCCCATGCACATTCTCAATCCAGCTTCAACTCTAATGCCTGGTTAATCTACCATTCCCCTATTTATATGGACATAAGATCACACAAGCATCTCCAGGATTTTTCTCAAGCATCACCTACACTCTGGAACTCAGTATCACAACTGGTCAAAGTATCTACCACCTTCAAAACCCTCAGAAGCAACTTAAAAACTGACTTCTTCCGAAAGCCTACAATTGACAATATCCCTTCTGCCACCACATTGGCATATGAGCAGCTTGCATTTCCCCTCCTAGCGTATTAACCTATCCCTTTTAGATTGTAAATCCTCAAGGCCAGGGTCCTCTATTCCTATGTACCTGTCCGTCACCTAACATGTTATATCAGGGGTGGACCTACAGCCTGTGCAATGGGTGCAGCTGCAAAGGGACCTAGAAGGGAGGGGAATACTTCCAAACTAAAGTTTTATAAGGAATACATGGGCCCTTTACAGTGCATTAGGTAACCTACTGACCTGAGCTGTTAGCAGATCCATACAGGTAGGGGAAGAACGTAGTACAATTAGTGGGCAAAGCTTAACAATTGTAGACAGAGCTGTCTATATGCAAAATATAGCCTGTTAGAGGTCAGCACTGAATATGTTAAGTACCAGTGTAATTGACTCTTTACTGACATGTTTATAGTGTGTTTTATGCACAGGTTACTGTATTTTTATAAGGCAGATACATCGCTCAAGCACATTACACTCATGTACGCCCTGCTTGTGCATTTTGTGTTCTAAGCTTGTGTAATCCAACGTGCTTGTGTGATGTATGCGCTCAGCTTGTGTGATATGTGTACTCTGCACTCTGCTTGTGTAATGTATCCAACGTGCTTGTGTGATGTATGCACTCTGCTTGTGTGATGTATACGCTCTGCTTGTATGATGTGTGCAGTCTGCTTGTGTAATGTATCCAATGTGCTTGTGTGATGTATGCGCTCAGCTTGTGTGATATGTGTACTCTGCACTCTGCTTGTGTAATGTATCCAACGTGCTTGTGTGATGTATGCACTCTGCTTGTGTGATGTATACGCTCTGCTTGTATGATGTGTGCACTCTGCTTGTGTAATGTATCCAACGTGCTTGTGTGATGTATGCACTCTGCTTGTGTGATATGTGTACTCTGCACTCTGCTTGTGTAATGTATCCAACGTGCTTGTGAGATGTATGCACTCTGCTTGTGTGATGTATACGCTCTGCTTGTATGATGTGTGTGGTCTGCTTGTGTAATGTATCAATGTGCTTGTGTGATGTATGCTCTCTGCTTGTGTGATGTGTGCTCTCTGCTTGTGTGATGTATGCTCTCTGCTTGTGTGATAAATGCTCTCTGATTGTGTGATGTATGCACTCTGCTTATATGATTTATGCGCTCTGCTTATGTGATGTATGCGCTCTGCTTGTATGATGTATGCGGTCTGCTTGTATGATGTGTGCGCTCTGCTTGTATGATGTGTGTGCTCTGCTTGTGTGATGTATGCTCTCTGCTTGTGTGATGTATGCTCTCTGCTTGTGTGATGTATGCACTCTGCTTGTATGATGTGTGTGTCTGCACATGTGATATGTGCGCACTGCTTGTATCATGCATCTGCTCTGCTCGTGTGATGTGTGTGCTCTTGTGTGATGTGTGATTGTTTGCTGTGTGCACTGTCCTTGTGATGTATCTGCTCTCTTTGTGTTATTTATCTGCCTTGTGCACTGTGCTATGTTTATTATGTCTGACGTGCTTGTGTGATCTGTGCGTTATGCTTGTGTGACTATTTCAACATGTTCTCTCTGCTTGTGTGACCTATTTGACATTTGCCTGTGCTTGTGTGATATATGTGCTTCTTTTATGCAAAGTGTGCACTTGGCTTATGGGATGTTGCTGACATTTGCATTCTGCTTGTGTAATGTGTTTGTGGGCTTGTTTGATATGTGGATAGTTTTAGCATGATGAGTGTATTGTGATGAATGCACTCTCCTTGGGTGTTGTGTGCATAGAATTTTGCAAAAAGTTTGACCTGTTCTGAATCCGACACTGTCGCACCTCGACCGGTACTACACTGGCCTACCACCTCAATACATCTAATTATCCCTGTGTTGCCCATTCAAAATTTTTATCGTAACCAGATTCCTCGCATCATGTTCTCACATGCTTTATGCATTTAATGGGCCTCTGTGTCTGTACTGTTACATACTTAGGCCAATAACCAGTTCATGCAGCATTACATGAACACCCGATTCTTACACTATGGCTGGTCTGAACAACGAAAGCAATTGTTATCATCCACCTTTTGTATCTCCCCTATTTTCTCATAGATTGTAAGCTTGCAGGCAGGGCCCTCATTCCTCTTGGTATCTGTTGATTTATATGATTATTGTTATGCTGTAATGTCTATTGTTTGTACAAGTCCCCTCTAAAATGTAAAGTGCTACGGAACATGTTGGTGTGGCACCCCAGGAGTCCGGTTGCCACGATGGCATTACCTTCCTCCAAAGAGGGTGATGTCATGCCTGGAAGTAAGGAGGGATCCTCTTAGCAGATAATACAAACATACAACACCTTCCTAACTCCAGACCAGAAGGAGGAGCTCTAAACCCGGTTTCAGAGGAACTTCCTTAAAAGTTCTGGTGTGGAGGTGGAGATAGGGAGTTCAGTGTGAGACAGTGAAGGGAGAGGAAGCATGTGAGGAGAAAGACTGGTTAGTAGAGCTGTGACTGAGCTCTCCCCAGGATTTAGAGCAAAAGGCTCAGCAACTAGAACTGGAGGGCAGGAGATTGCAGGTCTCCTGGCCCATGTAACACCTGGAGGCACCACAGCAGGTCAGGAGCCTGGGGCTGCCAGAGAGAAGACAGTGCCCATGAAAGGCTCATGCTGTCAACCATACAGGCTAGAAGTAACAGACACTGAGAGGAACTTGTGCCGAGCTTCAGGCAGCAAGGGACAGAGAATTCAGCGCAGAAGGAAGGCCTTCAAACCCACCTGACTAGGTGGATCCCAAGTTACCTCCAGGCTGCCCAGACCCCATCAACACCTGTAACCTGTGCCCCAGACTGCACCTGCAATTCACCAGTAAAAGGTAAAGGAAACTGCAAACCCTTGTGTCCTCCAATCATTTCCCTGCACCTTCAGCCTTGCACCCCACCAACTATCATCCCTTACCAACTGCACCGGTAGCCCTGGGGACTAAGCTTTACCTGTGGGGAGCTATACCAATTTTGCTGCAACCCCATCAGCCCCAGTGGTCCTCTTTAAGCAGTATCGGTCATCCCTGGCCAAGTACCACAGGTGGCATCACAAACATTTCTCCATAGACTTTATTGTCCACCACACTTCATCCCCTTTAATTGGATGCCCATGGCCACGGACTGGGTCACTGCTTCTGTGACCACCCCTTTAAGTACCGCCGGACCCTGTACCGGGTACTCCACGGTCCTAGCGGGTGCTCCATTGGCGCTATAAAAATAAAATTATTATTATTATTACTTTGCATATTTGGTACTCAGTGCATCTTCTTCAACTCTACTGTCTTCTTTATCAATGATAGGCTTTTGGCACCAAATAGGACAGGCATCACTAACCTGTTAAATTGTTACATTTTGTGTATATTTTTTTATCCTTTTTTCTGTAACTGATTATGTATATGATTATCGTTTCCTAAGCTGCTGCTCTGCTCTGTGAACGTCAGCGATTTGCAGTCACATAGGCCAACAGTCTACAAATTTTCATTGACTTCTGTGGGTGACTTTTTTAGGCATGCTGTGTGACTTTAGCAGAGGCCATCTATGTTAATGATGGACAATAGTAGAAAAGGTACCTTTCATTGGATCCGGTCAGTCAGGCTATTGTGAGGTTCAGTGACCAGTGTGAAAAATGTAACTTTTCAGGATTATTTTAAAATATAGAAAATGAAATGGAAAACTAAAAAACAACAACAAACAAGTTTTACTTAAAAACTTATTTTAAACAATAGATCATTTTCTGATGATACGTTCCATTTTAGTTGCCTTCATGTTCATTTAACCTCTTTACACGGCCAAACCTTGTCATTCCGCAGCTCTAGATTTACAACAGGCAGCAGTTTATAGTAGAATAAATTCTTTCTAAACCGCTTTTTTTCCCTTCCACTTTTGGTTAGCTGTGTGGAGGGGAAGTGTTTCCTCCTTCTTTTGCCTCGGGCACTGAGATCAGGAAATTCATTGCTAATCACTTTGGTTGTGATTCCTGATTTCAACTGGCAGCAGAGAGAATTGAACTCTGGTCCCTCGGGTGAAGCTGGTTTCACAAGGTAGGCCTCAAGCTTGTTAAGTTAGAGGCCTGCCACGTGCTTATCAATTTTAAATTAATCTCCAGCTTCCATAACCATTGCTAAAAATACAGTGTTCTTTTCTGTTAGTCCATTTAAACTTAACACGGGTCGATACAAATCCTTGAATAAAGGAATTACTTTTGTATTAGCTTAACCTTTCACCTATGTATGTTAAATACTTTCGCAGCACTGTTGAAAAAGTATTTGCCCTCATCCAGATGTTTCTTATTAATCCACCACTTAATATAATTTTTGTCTCTTAAACAAAATATAATAGGCAAAGGGAACCATATTAAAACATAACACATTATTTAAATTATTACTACATTTATATACAAAACACCATATCATCAAAGTAACTGCCACCTTAACCTGTTAGGGTCCCCTCCATTTATTCTGTATGGGACTTCTGGGAATTGCCTCCATCTCTATCAGTACTGTAAAGAATGAATGGAGCAGAGCACATTCACGGGATCAGTGGGGTTTTCAGCATTCGGGACCCAAGCTATCAATAGGCTTTTCACTATGCACTCAATAAGGCATAACATATACATATCACAATCCATTTAAATATGTTATCATTATTGCATATGTTTGTTCCTCAGAGGATCGATGATGAGCGGGAAAGAAGCCACAAACATGTGCGAGGTAATTATAGCGCTTGTGCTGACGCTGGCGCACAGGGGCGTGATAACATGCTAAGTAGGTGGACTAGTCCGGGGAAAATAACACCCCCTTGACTATTCAAAGCCTTCCTTTACATATCATTTAAAACCAGATCCCTATGAAGGGGTTAAAGAGTATAGGGATTTCTCTGGAATCTGCCAGATGCAGTGGCTTGTGCCAAATCTGTCCGAGTCAGCCCTTTGAGCCTGAGACCTCAAGCAGATGTTACAGAGGGGTGAATACAGTCACTTGTCAGAACAGAATGGATAGTAGCGCCAACACTATAAAGTTATATACACACAAATTGTAAAATAAGTAGTAATGAAGACATACTGTACATATACTGAGATGTGCTGGAAAATAAATAGTTAATATATATATAAAAAAAAGTATCAGTGTGAAGTGATATATTCAATGGGATACGATCCCAACCACTCACTATTTTATCCAACTCTTGTCACTGAGCGGCTTAGACTTTCACACTAATTAATCTGACACACTAGTGAAGCACATCGACAAATAGCCTCTCAAGTAACTTGTCATGCTGGGACCTTTTTGTCTTTCATCAAACACTAGGATCATATCCCATTAAATATATCACTTCACACTGACACGGTTTTCTATATATTTATTAATGAACTATTTATTTTCCAGTATATCTAAGTATATGTTTGTCTTCATTACTAAAGATGAGCGAATATGTTCGGAATCGGTCACAGAATCTGAATTTGCCATATTCATTGTTATCCTATTTGTGCCGAATTTATGTTTGATGATCGGTTCCAAACATATTCGGTAATTTATTTTCTCATTGATTTTAATGATGTTCAGCTGTGTTTGGCAAATATTGCAAAAACAATATTCGCTGCCAATCGAAATTGGAACCAAATTTTGAAAAATTTGCTCAACTCTAGTCAGTCCACTTATTTTAAAATTTGTGCGTATATAACCTTATAGTATTGGTGCTACTATCCGTTCTGTTCTGACACGTGACTGTATACACCCCTCCCTCTGATCTTGGCGCATTTTTCAATTTTTTTTGTATTTAAACCTTGTGTGCCTGTATTACCTTATTTTTATGTATCGCCGTGCTGAAGAAGGAGTTGAGGTGACTCTGAAAAGTAATGACACTAACCTACATTTTACCTTATCATTGGATTGTCATAATTCCAGAGAGGGTAGTATCACCTTACTGCCTGGATAAGGCCGTATTGCTCTTTCGCATCTCTTTCAAGGTAGATGGAATGCCCCAATGAAAGTTGCTTAGCTCACTGAGTGGCTGATACGCTGTTGAAGTGATGTCAGCCACACATAAGTATGTTGATAGAAATAGCTCACCATGGAGCCAAGTACTGCATGGCTGGCAGTGGAGCCAATGCAATTCAGAAAAATTTGCCAGAGTCCAAAACAAAATTAAGATAAAGATCTCTGTTTCTTCCACAACAGCAATGAGCCATGTCAAACAAGAGGAACCAACTGATTACTCATTTTTAGCCACTGTGGCCCTTAGTCATATCAGGCACAGTTCTCTCAGTGGATAATATACACTCCCAAGTCTCCTCATCAACGTGCATGGTAACATGAGGATCAGAGAAACGTGTCAAGGGGAAAAAAGGGGGGTAGAACAATGGCTTATGACCAATGCATAATGAAAAAGAGTATTTTGTTAACTCCACCAGGGAGGTTATTATTAATTCCATAGCTGCCTTTGACCGCCAGGAACATTACTAATAACTGCTTAGAAAAATAAGGATTATGGACTCATTTACCGTGGATGATCTGCTGCATTAAACGACCGCCCATTAGCTGGTGTTTAGTAGCCTATTTAGAGAGGACAGTTTCACTTAGGGTACCGTCTCAGAGTGGCACTTTGGTCGCTACGACGGTACGATCCGTGACGTTCCAGCGATATACATACGATCTCGCTGTGTCTGACATGCTACTGCGATCAGGGACCCCGCTGAGAATCGTACGTCGTAGCAGATCGTTTGAAACTTTATTTAGTCGCTGGATCTCCCGCTGTCATCGCTGGATCGGTGTGTGTGACACCGATCCAGAGATGTGTTCGCTTGTAACCAGGGTAAACATCGGGTTACTAAGCGCAGGGCCGCGCTTAGTAACCCAATGTTTACCCTGGTTACCATTGTAAATGTAAAAAAAAATAAACACTACATACTCACATTCCGGTGACTGTCACGTCCCTCGCCGTCAGCTTCCCGCACTGACTGTGAGTGCCGGCCGTAAAGTAAAAGCAGAGCACAGCGGTGACGTCACCGCTGTGCTGTGCTTTACGGCCGGCACTGACACAGTCAGTGCGGGAAGCTGACGGCGAGGGACGTGACAGTCACCGGAATGTGAGTATGTAGTGTTTATTTTTTTTTACATTTACAATGGTAACCAGTGTAAACATCGGGTTACTAAGCGCGGCCCTGCGCTTAGTAACCTGATGTTTACCCTGGTTACCCGGGGACTTCGGCATCGTTGGTCGCTGGAGAGCTGTCTGTGTGACAGCTCTCCAGCGACCACACAACGACTTACCAACGATCACGGCCAGGTCGTAATCGTTGGTAAATCGTTTAGTGTAACGGTACCCTTACACAACACACGGAATGATCAGTCAGATTTCTCCATGTGCAAAGACTCTCATTGTTCTCTGCAGCACATGTCCTGTTTACACACAATGATGTGCTTCCGAGAATCATGATTTTTTTACTTAAGCTTAAAGATCATTTCACCAAATGATCATGCATTTTACTCATTCCTCAAGTGATCTACAGCTTATCCTAGGATTTTGTTGGCTATAATTGTGCAGAGTAAATGGACTTTTTTTGCCAAGGGTCCTCAGTTGTCTACGTTTCCCTTTGGCCCGTATGATAATGTAAATAACAAAATCTAACTTTTTATTTCATGAGTTCCCAAGCAGGAAGGGTGTTCTTGGAAAACTCCCCTTGTTTATTGCATATTTGGAATATCCAGATCATTAACCTCACAGTGTGAGAGAGACTTGACCTGCACCGATTCTATTGTGGCCCATAAAAATGGCTCTCCATAAAGACTTGAAAGCTCTCCTTTTAATTGACAGCGATTATTTAAAGACTGAATTTATGCGCATCGGGAAGACTGGTTCTGGTCAATAGAGGCACAATACTAAATAACTGGTTGTAGTTCTCTATAAAGTATGTGGCGAAGTTCTTATTTTGCAGACAAGTTGAACACAATTTATTAAATATAAGTTATTTAAGGTTTTCTTATCCTTTTCAACAAACCTTGGTCAAGACACAATACTTTCTTGTTAACTTACATGTACAGCTCACAAATTCTTCAGAGGTTTGTCTGTGCTGATATTTTAATGTGTTTTGACAGTAAGTCAAGGGGCTTAGCTGCGAATTGTAATACAAATTCTCAGCTTGCTGTATCTTCAAGAAATAAAAAAGAAAGCAAAGAAAATGAATAAAAAAAGGAACAAAAAGGGTCTAGACAGACTTTCCTTCAACTCACCAGGGAAAGATTTTTAAAACCAGTTTATGAGAAAATAATTCAGGTTTGCACAATGCACTTTCCCCCCCTTTTTTTATATTACCGCAGCGCGGCTAACAAATTAAGAACCTGGAGAATTTTATCCAGAAGAATGCAGCTCTGTTAAAAATGTACATTTCCCTCACAGTAGGCTTACTTTACATAGTTGGTTCCCTTTTATAAAGCTGTTAGGAATAGCCATATAAGAGGTATAGAAAGAGGCCATAAAACCATTCATCCTCACAGTTGTTAAACTGTTTTGTTGAAATTCCTCCAACACTCTGCCTCCCTGCTTCTGAAAGTGGAAAATAAATAGTAATAATAAAATCTCCATTCAAATATAAACTAATTTGCTTTTACAAATGATTAAATTACAAGATATGTTTCAGAGCACACATTTAGGTAAATCTTTGTGGTGCCAAATGCTAGACTTTGGTTAGTCATGTCCGTGAGCAATTGTTTCACTTGTTGTGTGGCAGTTGTCCAATTCCTAAAGGAGAAATTAAATCTTGCCTTAACGGACCAGTAAAGAAATGCATTTCACTTGCCCTGTACACATTCATATAAAAAATCTGAGATGCCTGTTTTCCCTTGTAGGCATGAGCATTAGAGATGAGATCACCATTTGAAATTAGAACTTGTCAGCTTCGTCAAACTTTCCCCCAAAATGTACTTTGCGTCAATGTGAATAGAACTACAAGAAACCCTCTAATTGCTCTGAAAATATACGTGTAACACTAATAGTTTTTGTAAAGAGGAATAAAGAGGGAGAGAGATGCATTTAGCTTCAATGTGATCTGTACAATCCACTTATCTAATGAATCTGGAGATGGAATCCAACAAATTCTGCCACACCAACTGACGAGACTGTGCACGCGGATGTCCTCCAATGGGACCTGTTGTTCTTTCATAACCCAAGTATGATAATCCACTTTGTGAACTGTGATAAACCAGTGATGTCATTGTTGCAGGGTATTATGGGGATGCCCAAACAGCCACCCAAAACGTCACTAGCCCCCTCTCTGATGCTTCAGTAGTGTGGAAAATGGTGCTAATTTTTTTTTTTTCACGATCCTTGAGAATTGAATCACAAAGTTCTCAATTTCACATGGAACTGGTAATTTGAGGAATTTTGACTCAAAGTCAAACCTTTGTGGATCGATTAGCTCATCCCTAATAAGTACACTAAATACAGTAGATGAATATGTTCATGTTCATATTCATGTTGCAGAAAAAAACTATGTTTGCTTACTCTGTTTTATTAAAGCCACCCTCCATCTCCAACATCCATTACATTTCTATTTTATAGTCACGATACCTCATGCCTTCTGCACTTTTGCAACAGGCCTCCATCTGTCATATTGGATCCATGTTGTCTTCATTTTCAACACTGCCACCTCAGAGGCTGTGGAAAGTTTGATACAAACCTCCCCTGCCTATCCATTGGTGTGAGATAGACCAATGCCAATGGCGACAGTGCTGTGTTCACCCCAAACAGCAGGGAAAACGTGGCTCAGGTTTTCAGTTCATCATTGTCACGCAACATGTAGGAAATGCTAACTGCAACACGAAGGGATAAGGGAGAGGGAACCAAACACTAGGGAAGGGGGAAGTGGAGACCCCAATGCAGAGCTAACGTCACCCTGTCTGCCCTACCATCTCTATATAGGTTCTGCACCTATCGCCTAGCAGGATCCCTAATTTTCTGTCATTAAATGAGGGGTACCAATAATTTTGACCACGTGTACATATATATACAGTACAGACCAAAAGTTTGGACACACCTTCTCATTTAAAGATCTTTCTGTATTTTCATGACTATGAAAATTGTACATTCACACTGAAGGCATCAAAACTATGAAATAACACATGTGGAATTATATACTTAACAAAAAGTGTGAAACAACTGAAATTATGTCTTATATTCTAGGTTCTTCAAAGTAGCCACCTTTTGCATTGATGACTGCTTTGCACACTCTTGGCATTCTCTTGATGAGCTTCAAGAGGTAGTCACCGTAAATGGTCTTCCAACAATCTTGAAGGATTTCCTTGAGATGCTTAGCACTTGTTGGCCCTTTTGCCTTCACTCTGTGGTCCAGCTCACCCCAAACCATCTCGATTGGGTTCAGGTCTGGTGACTGTGGAGGCCAGGTCATCTGGCGTAGCACCCCATCACTCTCCTTCTTGGTAAAGTAGCCCTTACACAGCCTGGAGATGTGTTTGGGGTCATTGTCCAGTTGAAAAATAAATTATGGTCCAACTAAACGCAAACCGGATGGAATAGCATGCTGCTGCAAGATGCTGTGGTAGCCATGCTGCTTCAGTATGCCTTCAATTTTGAATAAATCCCCAACAGTGTCAACAGCAAAGCACCCCCACACCATCACACCTCCTCCTCCACTTCACAGTGGGAATCATGCATGTAGAGTCTATCCGTTCACCTTTTCTGTGTCGCACAAAGACACGGTGGTTGGAACCAAAGATCTCAAATTTGGACTCATCAGACCAAAGCACAGATTTCCACTGGTCTAATGTCCATTCCTTGTGTTCTTTAGCCCAAACAAGTCTCTTCTGCTTGTTGCCTGTCCTTAGCAGTGGTTTCCTAGCAGCTATTTTACCATGAAGGCCTGCTGCACAAAGTCTCCTCTTAACAGTTGCTGTAGAGATGTGTCTGCTGCTAGAACTCTGTGTGGCATTGACCTGGTCTCTAATCTGAGCTGCTGTTAATCTGCGATTTCTGAGGCTGGTGACTTGGATAAACTTATCCTCAGAAGCAGAGGTGACTCTTGGTCTTTCTTTCCTGGGGCGGACCTCATGTGAGCCAGTTTCTTTATAGCGCTTGATGGTTTTTGCCACTGCACTTGGGGACACTTTCAAAGTTTTCCCAATTTTTCGGACTGACTGACCTTCATTTCTTAAAGTAATGATGGTCACTCATTTTTCTTTACTTAGCAGATTTTTTCTTGCCATAACACAAATTCTAACAGTCTATTCAGTAGGACTATCAGCTGTGTATCCACCAGACTTCTGCACAACACAACTGATGGTCCAAATACCATTTATAAGACAAGAAATCCCACTTATTAAACCTGACAGGGCACACCTGTGAAGTGAAAACATTCCTGGTGACTACCTCTTGAAGCTCATTAAGAGAATGCCAAGAGTGTGCAAAGCAGTCATCAAAGCAAAAGGTGGCTACTTTGAAGAACGTAGAATATAAGACATAATTTCAGTTGTTTCACACTTTTTTGTTAAGTATATAATTCCACATGTGTTAATTCATAGTTTTGATGCCTTCAGTGTGAATGTACAATTTTCATAGTCATGAAAATACAGAAAAATCCTTAAACGAGAAGGTGTGTCCAAACTTTTGGTCTGGACTGCATATATGTATATATATATACAGGTCCTTCTCAAAAAATTAGCATATAGTGTTAAATTTCATTATTTACCATAATGTAATGATTACAATTAAACTTTCATATACTATAGATTCATTATCCACCAACTGAAATTTGTCAGGTCTTTTATTGTTTTAATACTGATGATTTTGGCATACAACTCCTGATGACCCAAAAAACCTGTCTCAATAAATTAGCATATTTCACCCGACCAATCAAATAAAAGTGTTTTTTAATACCAAACAAAAAAACCATCAAATAATAATGTTCAGTTATGCACTCAATACTTGGTCGGGAATCCTTTGGCAGAAATGACTGCTTCAATGCGGCGTGGCATGGAGGCAATCAGCCTGTGACACTGCTGAGATGTTATGGAGGCCCAGGATGCTTCAATAGCGGCCTTAAGCTCATCCAGAGTGTTGGGTCTTGCGTCTCTCAACTTTCTCTTCACAATATCCCACAGATTCTCTATGGGGTTCAGGTCAGGAGAGTTGGCAGGCCAATTGAGCACAGTAATACCATGGTCAGTAAACCATTTACCAGTGGTTTTGGCACTGTGAGCAGGTGCCAGGTCGTGCTGAAAAATGAAATCTTCATCTCCATAAAGCATTTCAGCCGATGGAAGCATGAAGTGCTCCAAAATCTCCTGATAGCTAGCTGCATTGACCCTGCCCTTGATGAAACACAGTGGACCAACACCAGCAGCTGACATGGCACCCCACACCATCACTGACTGTGGGTACTTGACACTGGACTTCAGGCATTTTGGCATTTCCTTCTCCCCAGTCTTCCTCCAGACTCTGGCACCTTGATTTCCGAATGACATGCAAAATTTGCTTTCATCAGAAAAAAGTACTTGGGACCACTTAGCAACAGTCCAGTGCTGCTTCTCTGTAGCCCAGGTCAGGCGCTTCTGCCGCTGTTTATGGTTCAAAAGTGGCTTTACCTGGGGAATGCGGCACCTGTAGCCCATTTCCTGCACACGCCTGTGCACGGTGGCTCTGGATGTTTCCACACCAGACTCAGTCCACTGCTTCCTCAGGTTCCGGTCACCTCTTCTCGTTGTACAGCGTTTTCTGCCACATTGTTTCCTTCCAACAGACTTACCATTGAGGTGCCTTGATACAGCACTCTGGGAACAGCCTATTTGTTGAGAAATTTCTTTCTGGGTCTTACCCTCTTGCTTGAGGGTGTCAATGATGGCCTTCTTGACATCTGTCAGGTCGCTAGTCTTACCCATGATGGGGGTTTTGAGTAATGAACCAGGCAGGGAGTTTTTAAAAGCCTCAGGTATCTTTTGCATGTGTTTAGAGTTAATTAGTTGATTCAGAAGAGTAGGGTAATAGGTCATTTAGAGAACCTTTTCTTGATATGCTAATTTATTGAGACAGGTTTTTTGGGTTATCAGGAGTTGTATGCCAAAATCATCAGTATTAAAACAATAAAAGACCTGACAAATTTCAGTTGGTGGATAATGAATCTATAGTATATGAAAGTTTAATTGTAATCATTACATTATGGTAAATAATGAAATTTAACACTATATGCTAATTTTTTGAGAAGGACCTGTATATATATATATATAGAGAGAGAGAGAGAGAGAGAGAGAGAAGTGGTGGACTTTTTTTTAGTTGAGCCTTTTGCCAGGTGGTGCGGTTACAAACGATGCTCACTATTTCCTGAGCGGTATGTGAAGCCGCAACGTCCGCACCCCTATGACTTAAAGGGGTAGTCCCATCTCAATTACCCTATCCCACTATGTAATAAGTGTAATAATAATATTAGCAAATACCTCCAATTAGAAATGTAGTTTAGTTCTTCTGATTTGCAGTGTCACCTCACCTGCAGGCATTGTACTAACTTAGGTATCCATAGTTATGACCACTCATACATAGTGATGAGCAAATATTGAAATATTCGGAATCAGGAAAATCGGCACAAATAATTTCTAATATCTGTATATTCGCACCAAATAAAAAATCCAATGCAAGTCAATGGAAAAGCCGAATATTTTTCTGCTGGACCCAACAAACAGGTCTGGGGGCATGGGAAAAAAGCTGAAATGGATGGGAAAGAGCTAAAACTAAATGGGAACAGCATAGAGAAGATGCCAGCATGCCTTTCTGACTCATATACGGTATCTGGGAATAATGTTTTCAGACTATTGTGCTGGTTTTACGGATTTATAAAAAGACCTACCAAACCAAAGCTATTTTTTTTAAAAGGGAAACATGCTAAGAAACATTTTTCCTTCATAATTACATGTATGTACAGCAAAAAAAAAAATAAATTATACCCCTCCTTGTTTAATAAGTTCACGCGGAGCGTTTTGGCTTTTAGTTTTTCCTGTAACATTTGTGAGGGCTCTCAATACTACATTTGGGAGGTTCCTCCCTCATTCCAAATTGTTAGCTAGATAGTGGAATACATGTTCCCCATTGCTGTACATTGCCAGCTAAAACATACACATTTGAATTTCAGGCTTTGCCCGCCACCACCACCACGTCTATCGGCATGTGATTATGCGGCCCTCGTTTCACATTTTCGGAGAACCAGCAGGTGCCACCGGATCCCAATGGAGCCACTGTCATACAGGGTGAAGCCGCTGTAAGGTAAATGTAATACCAGAGTTGGGAGGAGCTGTATGATCAATATCAGTAAAATAGATTCTACCAGACACCAAAAGCATTAGAATTAAATTCTGAATATAGTGTATACAAGAGATGGCCTGTATTGTGGTCAGTCTGTCAGGCCTGAAAACCATGTCAGGAACATGTACAAGCCTCATTTTACTTGGAAGTAGCCTCTTCAAGTGAAAGAGAGAGGAGCCATTGACCAATCTGCACACTTCTTCTGTAAACTACACAACCAGGAAGAATTTCTCTTTTGCTTGGTTTTGAGCAACAATGAAATAATTATTGGATATGTCCCAGAGAGTGACGAGGTCTGTGGAGTGTATTACTCAGGTGACAGGCAGTGCTACAGAGCTCAGGTAAAGTCCTTAGCGTGGCAATGACCATGTTCCAATATGTGTAAGGCTGCGGCCTGAATAGGTCTGTGGAGCGTATTAACCCAGTCTCTTAGATGTGCTTAAACCCGTCATGACCGGAGGTATTTTCGCTTTTGCATTTTCGTCTTTTGCTCCCTTTCTTCCCAGAGCCATAACATTTTTATTTTTTGGTCAATATGGCCATGTGAGGGCTTGTTTTATTTGGGACGAGTTCTACCATTTAACATATCGTGTACTGGAAAATGGGAAAAAAATTCAAAGTGCGGTGAAACTGCAAAAAAAAGTGCAATCCCACAGTTGTTTTTTGTTTTGCTTTTTTACTATGTTTACTGAAAGCTAAAACTGACCAGCCATTATGACTGTCCAGGTCATGAAGAGTTCATAGACACCAAACATGTGTAGGTTCTTTTTTATCTAAGTGGTGAAAAAAATTCCAAACTGTCCAAAAATAAATTACACCATTTTCCGATGCCCATAGCGTCTCCATTTTTCGTGATATCAGGTTGTGTGTGGGCTTATTTTTTGTGCGCTGAGGTGATGTTTTTAATGATACCATTTTGGTGCAGATACAATCTATTGATCGCCCATTATTGCATTTTAATGCAATGTCACGGTAACCAAAAAAAGTAATTCTGGCGTTTTTATTTTTTTCCTGCTAAGGCCATTTAGCGATCAGGTTAATTTTCCTGCTAAGGCCATTTAGCGATCAGGTTAATCCTTTTTTTATTGATAGATCGGGCGATTCTGAATGCGGTTAAACCAAATATGCATATGTTTGATTTATTTTATTGTTTTATTTTGAATGGGGCGAAAGGGAGGTGATTTGAACTTTTATATTTTTTAATTTTTTTGTATTTTTAAAACCATATTTTTTACTCTTTGCATGCTACAATAGTCTCCATCGGAGACTAGATGCTGCCATAACCCGATCGGCTCTGCTACATACAGGCAATGGTCAGATCGCCTGCATGTAGCAGAATTACTCACTTGCCAGTGGTCAGTGCTCAGAGCAATCCAGCAGAGTGTCACGCTAACGCCCTGACTGGTGGGCGTGAGCTCGGGGGGTTTGTGGCCCTACTGGGCCACAAACCAGACTACCCTGGAAGGGGCGTGACTATGACAGCTGCCTGGGTTTTCACTGGAGCCTCTGATGGTGAGGTCAGGCTTGTGCAGCAGGCAGCTGCCTGGTGCTATGCCAGGGTGATGTCTGGCTGTGACTGCTGATCCCACTTGGGAGACAGGAACACCAGGATTGGTGCAGGCATCAGGCAGGACTGGCAGAAGAGCACGGCTGAAACTCAGACGAGTAGGCTGGCACGGCTGAGACACAGGGCTGGCAGAGACACGGCAGAGAACACAGGGCTGGCAGGGACACGGCAGAGAACAGAGGACTGGCAGGGACGGCAGGAAACACAGGACTGGCTAGGACGGCAGGAACACAGGACTGGAAGGCACGGCAGGAACGGCAGGACTGGCAGGAACACTGGATTGGAAGGCACAGCAGAGAACACAGGACTGGTTGATGTGGTGTATGAAGGAACAGGTAGGGACCTGTTCACACTGGAGGTGCAGGTACGGATATGTAGTTTAGAGGAACAGGTAGGGACCTGTTCACACTGGAGGTGCAATAATGGATATGAAATATGAAGGAACAGGTAGGGACCTGTTCACACAGGAGGTGCAGGAAAGGAAACAAGCAGAAAGGAATGAGGTATGAAGGAACAGGTTGGGACCTGTTCACGCAGGAGATGCAGGTACAGAAACAAGCCAGAAGGAAAGGAGAATGAAGGAACAGGTTCGGTCCTGTTCACACAGGAAGAGAACTGCATGGCTACGGATAGGAATGGTAGAGCAGCAAGAGATAGTGTAGCAACAGAAGCTAAGCAGAGCGGAACCACAAGGAATGCGGAGAGGAGCTGCAGCAAGAGATTTCTGCAGAAGCTAAGCGGAGCGGAGCCACAAGGAATGTGGAGAGGAGCTGCCGCAAGGGATAACTGCAGCAGCAGAAGCTAAGCAGAGTGGAGCCACAAGGAATGTGGAGAGGAGCTGCAGCAAGGGATAACTGCAGCAGCAGAGCAGAACTGCAAGGAATGCAGAGAGGAGCTGCAGCAAGAGTTTACGGCTGCTGCAGAAGCTAAGCAGAGTAGAAAGGAGCAGAACCGCAGGAGTTCGGAGCAGAGGTAAAGCCACAAAGGTACAGAGCAGGCAGAGCCGCAAGAGTGCGGAGTGTAAGCAGACTGAGAACACGAGGAAAGACACAGCAGGGAAGGAAGCCACAGACAAGGAGACCGAGATAAGACTAAGTTCAGACAAGGAAATGGAACAAGACAAGAAACAAGGACAAAGACACAGGGACCAGGATATTCTGCCTCCTGGAGGGTGGACAAGACCAAGGCAATAGCACAGAGAAAAAACCTCCAGAGAGGGAGTAACACAGAGCAAGGCCTGGCAAACTCAGAAGCTAAACACTAACTAAGCTAACACGCTGCACAGGCCCAGACCACTGGGTGGAGCTGCACTATATACTGGAGGCCTCTTGGTAATTGGTCAGGAACATATTAGACAGATGCACCTGATTCCTATAAGAACCAGAGAGTTCAGGCGCCGGCCCCCTATGCACACAGCCAGGAAGCATGCAGAGAGCAGAGAGACAGAATATGCAGCTGGCATGAAACAGAAACCACATCATGGCCTGGAGCAGTGGGTAAGATAGTGTGAGAAATGAGATGCCATGCCGTGATGCCAGCAGAGTTGTTACACAGAGACAACTATAGAGGTCTGCAGGAGACCTCTGGTTGTAATGCCAACCCATCGGTGACCTGCGATCATGTGACGGGGTCATTGATGAGCGGATTTCCTGCTTACTTGCTGGAAGCGCGTGTTAAATGCTGCTGTCTGAGTTAACAGCTGGGGAGGATTATGATTCCTCCCGCAGCTGTTAGCAGCACATGTCAGCTGTTCAAAAACATTCTTTTTTTACCCAAATTTAGAAAATTTAAGTGAAGCGACAGTTTAATAAAGAGATACAAGTCTCATTTAGGAGCCTGGAAAAGCCAGCAATGGTCTTTGTATAGCACCAGACAATGTAAAGTGCTAATGAATATGTATGCCTTATGTAACTAACAATTTGGGAAGAGACATATATGCTGACAAGGGACAACTGAATGCTCCCCTGGGACAAAGAACTGGACGTGGTTGCTGACTGTTGTGTCTGTGCAACTGCACCCAGGCATTCCACCCCCCTACTGGGGTGCTGCGCATTTGAGCAGTATATGGTGTATGCTAGCAGAGGTGTTATGTCAAATTTCCCTTTATAAAGTGATGTGTGGGTAAGATTTTTGAACTAGCAGCATATATATAGAGCACTAGATGGTGGCCCGATTCTAACGCATCGGGTATTCTAGAATATGCATGTCCACGTAGTATATTGCCCAGCCACGTATTATATTGCCCAGCCACGTAGTATATTGCCCAGCCACGTAGTATATTGCCCAGCGATGTAGTATATTGCCCAGCGACGTAGTATATTGCCCAGCCACGTAGTATATTGCCCAGCCACGTAGTATATTGCCCAGCTACATAATATATTGCCCAGCCACGTAGTATATTGCCCAGCCACATAGTATATTGCCCAGTCACTTAGTATATTGCCCAGTGACGTAGTATATTGCCCAGCGACGTAGTATATTGCCCTGCCACGTAGTATATTGCCCAGCTACCTAGTATATTGCCCAGCCACGTAGTATATTGCCCAGCCAGATAGTATATTGCCCAGTCACGTAGTATATTGCCCAGCGACGTAGTATATTGCCCAGTCACGTAGTATATTGCCCAGCTACATAGTATATTGCCCAGCCACGTAGTATATTGCCCAGCCACATATTATATTGCCCAGTCACGTAGTATATTGCCCAGCGATGTAGTATATTGCCCAGCGACGTAGTATATTGCCCTGCCACGTAGTGTATTGCCCAGCTACCTAGTATACAGCACAGCTACGTAGTATATTGCACAGAGCCACATAGTATATTGCACAGCTTTGTAGTATATTGTCCAGCCACGTAGTATATTGCCCAGCCTTACAGCAGAGCCACGTAGGATATTGCCCAGTGACGTAGTATATTACCGAGGCACGTATGTCACAGGTCCAAAAAATAAAAAATAAACATACTCACCTAACGATCCGAGGGCCCCTTGTAGTGTATCATACTCACCATTCTTGTCGCTGCTCCTCCGCGTCCCGCCTCTCCTCTTCGTGGGATCCTGTGCAGATGGTAGTGCTCGGCTTCAGGAAAATGGCCGCGGGATGCCGCGCGTGTGCAGATCGAGATCGCGGCGGCCATTTTCCTGAAGCCGAGTTCCATTGCAAGTGCCAGGGCTGGTGGGAGCAGGACCTATGAAGATGTCGCGGTCACATGACCGTGACATCACGGAAGGTCCTTGCCGCACACCAGCCCTGGGAAGGGACCTCACCGCAAGCTGACGGTTGTAATGGAGCGGTCCGGGGAGCGTGGCGAGGAGCGAGAAAGGCGGCGGAGGGTGAGTATAGCAGGTTTTTTTTTTTTATTTATTATTTTTAACATTACATTTTGTACTATTGATGCCGCATAGGCAGCGTCAATAGTACAAAGTTGGGGACACACAGGGTTAATAGCAGCGGTAACGGAGTGCGTTACCCATGGCATAACGCGGTCCGTTACCACCGGCATTAACCCTGTGTGAGCGGTGTATGCGGGCGCCGGGCAGTGAGTGCGGGGAGTAAGGAGCGGCCATTTTTTTCTGGACTGTGCGCGTCGATGATTGGTCGCGGCAGCCATGACAGGTAGCTGCCGAGACCAATCAGCGAACGAATAACGGTGACAGAAGGACAGACGGAAGTTACCCTTAGACAATTATATATATAGATGTTTCATTACTCATATTATTATTCTGTGTAAGGCTAAAAGCTGAAGAAGTGTGTGGAGCATATTAATGCATTGATGTTCCATAATGTCCAAGTGCAGACCCAAAAATCAACATCAGGCTCCCAGACTCACGCTTAAAGAGACCGTGTGAAGGGCACCTCAAAATAATATAATAATAGAATATATAGAGACTGAGAGTAGAAATTAGACTATTGCACAATGTACAAAGGTTTCCAAAAATTATCCAAGGGATCTGTATTATACATGCTGAAAGAGACCGTGATGGGGACCTCACAATACATTTTGCAGTTATTACAATAGGGGTAGATAGGGAGTACAAGTTTCACCATTGCATAACGTGCAAAGTTTTCCCCAAATTATCTAAGGGGTCTCTATCACACATGCTGAAAGAGACTGTGATAGGGAGCACAAGTTTCACCTTTGCACAATGTACAAAGGTTTCCAAAAATTTTAAAACATTACCCACGTGGGGTATACATATATGACCACTAAGTACTTGTTGCATAAGCAGGAGGAGTAGGATGTGATTTCCTGAACAAAATGGGTTTGGATGGTAAAGCATGGACCTTAAGACAACTTCCAAAAAAGAACATTTGGGCTGCATTTACTTTAGGTTGCTGTCATCTGTGGGGCTTACAAAGTCAGAGGAAATCCAGCCCTTGTTCAATTTTAGAAGAGTCAGCTTGTCTGCATTTTCCGTTAACATATGGGTGCACCTATTTGTTATGATTGCACTGGCCAAACTAAAAATTGCACAGACAACACTCTTGCAGCAGGACATGGCAGCACTTCCAAGGCGTACAAGGAGAGGTTGGGCCAAGTGTGCAGCTTACACAACCAATAGTTAAAGGGCATTGAAGAATCAGGAAGGACTATGGTATGGTCACTTAAGTACTTCTTCAACATCTTGGTCACCTTCTTCTTCCTCATCATAGTTACACCCACAGATAGCCAGTTCGTGGACATCCCCCCGAGTTGCACAAGGAGTGCATGTCCCTCCTCTGTAATCCTTGTCTGTGAAAAGAGCCGGTACCTCTGCCAGCAGCATTGCCAGAGGGTAATCTTTTCAGCAAGTCACACAACTGCTAGATAAATATACGCTATTTATTTAACCAATATAATTTTTTTTATATCGCCTTTGTAACACACGCCAACAGCAGACTCAGGAAAATTATTGGCACTAGTAAATTGTGACTTTTGTGTTGTGACCCCAATGGCAGAGGGTCTCTGCAATAAATACCAAGTCTGCAAACACAAAAAACCAGCTCATAGGGCAGTGGTAACTGGGCTGACCGTATAGCTAATCCTAGCACCACAAATAGCAGCAGCCGGGGAACGTGCCTACGTTGGTTCTAGACGTCTCGCGCCAGCCGGAGAACTAACTAACCCTAGAAGGGAAAAGATAGACCTTTCTTGCCTCCAGAGAAAAGACCCCAAAAGTTGGATACAAGCCCCCCACAAATAATAACGGTGAGGTAAGGAGAAAAGACAAACGTAAGAATGAACTAGATATTTAGCAAAGAGAGGCCCACTGACTAATAGCAGAATATAGTAAGATGACTTATACGGTCAGCAAAAACCCTATCAAAAATATCCACGCTGGACATTCAAGAACCCCCGAACCGTCTAACGGCCCGGGGGGAGAATACCAGCCCCCTAGAGCTTCCAGCAAAATCAGGAATCACATTTAGTACAAGCTGGACAAAAAATAAGAGCAATACAAATAACCAAAAAACAAGGAAGCAGGACTTAGCTTAATTTTGCATGAACCAGGACCAGCAGACAGGAGCAAACAGAAAGGACTGATTACAACGATGCCAGGCACCAGACTAAGAATTCAGGAAGTTCATATAGCAACACCCCTGGACTAACGACCCAGGTGGGTGCCAAACTAGGGAAAGACAATCTCAGAGTCATACCACTAGTGACCACAAGAGGGAGCCAAAAAAGTCTAATTCACAACACTTTTGCGTATCTCTGCAGGCTTTGCAGAGGTTGCACAACTGCTAGATAAAGATACACTATTTATTTAACAATAGAAAATTAGTACTTTCTAAGACCACCTTTCTGACACATGGCAACAGCAGACTAAGCAAAAATTATTGCCACAGGTAAATTGTGATGTTTGCGTATATCTGCATGGTTTGTGCCAGTTGCACAACTGCTAGAAAAATATACATTTTTTATAGATCGCCTTTACGACACACACCAGCAGCAGATTAAGGAAAATTATTGTCACTAGTAAATTATGATATTTGCGCATCTCTGCAGGGTTTGCGACAGTCGCACAACTGCTAGATAAAGATACGCTATTTATTTAACCAATGGAAAATTCATATCTTTTTATATCGCCTTGCTGACACACGGCAACAGCAGACTAAGGAAAATTATTGCCACTGGTAAATTGTGATGTTTGCGTATCTCTGCACAGTTTGCGTCAGTCGCACAACTGCTAGATAAAGATACGCTATTTATTTAACCAATATACTTTTTTTGTATTTTTTATATCACCTTTATCGCCTTTATGAGACACGCCAACAGCAGACTCAGGGAAATTACTGGTAAACAGTAATGTTTCCATAGATCTGCAGGTTTTTCACCAGTCGCATAACTGCTATATAAATATTAGTTATTTCAGCAATAGGCAAGGAATATTATTTAGCAATTAGCTTTTCAAAAGGATGTTACTATATGCTGGCACTGACGAATATTATTTAGCTGTAAAAAAAAATGATATGCTGGTACGCAGGAATATTATGTAGCTCCAAAAAATTGGTTTAGTATATGCTGGTACTAACTAATATTATTTGGCTCTAAAAACAGCTACTTTGTATATTGTGGTAGTGGATGAAACCCTGCCTTTCTCTCCCTAATCCCACAGTCTGTTCCTAAACTATACAACACAATGCAAACTAGCTGAGGTCTACAGCATGTCTGTCCTCAACTCTGCTGCCCGGGCTAATCCACCTCTCTCCTTGCTACTCCCCTGTTTCTCCCCTCCACTGGCTCCCAATTCCCCAACGAATCCAGTTCAAACTAATAAGGCTATGTGCACACATTGCGGATTAGGCTTAGGAATTTCTGGTGCGGATTCTGTCTCTCCTGGCAGAAAACCCACCTGCATTTTTTTGTGCGGTTCCGCAGCGTTTTTTTGTGTGTTTATGCTGCGGTTTTCTTGCGGATTTGCTGCGTTTTTTACCCCTGCGGTTTTCTATAATGGAATGGGTACCAAAACGCTGCAGATTCACAAAAAAGAAGTGACATGCTACTTCTTTTAAACCGCAGCGTTTCCGCAGCAGATTTTCCGCAAAGTGTGCACAGCATTTTTTTTCTCATTGATTTACATTGTACTGTAAATTAATTGCGGATCTGCAGCGTTTCTGCACTGCAAAAAACGCAGAGAATCCGCAACGTGTGCACATACCCTAACACTGATCTACAAAGCCATCCACAACATGTCGCCTCCCTATACCTCTGAACTAATCTCCCAATATCTTCCCTCCCGTAATCTTCGATCCTCCCAAGACCTCCTACTCTCCTCTACACTTATTCGTTACTCACACAACTGCCTCCAAGATTTCTCCCGAATATCCCCCATCCTCTGTAATTCCACGCCTCAACAAGTCCGATTATTCACTAGTACCCATCGGAGCCTTCAGACGGAACCTGAAAACCCATCTCTTCAGGAAAGCCTACAACCTGCCAGAACCATTCTGCCACCTCACCACCACCCCCTGACCTGCCACCTCACCACCACCAGAGCTGCTGCCTCCCACCCTCATAGATCTTTTGCTTGTTGATGCTCCAAAGGTTCTCTATAGGGTTGAGGGGGAAGATGGTAGCCATACCATGAGTTTATCTCCTTTTATGCCCATAGCAGCCAATGACTCAGAGGTATTCTTTGCAGCATGAGATGGTGCATTGTCATGAATAAAGATGATTTTGCTCCTGAAGGCACGTTTCTGCTTTTTAGACCATGGAAGAAAGTTGTCAGTCAGAAAATCTACATACTTTGCAGAGGTCATTTTCACACCTTCAGGAACCTTAAAGGGTCCTACCAGCTGTTTCCCCATGATTCCGGCCCAAAACATGACTCCTCCACCTCCTTGCTGACGTCGCAGCCTTGTTGGGACATGGTGGCCATCCACCAACCATCCACTACTCCATCCATCTGGACCATCCAGGGTTGCTCGACACTCATCAGTAAACAAGACTGTTTGAAAATTAGTCTTCATGTATGTCTGGGCCCACTGCAACCATTTCTGCTTGTGAACACTGTTTAGGGGTGGCCCAATAGTAGGTTTATGAACCATAGCAAGCCTTTGAAGGATCCTACACCTTGAGATTCAAGGGACTCCAGAGGCACCAGCAGCTTCAAATATCTGTTTGCTGGTTTGTAATGGCTTTTTAGCAGCTGCTCCCTTAATCCGATGAACTTGCCTGGCAGGAACCTTCCTCATTATGCCTTTATCAGCACGAACACGTCTGTGCTCAGATTCACAAATCTCTTAACAGTACGATGATCACGCTTAAGTTTTCGGGAAATATCTAATGTTTTTATCCCTTGACCAAGGCATTGCACTATTTGATGCTTTTCGGCAGCAGAGAGATCCTTTTTCTTTCCCATGTTGCTTGAAAACTGTGGCCTGCTTAATAATGTGGAACATCATTTTTAAGTAGTTTTCCTTTAATTAAAATCACCGGGAAAGCTAATTGTCACATGTGTTTAAGATTGATTTCAGTGATCCATTGAGCCCTGAGACACAATACCATCCATGAGTTTATTTGAAAAACAAAACAATTAAATCTTTATGACACTTAAATCCAATTTGCATAATAATTTGGAACACGGTGTATAACTCTGTATGTAATCCCTTTCTCATGTACAGCACAATGGAATTAATGGTGCTATATAAATAAATAATAATAATAATTTACTTGCAATGATGGCAACACCCAAACACCAGCCAATCACAGCAATGCCACATCAAAGATAGCATTGGCATTCTTGTGATTGGCTAGCAAGCCCAGCATGTTCATTGGCTGCAAATAAAGCGCCAACCATGCTGAGTGGGTCACTCGAATATACTAAGGCGAATAGCAAATTACTTGCTGAGTAACGAATAGCCCGAATAGCATACTATTTGTGTGAGTAACAAATAGTGCCACATGTATTCGCTCATCACTACTCATATAGTGACAGTTAGCCGCTAGTGGTCTTAACCATGGATACCTAAGCTACAGCAAGGCCCTACTTGAGGTAAACGATGAGCAAATCAGAATAACTATACTTCATGTCCAATTAGAGGTTTTTGCTAACATTATTAGTATTACACCTAATACATATTGGGATAGGTTCTTGGGATGGGAATACCCATTTAAAGCCAGGGGCCACCGGGAGGAATAAAGTTAATTTCCTCCCAGCATTGGGGTTGTTAATGACCGCACGGCTTCTGCTATCAGCCTGCAGATTAACCCCATATCCGCAGGTTAAAATTGTTTTTTACATGACACATTCCACTTAAAGGGAGTCAATCAGCAGGTTTTTGCAATGCAATCTGAAGACAGCAGGAGATAGAGGCTAAAACACAGATTTCAGCAATGTGTCTTTCTCCATGTCCTGTTATTTATGTGCAATTAAAGTTTTATCACCAGATCAACCACTCCCTCTCCTTTGTTAAGCAGCTCACTGTGTACAGACAACGTACATAGAAAGTTATGACTCAGTGGTGTGGGCGGGGGTAGCTTTATGAGATCTGCTACATGCTACATCCAAAAACTCTGGTTGTGTTATAACCGCTCCACCCAGTAAACTAAGTGATACATCACTGCAAGGAGGGTCTATTTTCCTACATTATGCTGCTCTAAGGTGAGAAAGCAAAAACTTGGTAACAGATTCCTTTTAAAACAGGAGTTTGTGCAGGAATCTCCTGCAAATAAGAATCAGGACAGCGCAAAATACTGTAGTGCGCATGTGTCTGCATTACCTAGGAGTCATTGGCGCTCTTTGGTCTTCCACTGCACGTACACGCTACAGTGTTGTGCTGAGAAAAGTGAGCCTGCGCAGGAGCAAAATGAGGGACAGTATTAGGATGCGTCATCTGCATGAAGCAAGGAATAAGGACAGAAATCGTAACAAGAAAGGAGACGCTGAATCAAGACTAGAGACGCCCATCGGATCGGACGGTGTCATCAGTGCTCCGCCACCAGAAATGTACATCAGTCATACATTTCTGAAGTAAGTTACGCCTCAAAAGTGGCACAACTTATATTGGTATAGTAAGACAACTTACCAGTTGTGCAGAAATATTACGACTTATTAAGGTGCTTTACGCCAGAATGCTTTAATGAATCGCCCCCTCACACCCATAAAGTTGGATGGCGCTACGTACTGGCAGCTAAAAGTCCATTTTGACCCAAGCTCAACCTTCATCCCCAACATTAGTCAAAGCAAGAGCACTGTCCGAATGAGAAAAAAGACAGCATAACAGCATATTTAATAACTTCAGTGTATTTTGCCAGAGAGTGGCAAGGAATTTGTCACCCTGGTGAAAAGGCTTTTGAGGTTTTGAAGAGTGTAATCAACCTATTTTTGCCTTATGCTAGAGAGCCCTGCTGGTTTAAGGACATGAAATGCTGATTTAACACCTCCTCTAACAGAGTTGTGCAATCTATTTTAGTGACCTGACATGAAGTGTACTGCGTGCCACCACACAAATCATGGTAATCTGATGACCTGCGAACACGCTGGTTTAACAGGGCGCTGTTTAAGAAGCTCATTATGACTAAAAATAAAAATGGATATTAATCTTGGTTCATTCCTAACTTTCACAAATGCTCAATCTGGAACAACAAGGATGAGAAGCATAGATATAATTTATAAGAAGGCTGCTTGAAACCAAAAAATACATTTAATGTGTCATACTCTGCTAAAGGGGTATTTCTCGTAAATAAAACATGTCTGGAGATGTGTGTTTTAACTTGTCCTGTCAAGTAGTTAAAGATTTTATACAGATCTTTCTAGATGAAATAATTGACAACCAATAATTCTGACATTATAATGAACCCACAGGTTGTCAGATGACTTTCCTGGACACTTTAAAGGGAATCTGTCAGCAGGATTGTTCTATTTAATCTGGCAGTAACATAATATAGGGCACAAGATCCGGATTCCAGGGTTGTGTCACTTATTAGGCTTTGTGTTGTAGGCTCAATACAATCAGTGTTTTATAAACAGGAGATTATCACTGCAGGACTACCTCTCGCGGGACAGGCAGTCAGGCTAATCGGTGTAGCCCCACCTCCACCACTGATTGACAGTGTACACAGGAAGCTGCCAATCAGGAGTGTGGGTGGGGTATATACAGAGCAGAAGATGTAGCTCTGCTACATTTACATCAGACAAAACAGGTATACTATGAAAGCTAGACCAAGCAGCCCAGTAAGTGATACATCCCCAGAATCAGTCAACATTGCCATATGTTATACTGCTTTCAGATTATACAGCAAAAACCTGCTGACAGATTACCTTCAAATTACATATATCTTGTTTTGTTGGATGGGAATACACAGGCTCTGTGGTTTCTGTTCAGACTTTTTTGATGGTGGATCATCTTGGACTCCTGTGCTTCTTTTAGGATGTTTGAACTAAAAATCTCTCCTTATAAGGCCGGGGTCACACTTGCATCTGCAATGGGAGAAACTAGCGCTTCAATACCCGGCACTGCCCCCGGCACTCGGGACCAGAGTGTGCGGCTACATGTATTTCTATGCAGCTGAACGCTCCGGTCCGAACCGCCAGCAGCAGCGCTGGGTATTGAGATGTGAGACTCGCGTGAGTTTCTCGCCTTGCACTTGCAAGTGTGACCCCGTCCTTAGGCCAAACTCAGGTGTTTTCATGGATTGAAAACATACCACTTATAGTTTATAGACATGTCACATGTCTGTTCTTTGTGTGGTTTGAAAGTCTGCAAATAAAACAGAGATGTATCCATTTTTTATTTCTATTTACGGATTAAAATTTCCCATTCAAGTGAATGGGTTCTTTAAAATGGATAGCACACTGATGCACTACAATTATTGATATCATTCGAAGCTTAGGTTAAAAAGAAAAATGGATGTAACACTGATGACAAAAATGGCAAACACGTAAAATGGGTGATTCGGCACACTGAATTTTTTCATACGATGAAAAAACGGACCACTGTAATTAGCCTCTTTTGCTTGAGCAGACGTCCCAAAAGCATATAAAATATGGTCAACCCGTTATATGAATGGGTGCCATGTAGTACCTGGCGCAACACTACAGTGACCAAACCTAGCTGTGATTTAGGATTTTGTTAGAAGTGCCTGCTCTGAATATAGATCTAGACTAACAAGATGGATTCATCCTCCTTGCTTTGTATGGCTACTTACAGTATGTGCACTTCTGAGAAAGCACCATATAACCAGGGTCACGGAACTTAATTAATGGTGGTGTCAGTAAAAAGTCAATTTTATTTTTCCAGGAACTTCCTGAGAAGTTTTCTCACAAATGTGTTCCCTCACAACAATAGATGAGCAAATCTTTCAAGGTTTGGTCCAGCTTGGATAGGCGAACGTCCCAATGTTCACCGAACATGTACACTGAATGGGGCCAAACCCCATTGACTTCAATGGGAGGCAAAACCAAACGCATAGACAACACATTCAGGGGGGCCAAAAAGATGCCAAAATGCTTAAAATTAGAGGTAGATACCAAGAAAAGTGGCATCAATTGACCCATCCATTGCGCTATAAATAAATAATTTTAAAAAATTGATGTGGGTTCCCCTGTATTTTTCATAACCAGCCAGGCAAAACTGACAGCTGCGGGCTTCAATCCTCACCTGTCAGCAATAGCAAGGCTGGTTAGGTGGGCTGCTATTTTTAGGATGGGGGCAATATCCATGGCCCCTTACCAGCCTGAGATTACCCCGAGCTGTCTGCTTAACTTGGCTGGTTGACAAAAATGAGGGGGCCCCATACATTTTTTTTAATTATTTATTTAAATAACAAAAAATACTGTGTGTGGACCCTCTATTCTTCATAACCAGTCTTGCCAACACTGACAGCTGTGGTTTGTAGCCCGCAGCTGACAGTTTTACCTGGCTAATAATCAAAAATACAGGGGAACCCCATGTCATTTTTCTACATATTGTATTCACTTATTTACGGCATATTTTATGAGAATTCCCATCATCCGCTGCCTGCTCTCGCTGTTAGCACTTGAGTACAACTCACAACATTGTCCCCTGCTTGCACTGATTGCCGTGCGAGCAGGGGACAGTGATGTGACCTATCTTCTTCATCGGGGAACAAAGTGAACAGTACCGCTGACTTTCAGGTGCCGGTACGTGTCATACTGATGACATAGGGATGTCTGAAAGAACCCTTAGTGAATTCTGTCATTTACCAAACTTTGTCTGACTTTTGCCAATTATTTAGGAAAAAGCTCGAGAATACGAATAGAATGCGAATGTGCATCATTCGTGTCTAATATGAGATTGACAAACAATTTCCAAACAAGTTTGCTTATCTCTACTTATAACTACCACTGACTCTGTATCACTTCTCCCTCTTCACCCCTTACCCTTCACACCACCAATGCACGGAACTCAAGGATAAAACTGACATGTTTTAACCCCTTTACCAACAAGGGAGACAGAAACGAAACAATTCACCTTTCATAAACTGATCTCTAGGGGTTTTAGCTACTGAACCTCCAGCAATCAAATGCTCTCCCGTGGCCATATATTAAGAGCTAACTCACACAGCTGTATTCTCTAGCAGTTTGCTGTCCCAGACCAAAACAGAGGGCAGACAGTTAGCACAGAGACCCACAGTAGTCAAAGGCCCATTTTCCCTAGGCAATGAAAAATAACAGTAGCCGACTTCGAAGTGATCTTCAGACAAATGACCTACACAGCACACTGCAAGTGACTTCTTAAAATTGTTTTCCCCCTTTTAGCATTCTGTATGCCACTGGCATACTTCTATTAAAATAAAAATAGCCAGTACTCACCCACACGTGGTCCAGTGGACCCCTATCTCCACCACTGTTCCTGTGATTGACTGCAGCAGTGACGTCATGTTGGCAACACTGCAGCCAATAACTGGGTTTAGTCGTTCATGACATCTATATCTGCAGAGTCGCTAAGAGTGCTGACTGGCTACCACTGCAAGTGGTGAACAATCACTGGAGCAGCGGCAGAGACACTGCACCGGACCTGGTGAGGGTGCCTACCGGATGTTTCTATTATTTTTAACACAGGCAGGCTGATAGAATGCTAAGAGAAGAAACCCCTTTAATTTGACAAGTACTCAAGAGTTTATATTTACTGGTGCTTTCCTATTTCTTGTTTAGATGAATTGCTGCTTATTTTAAGCTATTACTTTCAATGTGATTCTTTAATGTCTACATCAAACTGAATGCTATTTGACTATCAAAAAAAAAAGAAATTCCCACTTCACAAATACAAGGGGTCAATAAGACAACATTAATTATCCGCCTTTTTATTCTCCGAATGTACTTTGGAAAATAAGTCTTATTTTTTTTTTCACGAATATCCTTTGAGGAACTTCTCAAAAAAGCGTGGCTAACGAATTCCCCCGAAAGGAGCTATCAGCGAACTTATTAGGTGCCGTGTTTAGATGCGAGATATATATTCCTGCAGGTTATTTGTGAAGTTCTAGTAATATGCTCCTAATGGGAGTTAGGATGTACTGACATTGGAAGTGAGATTGACAGGCACACAGTGAACTGTCATCTCCATCATAGCTCTTATAGGCTTGCCAGGCATTTTCTAAGCAGACGAAGAAAGGAAGGGCTGTGTGTGACAGTACTGTACAAGAATGCATGTGAATACCATTATGGTATTGAAAGTGTCAGGTGCCAGCAGAACAGCCCTGATCAGATAGACAAGCATCGCAATGAATGCTTTAAGGTTATTTGAATCCTGTCATTTCTATCAGACTGCTATCCACAAGTGAATCTTTCATTAGTTTGTTTTGCTTAGATGCTCGGCACAAAAGAGCTGTAGGCAGACCCAACCCATTGGCTACTTCATCATTAACTGCTTATGACGGGTGGTGAGAGGCAAGGGAACACGGCATAACCCCACCCGAGTGTCTGCTCATTAACGCCTGGCAGCGAGGAACCGGAGTGAGTGGACACTGGCACAAGCTAAATATCTATTTTGAAAGGAAGGCCAAAAAGACTCTCAGTAGATTTAATTAAAACCATAGTGAACAGATGGGGATGATGGAAAGAGATCCAGCTTGAGACCATTCATCTGTCTAGACTTGAGTGTTTTAATGAAGCCTTTTCCTTTTCACTTGCCCCCACGCTGTAGCGTCTACTTAGCTGTATGCTAAAATCTTAGCATTGCTTCCCTGCTGTTAAAACTATCGTGCTCTGGACAACTAGGCAACAAAATATCCAGGGTGTCCATTTTAAATTTCCTCATTCAGAATGCAGCGAAAGAACCCAATATTCATTTGGTTGTGCAAGTGTTTAGCTACCGGGCAATTTCTTAATAGGTGTTGCCAGCTGTTGCAGTCCACCCAAAGGTACTATGGCAATCAACCGTAATGATTTGTTGTATGACTTGCTGTATGGAAAAAGCTGAAATATCTTTTTTTTCTGTTTACCATTTTTCAGGAATCAATAGAAAGCTCAATTTTTTTCACGCAGGGAGTTTAACCCTCAGGAAGTATTGGAAAAGTAATTTTAAGGAACGTAAAGAATCCCTTAGGTTTATTTTCTGATATATTTTATATTCTGTGGTGGCCTAACACTGCAATGTGGATATAATATTCTCTACTGAACTTGATTGCTTTTCTAATGTGGTTCAATATTGCCTTAGCAAATTTGAGTAGATCTGTACAACTAAATATGAAATTTACCAGCTCAAATAAAAAAAATAGATATTTTCTGCAGGCGATAAACAAGGTTGAGAAACAGACATACAAGTTGCAGCAGTGTAATAAATAAAATGGTAATATAGCAGGGCAGGCAACAGGCAAGTACTGCAGGTAAACAGTTTAATCTTGTATTGTCATAGCTAGTAAACAGTGATGATCAAAAAGATTTGCAGGACTCCAGTCCAGTGGCCATGTCAGTGGAAACAGTTCTCAGCTCATGGATGAGATACCCTCATGATGCTTACTTTTATTCAGTAGTAGAGTTGAGCAAAAAGATTTGTGGCACCTTCATGCACAAGCTACATCGGTAGTCTATGGCTGCTGAACAGAACCCCATGAATCTCCTCCTACTTGCCAGAAGCCCCAGCGCCGCTTCTGATTTGTAAGTCCGGTGCAACATCATCATTGAGGCTCAATGCATACATGACGAATCCTTGATAACTTTTCATATCAGAAGAGGATCCAGGGATGCCGGCAATGTTCTCAGCGCTATGACCTGCGGCTACAGACAACCGATGTGACCATAGTCCTGCAATTTTTTTTGCCCAACTCTACTTTTGAATACTAGTAATCATAGTGATTGAGATGAGTATTTCATTCAGAAATGTCCCATCCACGAATTGAGAACTTTGGGCACCAACGAACCAGGATGCTGTGAATCTTTTTGCTCAATTCTACTACACTAGTGAGCATAGTGATCGAGTGGGTGTGCTTAGGGCTGATCCATCCATGGGTTGAGAATTTTGTCTCAGACAGCATACTTTCAATAATGCTATGGACTCTTATTTTGGTAGATATACTGACCATCCTATACTCTCTGATTTTTTTATATCAGGAAAGAAAAAGATATTTGAAACCACTGGTGCTGAAAATTAAAGGGGATGTCTAATGACATCAGCTGTGTGATGTTTGGCTTCCCCATGTGATCATCTTTTATCAACAGGAGAAGTCATGTCTGTCCAAATATTTATACTGTGGCAGTTGCTCTAAGGGGACACTACATGATCAAGTTATACATGAATGGAACAGGCAATAAGTGGGGAAAACTCAAAATTAAAGTTCAAAAATTAGTTGACTACTTGTTTTTCATGACCCTACCAAAGTTTTATAAGGATCTTCTATTTCATCATACACTGATGCACATATTCTTAACTCTTGTCAGTTTTTGGAATTGACAAGCCTGGCTCTGGGTAACTGTCAACCTCTTTAATGATTGATCTTTCTACAAAAGCAGCAATGTAACTAATTCCTTGTTAATTACTAACATTATCTCATGGCTCTTGAGGGCTAATTTGGACAGCTTTCATCCAGGGACATGTTACCTTGGATGACAGGAAAGCAATTTTGTCTTGGGCTGATATGGACACTCTAATGAGTCAGGTCAGTTAGGGATTAGTTTTTTATTCTTATTATTAGAAATGTTAAAAAAAATCTATCTTACACAAATATTTGCCGTAAATATGGATAGCAAAATAGCATATGCTAACTAATGTGTGCAAACTGTAAAGCGCTGCAGAATATGTTAGCGCTGTATAAAAATAAAACAAAATAATTTAAAAAAGCATATGCTAATTACATATGTATGAAACTCATAAAAATGTCATTTTCAATACAGGCGGAAGTTAAAGAGGATCTGAAACCAATTATACTCATACTCTCCTATTTAACAAGAGTATATTATAATAACAGGTGAACTGGACTCATATACTGTAGAGCGATGAGAAGGGTCTAGCATTCACAGGTTAGATGTCAATAAAACTCAATTTATTTTGAATTAGTTTAAAAGAAAAATAAATTAAAAACCAATAGTAGCATAGAGACAGCGGGTCTACGTGTTTCGAGTACAGCAGGGACTCTTAACCATGGACTCTTGGTCATTATTAAGAGAAGGGACTCAAAAGGTATACGTAGGCCTAGTGTCCCTATGGTACTATTGGCTTTTAATTTATTTAAATTTTAAACTAAATCAAAATAAAATGTGAGTTTTAATTGCAGCTTACCTGCGGATGCTGGAAACTTTCCAACTCTCAACAACTACTTGCCCACGAAGTCGCCTGGAGTTGTCTGTGCACCACATCCAGAAATAAAAACAGTGGTATTTCCCTTAGATTGCTGGTGAGCTGATGAGATATTTTTCTTTTATACTGTACCAAACAAAACAGTTGTAATGAACAATCCTGCTCATATATAACAACCAAAACAGCCACTCAGGATGCAGGAAATTATGCTGCAGCTGACAATTATTGGTATAGAGGAATATGGGTAAAGGAACCATGAGTCCTCTTCATTTAAGTATAACACTGTGGCACCTTCATTTAACAGCTAGTGTTGTTCAGAATAATCAGACCCCTACTGATCAGACATTGAAATCTTAATAATGATTCCATTACACTGGAATGGTGGCAAGACCAATTTTATCCCCGACAAAAAAAAACCAAAACATCTATGCCCATAAGTTCTGACTTTTTCTATTAGGGGAGTATGTGATGTGTCAGAAATAAAGCAGTGTTTCCAATAATTAAAACCTTGGTTGCTGTTTACATTTGCATTTGAGCATTTTCATGGAGATGAATAAATGGTCTTTAAATCACAAAAGTCATTTCTTCTCAGAAATATAGAAACAATCCTTCCCTAGTTCTAAGTCTTCACAAACTAGTTACGTGAATATGTAAAAACAGCTCTTTGCTCTGCTAAATTCCCTACTATATTAATCTCATTATCCTTTGAACCGTTTAACTGGCAATGCCAAATGCAATTTGTATTCTGCAGCAAAGCAAATGCTCTAAACTGATTATCCCAATATGAACCGTGGCAATCCTTGATATTGTTGGGCCTGAAAGGCCGTCTATCCTCTGAATAGAGTTCCCATATGCCTTCTGAGCTTCATGACAAAATGTTGCGTCTGCTTTGCAAGGGATAAATTAAGCGTGTGAAAGTCTTAGCAAAGCCCTCATTTTCCAGTTAATCAAATCTCTCCTAATCAAATTAGCACACATAATTCCTCTGGATGCATGGCACAAAAAGTGCATTATCCCCTTCTTTGGAGTTGAAAGGGAGAGAACAGCATGATGCCTTTTCTCCTCTGCTTGAGTAGGCCCAAATAGAGGAGTTCTTCAGAAAGGCAGTTTGAGGTAAACTTTGGCAGCATTAGTGTTCTCAGCTCATTAAATCCACTGCCTCTGTGACCACCTCCAGGGACCACTGAAGCATTCTGTAATGAGATACTTGTTTAATTTTTCTTCAAAGTCTGGACATCTGTGACAAACCTCCCCATTTCAGCCCCACACAGGCATGTTTATCAATAGGCCTTAGGCCTCTATCTAGCTTGATGGAGTGTTTTCCATTGAATAAACCAGATAATAAATTTTGAAGAGAACAGAACAATTGCCATTAACTCTCCTCTCTCCGAAAAGTCGAAGCCCATCATGAAAATTCAATAGCCGGCCAAGCTAAATGGATAAATGTTCACAGTCAACCTTTTTAATTGATTTTCCTTCATGAAATGATCTAGTCTCTGAAGCTAGCCGTCCCCAAGCCCCTCTTTAACCTTTCTTTTCATTCCACATACATTTAGAAACACTGAACAAAAAGGAATAGCTAAAATATTAATCTCTCTGGAGAGCAAAGGCCTTCAACAGACCATATTCTTAGATCAATTCCCAACAGTGTCAGTGGTCTACAAAAGAATGAAACACACTTTTAGTTCTATTCAGGAAGGCTCTGCTCATGACCTTTATTGAAAACCAACCACCACATCCCGACACTGGCTGCAACTAAAAAGCCTTCACTAGATAATAGAAATTCACTGCAGATATTGTTATGTCTCTTTCACTCAGTCACTTCTGGTTATTTGATAATGAGGCCTGAGACATGCATAATGAAAGCTGTCTCAACAATATTTGCACTTTTAATGCTTTATTATGTCTATGAATATGTTCTAAGTGGTAATGTTCTATATTTTTCACTTTTCATGAGCCTTTCAACTGCATAGGAAATGATAGCAAGCTATTATGATTTCGCAGTTCTTAAGCAGCGTGAATAGCAACAGTTATGAGAGTCTTATGATTTTTCTTTGTTTTTAAACCAAATTTAGATATTCAGTATCCCTTTGCCCCTCTAATCATTATCCATTGTATGTAATTTCATGCCTCTTGACGTCATTCCCTTCTCACATGTTTTCTTTTTCATCTTGTACATACTTACTTCATTTAGACATATATTTGAAGCTTGGGAACATCTGTGTTCTGAATGAGAGTCTGTGGCTTGAATAAATTAACTCTTTTACATCATGCTGGGTAGAGATGTTAGAATTTAGTTCAGTGGAATTCAATTCTACTTGAATTTTACTAAATTCTGTATCCTCCAGAATACAGATTTTATGTCATTCATTCTGCACAAATTCAACAAAATGGCGGCCAACAAGTTGCAGCTACCCTGTAGCTTGTAAGCAAAAAGTAAAAAATAAAAACAATATTTCCATCATTGCTCACCTGTTCCAGCTGCCCTACTGCCTCGGATCTGATCCTAAGGGCTTTTTTTCCACAGTATCTTCACTCTAGAACAGGATTTCTGGCCTGTAATGGTGCATCGTAACATTGTAGTGTCACAATGTGCCATGCCCTTCAAGAACTGGTCATAGCAGCATCAATTTATCCTACTTCCTGATGAGCCATGTGGTGAAACGCATAGAGGTCACATGACACCTGATTGATAAGTACCCCCTCTGACTGTTTCTCTGTTATCATACATGCAGTACTGACATTTTTTCGTAAAAAAAAGACAGGGTTTGACCCACATTGTACCAGTGTGGGGATTTAGCTGTTGCTGGCATCTAGCATTTTCTGCCTCCACTCATCAATATTGACCCCTGGGATTGGTGTTGATCAGGGCCTCCCAGGGATAGCCATCGTGGAGCGGGGGTGCCATATGCACTGACAAGTAGGATGCCAACCTCCGCTGTATAGGCAGGATCCAGCTTAGGTACTGCTCAGAGGGGTCACTTATCACACTCTTCATCATATACTAACTATCGTAATCATGCATGGCCAGTCACCTTCCCATTTACCTTTTAAACACCTGTTTTCCCATTTAGTTTTTCCCCTTTTTCTCTAGCTGTCCCTGTATAGTACTGTCTACCTACCCTTGATAGTATGAATGTACAGTACAGACCAAAAGTTTGGACACACCTTCTAATTTAAAGATTTTTCTGTATTTTCATGACTATGAAAATTGTACATTCATACTGATTGCATCAAAACTATGAACACATGTGGAATTATATACTTAACAAAAAAGCCACCTTTTGCTTTGATGACTGCTTTGCACACTCTTGGCATTCTCTTGCGGCACCGAACGCTAGTGTGTCTAGAGGGACTCTAACCCTGTGTCCTTGGGGCAGTGTTCTATGACCAAAACACTAGCGTTCACTCTGTGGTATTGCGGCCCTGGTTTGCCCCTACATACAGGGTGAAGTTAACCAGCGTGTGTTTATGTTATACCGCCATATACTGTCCGTCATTACTAAGCAGCAGGTGTCATCTCTGCACGGTGGACTGCTGCGAACGCACCTTATATCCTCTTTAATATTATTTGGTGCATTCCGCCAGCCCTAACAAGGGTATTCAGACATCTATATAATTTGGTCCAAGAACAGGCCTCAATGCATAGAAAGGAGGAAGTCCAGTCACCAGCAAAATTATGTATTCGGTAGAGGAAAATTAGGCTATAATTTAAAAACAACCTTTGCCCTTTATTTTTAATTTCATACAAACATCTTGCTTATGCTGTTTCAGACCACACAGGGTCCTTAGTCATAGGGGCCAATTTATACGGACTCCTGAATGCGCCTTAAGAAAGCTGCTGTGTTTTGTAACTATAAACCCTATTTAGGAATAAATTGGCAGTGTCCACAAGGGGTGAAACATAGACCCATATTGAAATCATGACTGATCAAGGACTATGTAAGATGGAGTTGTCCTATTAGATAACCAGCACATTGATTTCTTCCAGTTACCCTGTATCGTTTTGGATTCCAAAACTCTAATGATAGATTAGTTGACTTCCCCATGAAACTGGTCCTACATAAAACACAACCCCCACAGTGGTATTCATGGACTTTCACATAACTTTCATAACTCTCACACATTTGTATCTGTCTAGTGTGTACATATTTATATGTATATACAGTATATATATATATATATACAGTATATATATATATATATATATATATATATATATATATATATATATATATATATATATATATATATATATGTAACAGCAAAAACATTATTTCTAAAGACATTCATAAATAAATAGTCTACACAGTTTGTATTGCTTGGGAAATAGAGCTTGGAAGTCATGTCAGATATTTTTCTGTTGCACATTTTCATAAGCTTGTAAGGTAGAAATAAAAACAGATGTTAAAAAATAAGGAAAGATAAGCATATAATTAATATGCAGAGGGGAAAAAAGGTGGTAAGGACGTCAATAATTTGATCATAAGAATACTGAAGGCAAGTCGGATAGCCTTTTTCTTTTCAGTCTTGAAATTGAGAGTTAGTGTGGATTTCGGCAATCACACTTCCCAAGGCGGATGATAAATGCAGCACAAATGTAAAAGTAGTTTTGATGTGTTTAAGTTTAAACCTTTATTGGAGGAGCTGACCTTGCTAATATACTATGTAGATTTCTTGCCAGCTAACCATTGGACTGTAAAGCATGGATTCAAGCTGTGGGCAATGATCTGTAAAAGAAATGAATGAGTGGGTTTCAGCAGCCAGAATCTGTAGCCTAGTATCTGTATCTGACAGCTGTCACCCTCTCTACTGAGGCCAAACCCAAGCCCTTCATTTAAAAGCAGTCTGGCTGATCAGATTACTGGGACAGTGTGTCAAAAGTGACTGCACACAACTAAAAACACTGAGCGTCGGCCTATAAATAGTTATACTGGATGTCTTTTTTGGACATCTTAAAGGGTCTGCTGGTGGATTTGCAATTGCAGGGTTACATGTTTGCCAATAGTAAAATGAGTCAGTGTGGTCTAAATGTGGATATTGGCCGACATCAATGTGTATTCCTTGCAGCTGAATTTGATTCCCTAGTCCTCGACGATTCTACTGGGATTTGCAAACAAAAAAGGAAAGCCTTGTTATTTGCATAACTAGATAATCCTTAAGGCATTGCTTCTGCAAAAATAAAGACAGGGCTCAGGACAGAGCTTCTTTATTTCATATCTGTTGTATATGTCAAGCTAAGCTTCATCCAGAACAGCTGTAAAAGCACTCAGACAGGAACGTGAAAAGTTATCTATAGGATGTAATAAGAGCAAAGCTTACTTACTGGGCACCAATGTGTGATAAATCACCTGACAGACATTTTAGAACATGTACCAGCTTTTCCAAGAAGTATTTCTCTTTCTTTCTTCAGAGGAGCCTGGATGAAATTATTGGCAAATGAAAACTTGTAAACAGCCTCAGATAACAACCATGTGGAAATGTTGACATGTGCACCAAATGATACACTTAATATGCCTCTGTGGCTTCATTCTCGCTCTGGTAAAAGTAAGGGCTACTCACACACAGGATATTGCAGAAATGCTACCCAACAAAAAAAGCGCAACGCTCAACACACAAGTGAGTGCTATTGATTTACTGTACAATTACTGTTAATGTAGCGGTTACATTCTGAAAAAGGTAGCCAAGGGAACAGCTTACTGCACATCAGATCCATGAATCACATCCTGTGCCGTACCGCCAAAAGTCTAGATTTTGGAAGAGCAGGCCTTATCCCAGACCCTTTGGTCACTTTTATATTTGTCTGCTGATCAATAGCACAATACATGTGGATTAACACGTATCTCATAACCCAATGAGGAGCACATATCGTACATTTGCAGCATGTGGTCATGGGGGTGTTTGGAACGTGCTCGGAAACTGAGCGCATGTCATCCATGGGAAATAGCAGCTGTGTTAGGCTTCATTCAGACATCCGTGTTGCACGTACATGTTCTATCCATTTTTTCATTGATAGAACTCGTATCCATTATAGTCTATGGCGCTGTACACATGGACTGCATACCCATGCAAAACTAACAGAGACATGCCCATTTTTTCCAGTATTACGGATGAAAAGTGCCAATACAAGTCTATGGGTCCGTAAAAGCCCCGTACAGCACATAGATGGCATCCATGTACCATCCATGTGCCGTCCGTATTTAACATTGCAAAGTATAGGAGTAGCTTTGTAATTGATTTATTTATCCATCCATGTAACAGATGACACATTGATGGTAAAAATGGACACACTCATCACACACTGATGCAAAATGCTGATTGTACCGGTAGCTTCTTTCATGCACATGTTTAAACACTGAAGTGTGAATTAGGCCTTACACAGAAAGCATCTGCCTGTGATAGCAGTGGACTGAGCAAGCTCCGCCTATGGCTATTTAACTATTTAAATGTCAATCTCTGACAGCGCCCTTTAAATGTCACTATTGCCGATGAGCAATCGGGGGATTGCAATGGCTTCCTGGGCCTGCTGAAGACCTCCATAACTGCGCTTATGGTCTTCCTGTGAAGCCCATGCTGTGAGTGGATCTTGTAAGAGAACTTAATTTTCACTTTACAATTCAATACCCTGGTTTTACTATATACTGCATAAGCAATCAAACAATCGCAAGTTCAAATAAGTCCAATAAAAGTAAAAAATAAAAAAAGTAAAGTAAAAGTAGCAATCAAAAATGAGATGTTAATTAAGTCTATGTGTTCCATTGAGAAAATAAATAGAAAAAATATATATTTGGTATCACTACTTTTGAAAAAGTCCAATCTATGAAGAGATACACTTATTTTTAACAATTAGTTAAATGCAAAAAAGAAAAAAAAGAGTTGAAATGCAAGAATAATGGTTTTCAGTCACTGCATTGCCCGCAGGATGGTAGAAATAAAAGTATAAGCTCAAGACCCAAAAAACAAGCCCCCACACAGCTTCACTGACAGAAAAGAAAAGAGCTATGAAAAAATAAGGCTGACTTACAGAATAACATTGCTAGGTTGGCAGAGACAGCCGTCAGTCAAAGCCGAAGCTCAGTTTTCTGAGCTGTGACTGAAGCTGCTCTAGCACGCGGGGAGGAATAAGGCCACATGCACACGTTGAGTATTTGGTGAGTTTTTTACCTCAGTATTTGTAAGCCAAAACCAGGAATTAAACAATGAGAAAAAAAGTATAATAGAAACACGTCACCACTTCTGGATTTATCACCCACTCCTGGTTTTGGTTTACAAATACTGAGGTAAAATACTAACCAAATGCTGAGGGTGTGTTCATGGCCTAAAGCTCATTTTCTCCTGGGACCTGCACTTTCAGTAAAGCAGCAGTATATATCTAATATATAAAGCTGAATGTGTGTATGCGTGTATGTTATTATTATTATTATTATTATTATTATTATTATTTATTGTTATAGTGCCATTTATTCCATGGCGCTTTACAAGTGAGGAGGGGTATACATAATAAAAACAAGTACAATAATCTTAAACAATACAAGTCATAACTGGTACAGGAGGAGTGAGGACCCTGCCCGCGAAGGCTCACAATCTACAAGGGATGGGTGTGAATACAGTAGGTGAGGATAGAGCTGATCGTGCAGCGGTTGGTTGATCGGTGGTTACTGCAGGTTGTAGGCTTGTCGGAAGAGATGGGTCTTCAGATTCTTTTTGAAGATTCTGATGGTAGGCGAGAGTCTGATGTGTTGTGGTAGAAGATTCCAGAGTAGGGGTGATACGCGAGAGAAATCTTGTATACGATTGTGGGAAGAGGAGATAAGAGGGGAGTAGAGAAGGAGATCTTGTGAGGATCGGAGGTTGCGTGTAGGTAAGTACCAGGAGATGAGGTCACAGATGTATGGAGGAGACAGGTTGTGGATGGCTTTGTATGTCATCGTTAGGGTTTTGTACTGGAGTCTCTCGGCAATGGGGAGCCAGTGAAGGGATTGACAGAGGGGAGAGGCCGGAGAATAGCGGGGGGACAGGTGGATTAGTCGGGCAGCAGAGTTTAGAATAGATTGGAGGGGTGCGAGAGTGTTCGAGGGGAGGCCACAGAGCAAGAGGTTGCAGTAGTTGAGGCGAGAGATGATGAGGGCATGGACTAGGGTTTTTGCAGATTCTTGGTTGAGGAATGAACGGATTCGTGAAATATTTTTGAGTTGAAGTCGGCAGGAAGTGGAAAGGGCTTGGATATGTGGTTTGAAGGAGAGATCAGCGTCAAGGATTACCCCGAGGCAGCGAGCTTGTGGGACTGGGGAGAGTGGGCAGCCATTTACTGTAATGGATAGGTTCATTGGGGGGGTCGCATGAGATGGGGGAAAGATGATGAATTCTGTTTTGTCCATGTTAAGTTTGAGAAATCTAGCGGAGAAGAAGGATGAAATAGTGGACAGACATTGAGGGATTCTGGTTAGTAGGGAGGTGATATCTGGTCCAGAGATGTAGATCTGTGTGTCATCAGCATAGAGGTGATACTGAAAGCCATGAGATTCTATGAGCTGTCCCAGGCCAAAGGTGTAAATGGAGAAGAGCAGGGGCCCAAGGACTGAACCTTGTGGGACTCCGACAGACAGGGGGCGAGGTGAGGAGGTGGTGTGTGAGTGGGAGACCCTGAATGTCCGGTCTGTTAGGTATGAGGAGATCCAGGATAGGGCCAAGTCTGTGATGCCAAGGGATGAGAGCGTCTGTAATAATAGGGAATGGTCCACTGTGTCAAAGGCAGCCGACAGGTCGAGGAGGAGGAGAACGGAGTAGTGTCGCTTGCTCTTGGCGGTTAAGAGGTCATTGGTGACCTTAGTTAGGGCAGTTTCAGTGGAATGGTGTGACCGGAAGCCAGATTGTAAGCGGTCAAAGAGGGAGCAAGAAGAGAGATGGGAGGACAGTTCAAGGTAGACGTGTTGTTCCAGTAGTTTTGAGGCATAGGGGAGAAGTGATATAGGACGATAGCTAGATACAGAGGATGGGTCAAGAGAGGGCTTTTTGAGGATAGGTGTGATGGAGGCATGTTTAAAGCTTGAGGGGAAAACACCAGTTGTTAGTGATAGGTTGAATAGATGGGTTAGGGTTGGGATGAAGATTGTGGTGAGGTTTGGTATGAGGTGGGATGGGAGTATGTGTGTATGTCCGGGATTGGCATCTGCACCGTCGCAGCTACAGCCACAAAATTTTGCACAGTCACACGTCTGGACCCCGAGAGCGTCATAGGCTATGTTGTGAGGTGAAACTTTAACTCTGCGCTTTCCAATTCACCAAACAATTTTGCCCCTATCTACATAATGGGGAAAAAGTGAAAGGAAAAGTGTTGGTGGCAAATTGACAGCTGCCAGATGTGAACAAGGGGGACTTAAAGAATGAGAGCGATGGCGCCAAAGAGTATATACCATACAGTTGCTAAGGTGGGGCCCTGACTTGGGATACTCACCACACACGAGGATATGAACACACACACAAAATGCGCCACACACTACCACGTGCTTGAACACATATACCACCCTCAGCACACATTTCACCACACATACACCAACCTCGCCACATCACTCACACAAAACTCATCTCACAAAAGTCGCTACATGCATGTCGTCACACGCAAC
This sequence comes from Ranitomeya variabilis, assembly GCF_051348905.1. Classification (NCBI taxonomy): domain Eukaryota; kingdom Metazoa; phylum Chordata; class Amphibia; order Anura; family Dendrobatidae; genus Ranitomeya; species Ranitomeya variabilis. The sequence goes on from NC_135234.1 coordinate 437,952,100, forward strand.
TCAACACACACAACTTGACACATGAAACTCACCCTAAAACACACACAAGTCTGGTATTATCCTTCAAAAATAAAAATCTGATTAATAAGCAGACAAACTACAAGAGCAACAAATGCACCATATAAGAAATACGGCAGCCATCAGTCACATGACCTGTCTATTATGTGCATGTGTGAGCTAATATATACTGCCAGGGGGGAGGGCTTCCTGTTGGCTGGGGATTTATCAGGCTGCCAATTTAGTTTTCAAATACTGAGGTAAAAATACTGACCAAATAATGTGTGAACAAGGTCTAATACAGGAGGAGATGACACACACATATATACTATATACAGGAGGAGGTGACACACAGGTATATACTATAAACAGGAGGAGATGACACACAGGTATATACTATATATAAGAGGAGATGACATACAGGTATATACTATATATAGGAGGAGATGACACACAGGCATATACTATATATAGGAGGAGATGACACATAGGTATATAGAGGAGGAGATGACATACAGCAGGTATATACTACATACAGGGGAGATGACATACAGGTATATACTATATATAGGAGGAGATGACATACAGGTATATACTTTATACAGAAGAGATGACATACAGGTATATACTATATACAGGAGGAGATGACATACAGCAGGTATATACTATTTACAGGGGAGATTACATAAAGGTATACACTATATACAGGGGAGATGACATACAGGTATATACTATATACAGGAGATGACATACAGGTGTATACTATAAAAAAGGGAGATGACAAACATGTATATACTGAGGGGAAAATGAGAGGTGTGAGGTGAAAATGAGAAGTGTGAGGTGAAAATGAAAAGGTGTGAGTGCAAAATGAGAGGAGTGAGGGAAAATAGTGGAGTGATCGGAAAATGACAGATGTGAGGTCGAAATGACAAGTGTTAGGGGGGAATGAGAGGAATGAAGGGGGAATGAGAGGTGTGTGAGAGAGAAAATGAGAGATGTGAGGGAGAAAATGAAAGATGTGAGGGGGAAAATGAGAGGCATGATGGGAAAATAAGAGAAGTGAGGTGCTATAACTAACCACAGATATTTACTATGCCCAGGCAACGCCGGGCTCTTCAGCTAATATATATATATATATATATATATATATATATATATATATATATATATATATATATACTGTATATATATATATATATATATATATATATATATATATATATATATATATATAAAATGCATATTATGGCATTAGAACAACACGTCCGGTTATCCACCACATTTGGATCCTTCAAACAGAACCTGAAAACCCATCTCTTCAAGGAATCTTACAACCTGTAATGACCACATGACCACCTCAACACCATCGGAGCTCCTGCAACCCCTGACCTACTGTCTCCTTCCCCACAATCCTGTAGAATGTTAAGCCCACAAGGGCAGGGTCCTCTTCCCTCTGTACCAGTCTGCCATTGTTAGTTTTGTTTACTGTAAGTGATATTTGTATTTTGATGTAACCCCGTCACATGTACAGCACCATGGAACTTATGGTGCTATATAAATAAATAATAATAATATGAAGTTATTGTAAACTGCAGCCATGTCACTTGTCGGATAACTCAAAATAGCAAATAAAAACCTGCAGATCAGTTTCCTGAATATTTTCCTATGTAGCTCAACAAACATCCATATTTATTAGACAACTGCTGGTAAAAAATACAAATGGTATTTTGAAGAGTAATCACTTCCCACATACTCAATAGAGGTAAATTTGCTCTGAAAGATTATCATGAACAAATGTTCTTAAGGCTGCCAATCACTCCATGAAAGAACAAAACACTCGTTGATTGGGAAAAATTATCTTTTGTGCAGCAAAAAGATCATCGTTCTCGACAGCGCAAGGTCCTGTGTAAACAGGGACTGCCTGCTAAGAATAATGGCAGCCTATGTGCATGCGTCATCTATTGTGGATTGTTCAGTACGCATCTTTCTGTGTATACAGGCTATTAAATGTGCGCTGATAGGTAAACATTGAAAGTTGGTGGTTATTCATGGGCGCTAGTTGGTCTTTGTAAATTGACCTTCAGACGTTGAGAATCTCTTAGGCCTCTGTCACATTTCCGTTGGTACGGGGCCGTCACAAACTGTCGGCGCGACGTACCGATGGACGTTGTGCAAAATAGTGCACAATGTGAGCAGCGGATGCAGTTTTCAGATGCATCCGCTGCCCATTATGAGTTCCGGAGAGGAGGGGGTGGAGTCTCAGCCGCGCATGCGCGGTCAAAAATGGCGGACGCGTCGCACAAAAAAAGTTACATTGAACTTTTTTTGTGACGATGGTCCACCAATTACCGACGCATCCAGTGCACGACGTATGGAACGTGTGTCCACACGTCGCAATGCGTCGCTAATACAAGTCTATGTGCAAAAAACGCATCCTGTGGGCAACTTTGCAGGATGCGTTTTTTGCACAAAACGACGCATTGCAATGTCTTCAAAAAGACGTAAGTGTGAAAGTAGCCTTATACAGTCGTGGCTGAAAGTGTTGGCACCCTTAAAATTATTCCAGAAAAGTATTTCTTCCAGAAAATTATTGCAAATACACATACTTACAGTGGGGCAAAAAAGTATTTAGTCAGTCAGCAATAGTGCAAGTGCCACCACTTAAAAAGATGAGAGGCGTCTGTAATTTACATCATAGGTAGACCTCAACTATGGGAGACAAACTGAGACAAAAAAATCCAGAAAATCACATTGTCTGTTTTTTTATCATTTTACTTGCATATTATGGTGGAAAATAAGTATTTGGTCAGAAACAAACAATCAAGATTTCTGGCTCTCACAGACCTGTAACTTCTTCTTTAAGAGTCTCCTCTTTCCTCCACTCATTACCTGTAGTAATGGCACCTGTTTAAACTTGTTATCAGTATAAAAAGACACCTGTGCACACCCTCAAACAGTCTGACTCCAAACTCCACTATGGTGAAGACCAAAGAGCTGTCAAAGGACACCAGAAACAAAATTCAGGCTGGGAAGACTGAATCTGCAATAGCCAACCAGCTTGGAGTGAAGAAATCAACAGTGGGAGCAATAATTAGAAAATGGAAGACATTCAAGACCACTGATAATCTCCCTCGATCTGGGGCTCCACGCAAAATCCCACCCCGTGGGGTCAGAATGATCACAAGAACGGTGAGCAAAAATCCCAGAACCACGCGGGGGGACCTAGTGAATGAACTGCAGAGAGCTGGGACCAATGTAACAAGGCCTACCATAAGTAACACACTACGCCACCATGGACTCAGATCCTGCAGTGCCAGACGTGTCCCACTGCTTAAGCCAGTACATGTCCGGGCCCGTCTGAAGTTTGCTAGAGAGCATTTGGATGATCCAGAGGAGTTTTGGGAGAATGTCCTATGGTCTGATGAAACCAAACTGGAACTGTTTGGTAGAAACACAACTTGTCGTGTTTGGAGGAAAAAGAATACTGAGTTGCATCCATCAAACACCATACCTACTGTAAAGCATGGTGGTGGAAACATCATGCTTTGGGGCTGTTTCTCTGCAAAGGGGCCAGGACGACTGATCCGGGTACATGAAAGAATGAATGGGGCCATGTATCGTGAGATTTTGAGTGCAAACCTCCTTCCATCAGCAAGGGCATTGAAGATGAAACGTGGCTGGGTTTTTCAACATGACAATGATCCAAAGCACACCGCCAGGGCAACGAAGGAGTGGCTTCGTAAGAAGCATTTCAAGGTCCTGGAGTGGCCTAGCCAGTCTCCAGATCTCAACCCTATAGAAAACCTTTGGAGGGAGTTGAAAGTCTGTGTTGCCAAGCGAAAAGCCAAAAACATCACTGCTCTAGAGGAGATCTGCATGGAGGAATGGGCCAACATACCAACAACAGTGTGTGGCAACCTTGTGAAGACTTACAGAAAACGTTTGACCTCTGTCATTGCCAACAAAGGATATATTACAAAGTATTGAGATGAAATTTTGTTTCTGACCAAATACTTATTTTCCACCATAATATGCAAATAAAATGATAAAAAAACAGACAATGTGATTTTCTGGATTTTTTTGTCTCAGTTTGTCTCCCATAGTTGAGGTCTACCTATGATGTAAATTACAGACGCCTCTCATCTTTTTAAGTGGTGGAACTTGCACTATTGATGACTGACTAAATACTTTTTTGCCCCACTGTATTTTCTTTGTGTGTATTGGAGTAACACAAAAAAAGCAGAGAATGAAAGACAAATTGGACAATTTCACACAACACTTTCGGCCATGGCTGTGTTCATGGAAAGACAACTGTATGAGCCATAAAAATGAAACTTGGAAATCTTATCACCTTTTCTCATAGACATTGAACATTTTGGCATATCCACCAAGATCAATCCATGGGTTTTTCACAAAGTGAGGGCATCTCATATATTCACCCTATGCAGCTGCAGTTTTGCGCTTTAGGCAAGAGGCTCACAGATGCCTTGAAAAAATAAATGAATCTTGTTTCCGTCTCCTTATTATATTGCATTCATATACTGGCTAAGTGACCAGTTTATAGCCTAGGTAGGCATTTTGATGCACGGTAATTTGAGTAGGAGTACTTGGCTTAAGAACTCTAATGAATACTGTATTTTTCCCTATATGATATAACAACACTGATGGTTGACTCTGGAGACAGACTGTAGTACTGTAAGTTTTTCATCAAAATTTTGAAGTATGTTCCCACTTTCAGGTTTTCCTTATGGCAAGTCCAATGTGTATTTTTTTTTTTAAATTCTTTATTTAAGTTTTCACATTACAAAGACAAATTATCAAAACGTAAATGCTCACAGGTAGAATTCAAGTATATATTGATTTAAGAGAAACTGAGATGCATTAGAAGAAACAGGAAATTAATGCAAATATGACTGAAAAAAGACAAGTGAGCATAAAAACATGAACAAACAGGTTCAGGCCTAAAAAAAGTAGCCTAAAACGAAATAATAAGCTTGTGAAATGAATAAAGGCTACAGGATGTGACGGTAGGAATTAACTTTAAGCAATATATTCGTTTCTGGGAGTGAGGAAGGACAAAAAGGTTCATTTAGAAAATAGATCAGACGAAGTGGCAAGGCAACCAAGATGGTGGGCACGGTCACGGCACCGCATCGTGAAACCCTGGAAGGAGGAGAGGGGGAAAAACAACAGACGTACATAGCGTAACGTATCATAGATAGAGATGGAGTTCAGATGGGAGGACGGCCAAGACCATCAGAGTGTGATGAAAATTTAATCCAGGGAAGCCAAGAATTTTGGAATATCTCGTGGGAACGAGTTTCCCAAGTTCCTCCAAGCGAAATAGGTCCAGAACCTTTGAGGACCATTCTTTCAGCGTTGGGGGAGTTACTTGCATCCAATGTGTAGAAATCAAATGTTTGGCGGCAGCAACTAGGATGGGAAGCAGCCCATGTTTCCCTGGTTTAAAAGTTGTGGAAGGGAGGGAGAGTAACACCTCTTGGGGAGTCAGATCGCGCGACATTAGGCCCATACTTTGTAAAGATTTATTTAAGTCGGACCAGAAATGTGATAGTCCCGGACATAGCCAAAAGATATGTAGAAGAGTCCCTGTAGATTGGGAACATCTCCAGCACAGCGGAGAGTCCGTTAGCCCTAGGTGAAAAAGTCGCTCTGGGGTTCTATACCACCTAGAAAGAATTTTGAACGCGTTCTCTTGAAGTAAAATACATCTAGAGAAACCGTGGGAGTTAGCGAGTACCTGTTGGGTTTCCCGAGGGGAAAGTGTGATTTTTAGTTCTGTCTCCCAGGAAGAAAGGTAAAGAGGTTTAAATAGGTTTGGGGTCTTAAAGAGATTTGCATATAGTTTAGAAACTAATCTGGTGATTGGCGATTTCAACCTTACCAGGAATTCAAGCCATAACCAATCAGGGGGTTGATTCTCGATTGACTTGAGTTTCGACATGATATGGCGAATATGGTGTTTTTGAAGGAGATTTGAAGGTTGTTTTGATGCGTTTGACAGCCAATTGTCAGTGCATGGAACCTTATTAGACAAAAATTGGGAGATTGTAACATTAGGCAGGAAGTCCCAAAGTCCGAAGGCATCTTTATAGTTGGGGTCCGTTAGCCAGGGAGCAACTTTGAGCGGGATATTGTCAAGAAAAAGGCAAGACGGAGGATGGTTTGGGATAAGGATGCGTCTAATGGATAAGGTGTTGAGAATTATGTCATCCAGTTTTTGTCTCGGAGGAATGGTAGATGTCCAGAGATAAAGATCTGCCTCCCTTCCCAACAGGGACAGTTCGAGTTGCGTGTTTAAGTTATCTGGGTTAGGTTTTACTAAGTTTATCCATCTAGCAAGATGGATTGCTTTATGATAGGTGCAAAAATCTGGCAAGCCGAGGCCACCCTCGCCTCTGGGTAGAGAAAGGATTTTTAGAGGGAGTCTAGCTTTTTTATACTTCCACACAAATTGAGAGACCAATTGGTTAATCGAGAGGAAGAAAGGGTTAGGGAGATTTATAGGTACCATATTCATGGTGTAGAAAATTTTGGGGAAAATGTAAGATTTTATGACGTTTATCCTACCTATCCAGGATAGATATGGTAGGTCGTACTTTTAAGTCTAGTTGTAAGTTATCTAGAAGGGGGACATAATTATATTTGTAAAGGGAGGAAGGGTCAGCCGTTAGATAAATTCTGAGGTATTTTAATTTTTCTACAGGCCAATTAAAGGGAGTGTCCTTTTTTAATATTGAGATGTCTGACGTATTAGCCGAGATATTTAATGCTTCTGACTTATTCATATTTATTTTGAAATTAGAAAGCTCTCCAAATTCTGCAAATAGTGACATAAGTCTGGGAAAAGATGATCTTGGATTAGTGGTTAAAAGTAGGAGATCATCAGCGAAGGCAGCCACCTTGACCTCTGGCCCGCCCACTTTAAGGCCTTTAATGTTTGTGTCTTGTCTTATCCTCTCCATCAAATTACCATGACAAAGAGAGCGGGGGAAAGAGGACAGCCCTGTCTGGTGCCATTTCATATTTTAAAGGGCTCCGAGAAGATCCCGTTCACCCCGACCCTAGCAGATGGGTCCACATAAAGGGACATAATGGCTTCTATGAAAGGGAGTGGGAAGGCAAATTTTTGTAATGTACAAACCATGTATTGCCAACTAATCCTGTCAAATGCTTTTTCAGCATCTGTTGACAGGATGGCTAGTGGCATTCTGGTAGTCCTCGCGTAGGAAATAGCGTGTAAGACTTTTATAGAATTATCTTTGCCTTCACGTCCTCTCACAAACCCCACCTGATCGGGGCGAATAATCTGATCTAATACTTTATTAATTCTGGTGGCCAAAATCTTAGCCCACAGTTTAAGATCGGTGTTGAGTAATGAAATGGGACGGTAATTACTGCAAAGGCTGTCATCTTTCCCCTCCTTGGGTATAATGGCAATGTAGGCTTCCAGCGCCTGACGGAGTGGAGTCTTCCTTTCAAAGAAGGAGTTGAAGAGATTTACTAGATGGGGGAGAAGAACGTCAGAGAATTTTTTATAGTATCCCACCGGGAACCCATCAGGGCCAGGAGATTTTCCAGTGGGGGTATTTTTTAATATGTCTTCCACCTCTTTTAGAGTGACTTTGGCAAGAAGTGTATTACAATCCTTAGGGGAAATTGTTGGGAGGGAGAGAGGGGCCAAGAAGTTTTGAATTTTGGTTATGGCCGTTGAGCAGTCTGTCATGTCGTCAGAGGGAGGCAGATTATAAAGAGATTCATAATATTGGCGAAAGGTCTCTGCAATTTCTCTAGAGTCCACAACTCTCTTGTTTGTCTTAGTGAAAATATGTTTAATGAATTTCTTTTCTTTTTGCTGTTTAAGCAATTGGGTAGTAAGTTTGCTACTTCTGTTACCATGCATGTAGAAGCGATGTCTGCAATACATGAACAGTTTTGCTGATTTCACGTTTAACAAATCTTTGAGTTTGTTGCGGAGGGAAATAAGGTCTTGGAAAGACTCACTTGATCTAGTGGTTTTGTGGGTACGCTCTGAAATGTTAATTTGATGGAGAAGAGACTGAATTTCTTTATCTCTCTGCTTTTTAATATACGAACTTAAAGAAATAAGTTCCCCTCTGAAGACGGCCTTATGTGTTTCCCAGATGATGGGAGAAATTTGCCCAGTATTAATATTTTCGTCAAAGAATCTAGAGATGGTGGTTTTTAGACCGTTCACATGTTTAGGGTGGTCAAGCAATGATTCGTTTAATCGCCAAGTCATGGTAGCTCTGGGTAAGGTGGAGATTATTATTTCCAGGAAGATAGGTGCGTGGTCCGAAATTGTAATTTCCCCAATTCGGGATGATTTGATTAGATGTAGAGTGCGGGATTGCACAAGTAAATAATCTATACGGTGGTATGAGTTATGTGGAGGCGAAAAGAAGATATAGTCTTTTGTGGTGGGAAAAAAGTTACGCCAAGGGTCCACTAACTGTAGAGATCTTAGTTTGTTTAAAAAAATTTGTCTCGCTTTCTGTGATATGGGGGA